>NC_139352.1:600000-1187500 GCF_055883805.1 Amblyomma maculatum | reverse complement strand
CGCATTTCCAAGTCCACCCTATGATCGCCATTGATGCCGCAGTGCCCAGGTATTCACTGTTAAATAAATTCGTGCTCTTTATTATTGATGTAATGTTGAAGCTCATGGATTTCCGCTACCATCTGCTGTTGGGAGCCCCGGCGAAGAGTATTTTGTAAGCCCTGGAGCGCTGCTTTTTAGTCACTGAAAAAAGGCAGGGGTGACTTCTAATATAAAAGCAGCGAGAACAGTAACGCTCATTGTCAAAAATGCAGATCTCATAATACATCAGATTAAATATATAAATGGCCCTACTGGTCACGTAAAAGTGCTAAGTGCATTCGCCGCATAAAGTGACATTCCCGACTTATGCCATTCAATTATCTGAACCATTCCAATCACTCTACTGCACAGCAATAGGATACATAATCACTTGCAAAAAATGATTGCATTCATCGAAGCTCAGTAGTAAAAATGCATTCTAATTCACACCAGAAGTACCCGCACAACACACGTGAAAATTCAAGCTCGGTGAAACATACTGTCGCCCTGCCTATTTAACCTATATGCTGAGTGCATCATCAGGAAGGCCGGTCTAGACGAGTCTTCAGCTGGAGTGAAGATTGCTGGGAAACGTATCAACAACCTTAGATATGCGGATGATACCACTTTAATGGCAGAAAGTGAAGTGAAACTCAAGAAACTTCAGATGCGCGTACAAGAAGAGAGTGAGAAGTTTGGGCTTAAACTGAACATTAAAAAGACAAAGATCATGGCGTCTTGCCCTATCAAGTCCTGTAGCATCAAGGGAAAACAAGTGGAAGGTGTGATAGATTTTCTCTTCTTGGGCTCCAAGATTACCCCGGGAGGAGACTGCAGCCATAAAATTAGGAGACGCCTGCTTCTGGGAAAGCCAGCCATGGCTAGCCTTGACCGCCTAGTAAAGAGCAGAGACATATACACTGCCAACTAAGATCCGTATAAGTCGTTGCAGTTGTGCAGTTGTGGTGTATGGATGCGAAATTTGGACTGGGAAGAAGGCTGACCGCCGAAGAATTGACGCGTTTGAATTGTGGTGCTGGCGGAGACTCTTCAGAATTCCTTGGACTGCCAGAAGATCAAATCAGTCGATATTGTCGACAATAAACCCTGACTGCTCATTGGAGGGTCAAATTCTAAAGTAAAGCTCAGCTACTTTGGACATCTGATGAGAAGCGAGGAGTCGCAGGAAAAAGATATGATGTTGGGAAAGGTTGAGGGTCACCGGAGAAGGGGTAGGCAGCAGAGGTGGGCATTTGACCTCAAAAACCTCGACCTCACCTCAAACTCGAAAATTATTTGGCGACCTCACTCAACCTCAACCTCATCAGTTGAGGTTGAGGTCCCCCAGGCGACCTCACCTCACTTTTCAGGTGACTATTGGCGACCTCACTCAACCTCACCTCAAACTCAAAATGTGAGGTTGAGGTCGGGCGCTCGACCTCAAAAAAAAAAAATAGAATCATTAAATTAAACCGTAATTTAAAGCAAATATACATTTCTCGGTAATCCTGGGGTATATATATATATATATATAGGCTAGCCAGAATTTTGTCGTATGAAGGCTGTATTTTACTCCTAATTTTATACTACAATTAATATCCTGGATAAAAGCAGAGAAACTATGGACACTGCATGTCCAACTCTGCACTAAAGTGGCAATCCTCTCCCCCTCCTCGCCTAAACTTTTGTGGTCGGTTTCAATCTAAGGCCTAAATGGGTACCACGTTACTACGCATAGGCCCATAATGCAATACAAAGAGTTTATCCCATCTGACCCACGTGAATAAGATTCGTATTAGAAATAAAACAAGCCAGTTCTTACTATAAACTGAAATGACAAATGCTGTCGACCCTAGTGACGACAACAACAATGACGATATGCTCTTTTTCTTTTCTTGCCACATAGCGCTAAACAGACAGGGACACAGCGAGACACACGGGACGGGCGCTTTTTTTTATCGCCCGTCCCGTATGTCTGGCTGTGTGTCCCTGTCTGTTTAGCGCTATGAGGCAAGAAAACCGACACCAACGCGCCCAAGCTTTCATCCTTGCTCTTTTTCTTAATTAAAAAAAAAATTTGATGATTGCCGAGCTTTTTTTAATACACTGTACATTTTTTTGCGACACAATACATTAAATTAAGAAAAAATAGGAATACAGTCGTGCCTCGTTAGTATGGACGCTTTGGTTTCCGACCAAAACTGTCCATAAAGCGAGTCATCTATAATAACGAGTCATGAATAAAAACGAAAGGTATATATCGAGAAAAAAATTTATAATTAATGGCTGCTGTTTTAATTAATTTGGGTATATAAACACAGCCGAGATGTCGATGCTACCCTCTTCTCCATAAATCCGTCGACCCGAAACGTCATGTCTGTTATTAAACCTTGTCAGCCATCCTCTTTAGTAGCTGAAGTCAGTAACGCCTAGACAGAGCGTAGAATAATATAATATTTCTCAGTAAACATCTCCCTGTTTTACAGAATAAAAATTCCGTAAGTCATCACTGGTAAAACCTATCAAGACGGAGGAGAAGAAGCACCCATAATGTTGCCGAGGCAGCGAGCCTTCTCTTGAAGCATTTCGTCGCTCACGACAGCACCATTCGCGTGCACATTCCCGAACCACATTAACAAGGCTGACTCCATTTCTTCGAACTGTGCTGGGCGTTGTCGGACTGTGGCTTACGCTGTGATGCCGACGTTGAGCCATTTATCGGAGTCCGGTAGTATATATAGATGGTATACCGTCGACCTGACGAGGCTGAGGCCTAGTTGAACTTGGGTCCAGTCTTTCACGGCTTGGATTGACTGAGATTACTCTTGCTGCTTGTATTCACAGATTTCCCGCTTCGCGCCTAAGTTCAGCTCCATTCTTTTGCGTTTAACTCCCACCATGCCAAAAGTCAGACTAAAGTTGAGAATTGCAGGCTCCTGCTTCTTTGCACTTTTTTTTCCCTAGTTACCCTCCCTGACTTTCCGTTCTTCTGATTCTCTTTCTTGTCTTGTACTGTTTTTGTAAGGAAGCAAGGGAGTCAAGTTGGCAGGCTACTATACAGAGGGCTATCAAACAGCCCTTTTCTGTTCCGTTTGTATGTGTTCCTATGAAACAAACACTGCAAGCTGAAGTACAGTTTAGAATGACGGCTAGCTGACTACGAAGAGCTCAGACCTTGTCAAGGCCGCATTGTTGACTCAAGGCGAAGCCGACATGCGGATCGCTGTAGTGCAAAAAGTGGTAGTTCGGCAGCGCTACAGTGACGAAAACCAGGAGCATGAGAAGGAAGGGCGTCCAGGACGGGACTCCCGGTCCTGGTTGCGTGGTCGTCGCGTTTCTTTTGTCGCTCTACTTCGTGATTGTGTCTTAACCCTGACCGAAAAGCGTTAACGGCTTCATGGAACACACTTTGTGTTCTGGGATAGAAAAACTTCAGGTCCCACCCCCAACTTTGGCGCTTGTCTTTCCTCTTATTGTTTCTTTCTTGCGCTTTTACCGGCCTCTCTTCTGTTCACGTTCAGCAGAATTTATTGCGACCACATGTTTCTGTTTTCCCGACTGCGGCTTCTAGTTGCGGCGCTGCCGCTGCACCCAGAAATCTTCCGGTTCCCTCCTTTTGGGGTCTTTCTTAGTTAGCTGACCCTTGGTTTGCTGTGTACGATCCCTGTCATCCACCCTTTTTTTCTCCTCCTCCTCCCTTCCTTCCCCCCCCCCCCTTTTCCCTCCTAAAACGACGACACGCCCGCTTTGGTTCTTTCCAACTCCACAGGACTCGTTCAGGCATCCGACCGTATCGGCTGCCGCATAGGTTCCCGGCCTGCGCACCCTTCTTTAACTTGCGTTCGGACCCCCCTGCTTTTTTCAAACGATGTCCATATTAACGAGACAAAAATACATGGGCCGAATAGGCTGTGTGCATTCATCCTATCTCCATTGTTCAGAGAGCGAGTTTCTATATTAACGAGACATAAATACATTGAAAAATCTTCGCCCCTTGAAAAACGGTCCATAATTCGAGTCCTCCATATTAACGGATGTCATATTAACGGGGCACAAATTTTCCATAATAGCCACTCATGAAACGACTTGTGAAGACTAAACTAAACAAACAAAAAAGGAAAAGACAGCAAAACACCAATTAACCATAAAACTCGGCCAACGCCGAAAAAACCTTCAGAAAATTTCGAAGAGGAATGGTGTTTATCTTATGAGGTCCCAACCGGCCACTTCTGGGCGTTAGTTTATAATTCTGTGATCCCGTGTCGTATTACAAGAATTGGCGAAATTGCTTCTTCGAACACCACGCTTACATTAAAAAATTTCAAGTGTCGAAACTGCTAGGAATAAGGGTTAAACTTGAACCACTTTGCTGTCGCGAACATCGGCTCACCCGTCAAATTTCGCCGGAGCAAAATGTCCAACTCCCACTCGACTAAAAAACACACACACACACAATATAAATACTTGTACGTCCGAACCGAATACTGGATGCCATTTCGCCAACAATTCTAAGACGAGCTTCTTTGTGGTATTCACTTGTTTTCCTTTGAAGACTGAACTAATAAATTGCACGGTGGTGTCTCCGAAGCTGCTTCGCCGCAAGCACCGTAGGTTAATCTAGACAAACCGTTTCCCCGTTAGTGTCGTATAGTTACAGCACATAAACGTAAAATAAAGACAAGAACAACAGAAAGGAGGCGAGCAAGCAGCCCGGAGGGACCGCGCCCCCCGCTGTGCACGCGCTCCTCCCTTCGCCGTTCGTCTGTAGGCATCTGGTTTTGCTCATGCGGTGAATGCCGAACTGTCACCAATACACACCAAACGGCAGTGGCGCATGTGTGCCAGCTCCGCTTTCAGAGACTAGATCGCGATTTCCAGTATTTGCAAAAGAAAAAAAAAAAAAACTAAATGACCGCGCGGGTAAGTGGAAAGGAGGGTCGGGCTATGTGCCTCTGAAAAGATGCCAAAGAAAGAGCCTAATGTGAGGGAAGAAGCCTGTTCTCTTTTCGGTAGTGTACGAACTTAATTGACATACAAGAAAATATATATAAATAAATACCATGTTGACGAAAGTAATAACAAATATCGCACACTAAAACCAGAAGAGAACTGCGCTTCCCAGAGCGTATAGAAGGTTTGAGACATCGACTTAATACTGCATTCCTCAGTGCTAGCATGTAATTGGCTTCATATCACGTACATCTAAATTGATTTTTAAAGAAAAAAAACAAATATCTGAAAAAATTATTCCGACATCTGGCCACAAAAATTTTCATCCGATTGATGTGTCCGTCTCAAGCAGACGGGAGCACAAAACAGACATGCACGTTCAGTTCGCCACACCAATTCGTCCGTCTAGACACCAAAATGTCGACCCAGAAACCATCTCAATACTTTCTAGCTCATAAAAACATGTAGGAGAACGCTTTTCTCTTTTTTTTTTCCTGCGCCTGAATAAGAGATTTCAAGATAAACCTAATATTATGAAGTTAAGAATCCCTTACTCTCCTCCTTCCTCCTGCATTGCTTGATTTCACTAGAATTTGAGAGAGAAATAAAGGGCCTTAGCGGAGCGAAATCATTTTGTTTTTTTCATTGCGCTTGACTGCATACAAGCCCCATATATTTTTTTGTCTCTTCTATCTCGGCAAATGGTTAACATGCGCAGGCTTTTTAATGTATACTAGTTGCGTCCATTTCATCCTGTTGCATGTTTTACCGCTACACTAGCACCTTCATCCCATTGCAGTTGTTCGGGGCCACCTGTGAATCTGTTAGAACAAGAGCACAAGACCAAAGAGAGGTTGTTCTGGAGAATGCAAGAATATAATTTACAGGACCGGAATATCGAACGATGACGTACAATTCGAAAGGGAGGACTGCGAAAAAATGCCCAGATGGTATTGTGCCGGTTTTTCTGGTTTGTTCATGTTTTTGTTTTTTTTTATCTGTCAGTATCACGTCCCCTAACAATTTCGCTGCACCATTTTCTGTTAAGTTTCCGTGTAATGTACAGCGGGGTCCTTTATCGAGTGTAAGGCAGCAGCCGTGACGTTAGCGCCTGGAAACGGGCATGCACAAGACACAGTTCTGCTCCGCGCCGTCTGCGCAAAGACAATTTGCTTCGCTTTTTAGTTTGCTGGTTTCTTCGCGGCATCCGACAAAAGCACCGCAGGTCAACGTGAGTTATGTGCTTTGCGCGCTCCTGGGTGTTTGAGCCTGCGGCAAGCATCGGCACAAACAAGTCAGAGGAAACGGGGGTAGCTGGTGGGGGGCATGAGGAGTTCGTGAAGTAAAAAAAAAATATATCTCCTTCCAAGTAGACCAGAGGGAAGCGTCCTCGGGCTGCGGAAATTACGGTGGAATGCCGAAAGCTGGGCAGGGGCTGCGGCTTCCGGTCGTCCGACTGGGGGGTAACCAAACACCAAGAGTCGGCGGGCACACCGCGGCAGTACGCTTGAGCTCCGCGTCAAAAGGGGCGCTCTTCGAAGAAAGCCGCGGCAACAGCAAAAAGCCTGGACCTCACAATTTCGACCTCACACAATGACGACCTCACTCAACCTCAAACTCACGCGTGAGGTTGAGGTCCAATTTCGTGACCTCACTCAAAAAATTTCGAGCTGTCACCGACCTCACCTCAACCTCACCTCACTCCGTGAGGTTGAGGTCATTTTGAGGTTGAGGTCGACCTCATGAGGTCGAAACCTCATGAGGTTGCCCACCTCTGGTAGGCAGCGAACGAGGTCGTTAGATGGCATCCTCGAGGCACTACAGATGAAGTTATGTGATTTTAGGAAGATAGTGAGAGACCGGAAAGCGTGGCGTGATATAGTCCATAGGGTCACGAAGAGTCGGACACGACTGAACGACTGAACTGAACTGAACTGAAGTAACGATGATATGTGACTCAGAAGATGACGTACACATTCGTTGGACATTCCATGCCCTTTCGGGAACACGGCTTCCGGCGACCATTCTGCGGACCCTTCTGGCGACGGCCTTCCTTTCTTCTCGTAAGACATACGAGGCTTCCACCTCAATGAAGATTGCGCTGATAGACCACCCAGAAGCATTTCTGTTGCTGTCATCGTTTTTTGCTTTTCGGGCCTTTTTACTTCTACCAGGCGTGCTCTGTGCTCTCCATCACCATCGATCTTCTTCTAAGAGCCGCCAGACATTTGCGAACTTGTCTGCTTTGCCCGCGCGACAAAGTTCTATGAGCGTCTCATACAGGTCAAAATAACAAGATGGTTCGCACTAAAACTTTCAAAGTGTTTCTGCTTTGCATGACAGCTTTGCAATTAGCGGCGTTTTCGTTCAGCTCCAGCATCGCGAAAGAATACGCAGGTTTTTTCTTGCATGGTACTGTTTTTAGTCGGGCTAACCGTGTCTCAGGTTTCATGATTAGCATTCGCATGAACTGTCTTAATGGAAGAAAGTTTTTAACCCTTTTACTCACGTAGCGAACACATTTTCTTTTACATTGTCAATCCAAATTTGACCGTAGCCCTAATTAAAAGAGTTAAAATGTTCAGAATAAGGTTTTGAAGGGCACTTAGGCAGGTTACGTGCTTATAGTGCTAATGCATGACTGATGGTCCGTGAATTTGTTTGCTTTCTCTACTGTTTGTTTTTTCTTAAAACCTTTGTATTTTACCTCTGTATTTTGTATATAATTTATTTTTCATTTATTTTATATTTTGTTTTATGTTAATTGCATTTTATATCTATAGGTCAACTGCTAGCTTCAATGCCCAAACGCCGAGGTGGTTCGAGTGGCCTAGTTGGTTTAGACTTTAGTTCGCAGCCGAAGTGCCGTTTGTAAAAATGCAGCCTTTAAAATGAAAATTTCCTTCAAGTAAAATCAATTACATTAGGAAGGCAAATTAGTTCCAACTTGCAGCAAAAATAACTGGCACTGCGTGTCTAGTTTCAATCATTTTCATTGCACGCTTCCCGTGGAATTAAAGCCCTTACAAGTTTTATGCCGGTTGCCGATTGGTCGCTATGGTGATGACGTCACAATCCTGCTTGACCACTTTGCGGTTTTCTGAACACCGACGCCGCAGGACTTCGTGCTAATATGGCATAGAAGCTACTCGCTTTGCAAACAATCCAAGCCGTAAAAAGTGAAAAAAGAAGCACGCTGGTTCTAGCAAACTCTTCATCTGGCACCACAAACTTCCTAAATAACGAAAAATACATCCTTAATCAGAGTGTTCATGTCTGAGAAAATAGTCAACAACTTTTATCTCGAACCAGTATGTATAACTAGCTTAATGGAAAATATTGCTTTCAGTATGGAGAAACAGTGCAATTCTCCCTATCAAGAGTCACAACAATTAGGCCGCAGCCCAAGTGCAATAAGCCGCCCCAGCCATTAATTTGCCACGTCAGGCAACCAAATCCTGTTGCAGCCTTTCCTTCTGTTCCGGTTCTTGATGGAACTTTCTTCGTTGCTCGTCTCGCGGACTAATGCGCAGTAGTCATAATTCTTGTCAGGCACAGTAAAGGGTACGAGTCGCGCATATGCTAATATCTCGCGCTCGTCCTGTACCCTGCCATGTGCCTTGGTTCTTTCGCGAACCTAATTAGGTCTGCCGAATTACACTATCTAACCCTACATGTTCAACTCAACTCTTGTTATTCCACTGGTCATGCTTTTTAGCATTGCTTAGTGGTTTTCGTATTCAAAAATGACTCGATCTAATATTCGTTATCATCAGCAATACACCGTGTGGCAAAGGAAACGGGTAAGTTTATTACTAGAAGAAAATCATGCTCCACTCTGTAAAAGGAAAAGCAGAGGAACAGCATTCATTATGCCTGCGCGTAAATTATACGGCTGAATGGTTTAACTACCGCGAGTAATTTTTCCAATTGTTTGTGTTATTATGATGCGGTTTATTTTAGCAGTCGTTTTCGTCATTGTATTCCTGTTCATTGTGCAGCAGGAAAGGTGTGCGTGCTAGATAATGTAATTGCACTTTCAATTGCCCTAGGTCGCAATGTATGAAACGAATGAAGTTTGAGTCAGCTTCCTGTACGTCCAACTTTTTGGTCACGTTTTCAACCTGTTTTACACAAGAAACAGACGAGTGTAAGGCCGCGCTTTGCACAGCGCCAGTGCGTCCGACAGCGGCAGACATCCGAGAAAAGTAGCAGAAGACTTGAAACACTTCCCCTGAAGCCTTGTTTGCATGTGCTACTGAGCTTTTATGTGCGGCCGCACAGAAGGTATTGGCGGTCCGAAGTGCGCAGGCGCGTACTTCATTTTCTCTCTACGCGTGACAAAACTCAATAGATTTTTATGTGAAAGTATCGCACGTCGCCAACGAAACCAAGGGTCGTGCACAAAAAGTAGCGCCCAGAAGTCCGTTGATGTCACCAGTGCTCATTAGATAATTCATGGGTTCACTATAGTTCTGAATAAAGAAAGTAACAAAATGCCCATAAAGAAAGATGTCAGGCAAGGGGACACGTTCGCTCCAGTACTATTCACAGCTTGCTTACAGAAGTATTCAGAGGCTTGGAATGGGAGCATTTAGGGATAAGAGTAGATGGAGAATACCTCTGTAATCTGCGATTCGCTGATATGACATTGTCCTGCTAATTAACTCAGGAGATTAACTGCACAGATTGGTGGATGACCTAGATAGGAAGAGCAGAAAAGTAGACTTGAAAATCAATATGCAGAAAACTAAGGCAAATGTTCAACAGCCTCGGGAAGAAACAGCAGCTCACAATAAGTAGCGAAGCATTGGAAGTGGTAGGCGAATATGTCTTCTTTTTCCAAAAAAACAGCGCGAACAAACGGGGACGAAAGGAAGAAACCACAGGAACAGGCGCTGACTCTCAACTAAAGTTTAATCACAGGAAACCTGGATCTGGATTGGATATCACATAAAAACACGTGCGTTCTGGTATTGATGTTTTATTGTTTTCCGTTTCCTTATATAAGCGTGGTTCCTGTGATTAAACTTTAGTTGAGAGTCAGCGCTTGTTCCTGTGGTTTCTTCCTTTTGTCCCCGTTTGTTCACGCTGTTTTTTGGAAAATGTATCACCAACTCGCCCGCTTAGCTATCCTGTTGAATGTGTCTTCTTTGGACCGGTAGTAAACACAGATCCAGACCATGAAAGGGAAACACCTATGAGAATAAGATTAAGATAGGGCGCTTTCGGCAAGTATTCGCAGATTATGACTAGCAGCTTTCCGGTATCGCTCAAGAGGAAAGTTACAACAGTTGCATCCTAACTGTAGTCATCTATGGTGATGTAATGTGGAGTCTAACAAAAAGAGTCCTACTTAAAATGAGAACAACGCAGATGGCTATGGAACGAAAAATGGTAGGTGTAACGTTTAAAGATAGGAAGCACGCAGTGGGTCAGAGAAATAACTCGAGTTAATGAGGTTCTAGTGGAAATCAAGAAGAAATTGGCATGGGCAGGGTGTGTAGTGCGTAGAAAGGAGAACCGATGGTCGCTGAGGGGAACAAGCTGGATTCCAAGGGTTGGAAAGCGTAGCAGGGGGCGACAGAAAGTTAGGTGGGCGGATGAGGTTAAGAAGTTCGCAGGGGTCAAGTGGATGCAGCTAGAACAGGACTGGGTTAAGTGAAGGAGTATGGGAGGGGCCTTCGCCCTGCGGTGGGCATACTCGGGCTGATTACAATGAATCAATAACTATAGATAATCATAATGAGAGTAGATGCTACTAAAAGGACGCGACTAAATAATCATGAGGGCCTTTTATTATACGAGCTTTGTTTTTCAACTGGAATGTTTAGAAGTTTATTGAAATGGGCTTCAATTACATTAGAAAAGTACAAAAAGGAGATCCCGAAGTTAGCCTAATGACCTCATGTCAAAATATACATGATATGCATAACGTATTATCAACAGCGAAGTGACAAGGCAGGAAATAAAAGTCACACAAGTTTTCATGAACGAACACAGGGCCTTATGATAAGGCCGTTTTGGTTGAAGGCCTTCAGGGCACAATATTTTTAGTTCAAGGCTTCTGTTTCTATAAAAATTAGGCTGAAGGCCTTTACTTGTTCAAAGGCCTTTAAGTCCAATGTCTTTAGTATGAAAGAATTCAGCACGAAAGTCTTTAAGCAAAGTTCTTTAGAATTAACGTTTTTAGAGTAAATGCTTCAGGGCAAACATTTTGGTCGAAGGCCTTTAGTAAAAAACAAATCTTAAATGGGTCTCGCAACAAAACTCACGGTGGGACATTAATGTTTCCCATTCACAGCAAGCATCCTAAGTAGTCATGGTAAATTTTTCCAAACTATTCAGGAGTTTAACTTTGTTTTTAACTATTTGCATTTTACCGGAGATGTAAAACATGTCAAAGTCAAGACCGTTCGTTTCATAATGGATTCAAAATGAGTAAGCGTTCTAAAAAGAGGGGCATCGTGGACTTTAAGGACTGTGACAGTAATTTAAATAGAAAATAAAGTAAAACCTGCCACTAATATTTGATGAAATGCTCTCCAGATTATCATTGTCCCAAACGTTGCTAACGTTGTTCAGTTTCCAATAATCAGTTAAACCACTAGCTCTTCACACTAATCATCAGCATTAGAATAGCCGTACTGTGAAACTAAACCTCAACCAGAAACACCCGGTACAATGTGGTGACGGCCCCCAGAATTGCACACTCCCAACTAACTTTCTTGGCTATAACCATAGAGAATCTAGGATTTTAGGACGATCAGTCCTGTTGTGTTCGAATGCGTATGAAACGTTGTGTAAAGCGATGATGCTTAACAAATGTACGCACTGTACCCACCTTATTTTCAATAACAAGTAAATAAAATGACCAGAATTCCAGTTCTATAACGTTCGTTTAGACGTCTCCATTAATAGTCCACTTCGACTTTTACTTTTATTTGGGCGTGTATTAACATTTATTTATTTATTTATTTATTTATTTATTTATTTATTTATTTATTTATTTATTTATTTATTTATTTATTTATTTATTTATTTATTTATTTATTTATTTATTTATTTATTTACTTATTTATTTATTTATTAAACGTGTTGGGCATGCTGAATAATTCTTATCTAAATAAACTTCATCCCAAAATCGCACTCTATCTACAAAGGTCTTTTTTTGTATTTCATCGCAAAACGTTCATCATCGCGTACTGAGCGCTTTCAAAGTAAGTGGAAGCCTGTCCACATATGGCGCCACAAGCATTAAGGCCCTCGGTCCCATCTCACTATCACTCTATTGTCTAAGGTGCAGAGTCCCTAAAGGACTACACAAAATAGAAGTTTACAGTAAGCCATAAATTATATGATCTGAGGAACATTACATCCCGCAGTGCCAAAACTAATCAATGTGTTTTAAATTTGAAGGTGGTTGTGAAAAGACAAATGACAAAAACGGAACAACCATGCTTTTGGTTCAATGACGCACATCCGACACATCATTCGAGCTGTCGAAAAATAATAAATTATTTCAGCAGAATAACGTGTTTTCTTTTACGCAAGTTCGCTCTTCAATAGCGGCATGCGACAGCCATATAAGTAATGAATTATCTTCATTACAAATGCCAAAAATCTTTATTACTTGAGAATAAAGACAAACAAGATAAAACCGAAGAGTTCGCGAAGTCTTCCAGTCATAATGTGCGACGTAAATGGGAAGTGTGTGATGGAGATTCAAGCACGCACAAGAAGACAGCGAGACATCACCCATTCTTTTCATAGGCGAAGGGGGCGAAATGAAAACCTAATTCGAGAACTTGCGCGTCCGGCACTAATCAGTTTTTAATTAGGGCACTAGAATTAGCGTGCAGAACGCCGGTGCAAAGCTCCTGAGACAGAAACGGGTATCTAAGCAACGATGGCTCCAAAAGCAAACCTACTAATCCGAACAAGTCACGAGGTCCTGAGAAGCAATTTCTATCTTTTTCTTTTACTTATTTGTAGGCGCGTGGTATATTTACTGTCTCAAAAGAGTAACGCTTCTTTAAGAGGCGAAACTTTATGGGTGCAAATAGGGCTGCCGTCAAGTTTCTACCGTCCTCGCTACAGCCGATGTTGTGTCAGCGCAAAGGAAAGGGGGTGACAGTATGTTCCACTGCGCACCATTTAGTTTCGCAATTGGCGTAGGACCCATGAACCTCTAAAACCATCTTGATGCCCCAAGGTGCAAATTACGCGTACGCAAACCACGCTTGGAACAGCAGTAGCCAGACATGCTACCTCGCATGCCAGACGAAGGCTTTTGTCCCTGTATTGAGCTTCCCGATATTCGTCAAAATTTCTTGCCTAATTCAATTAGTTATTAGAAATTTGCTACTGAGATTAGGAGCATAACAAGAAAATTTATATCCAAAAAGTGCAGAAAAACTGTCTCGCCCACAAAACAATTAAACAACGGCAGAATAGTCACATATTCTTAACCACGTCAGGCAGTTACGACCGAACCCACTTTATCGCATGATAATGGCATAAACGTTCACAGTCACTGTTAGAATGCTGATTCAACAAACCGCTGTTTTAAGCGGTGGCGCAGTGGTTAACATGTCCGAATACTATGCCTGAGTACCCAGGTTCGAACCCCACCGCCGAGTGATGCGTTTCGATGGGGGCATAACGAAGTGGCGTCCGTGAATTGAGTTATGTCAGTGCAAGTTAAATAATTCCAAGTGGTCGAAATTTCCGGTTTAATCCACTACGGCGCCTCTTATAGCCTGAGTCACCTTGGGACGTTAAACCAAACAGTTTAATACATTCATTTTTCCCACTGGCAATTCTAGAATGGAATAACCTACCGTAATGTGTAACTAACCTATCATTACAAATGTTTACGTTTAGATAGGAACCGAAGCTATATACTGATGCTGCCATGAAAATTGCCAACCGCATTTGAAATCATCTAGAACTCTATCTCAAGGAATGAAATGTGTTACTGCCAAGTGTTTTACGCATAAACTGTCGCTTTAGACATTCTCTCGTAGTTCAGTTCAGTTCAGTCGTACAGTCATGTCCGACTCTTCGTGACCCTATGGACCATATCACGCCACGCTTTCCGGTCTCTCACTATCTTCCTAACGTCACATAACTTCATCTGCAGCGCCCCGCGGATGCCATCTAAATATCGCGTTCGCTGCCTACCCCTTCTACGGTGACCCACAACCTTTCCCAACATCAAATCTTTCTCCAGCGACTCCTATCTTCTCATCAGATGACCAAAGAAGCTGAGTTATTGATATAAACAGCGCGAACACGAAAACAAGGGACAAGAAACACGAAAGCCACAGTACATGCGCTGACTCACAACTAAGCCTAAGCCGTTTACTGCAAGGCCCAGAAAAACAAACATGAAGAAAACGAAACAGTCACGTGAAAAACCCCTGGGTTCACCTGCTGCATAAAAATTACTTTAAAAAATCACTTAAAAAAGACACCTCTTTCCTTGAAAGAGCAAGAGACGTCTTGCTGACACACTTATTGTCCGTTGAAATAAAATACGCTTCCACTATCTCTCTCGTTATCTTCTGTTTGTGGCGATATAAAATCTTAACACTGTCAAACTTAGGAGTGCATTTCTTCTTCTCCTTCTTCATTATTTCACATGACTGGCAATGGGACACTAGAAACGTTTTGTCCTTTCCAATTTCCCAGCTGTTACAGTGTTCCTGTAGTCTCTTATTTATACACCGTCCGGTTTGTCCTATATAACTGGCTCCACAAGAGAGTGGAAGCCTATACACAACACCTGTCTTACATCCAACATAGGGGTTTCTATGTTTCACCCCACATTCTTGCTTCTTCTCTTCGGTGTATAAATAAGAGACTACAGGAACACTGTAACAACTTGGAAATTGGAAAGGACAAAACGTTTCTAGTATCCCATTGCCAGTCATGTGAAATAATGCAGAAGGAGAAGAAGAAATGCACTCCTAAGTTTGACAGTGTTAAGATTTTATATCGCCACAAACAGAAGATAACGAGAGAGATAGTGGAAGCGTATTTTATTTCAACGGACAATAAGTGTGTCAGCAAGACGTCTCTTGCTCTTTCAAGGAAAGAGGTGTCTTTTTTAAGTGATTTTTTAAAGTAATTTTTATGCAGCAGGTGAACCCAGGGGTTTTTTCACGTGACTGTTTCGTTTTCTTCATGTTTGTTTTTCTGGGCCTTGCAGTAAACGGCTTAGGCTTAGTTGTGAGTCAGCGCATGTACTGTGCCTTTCGTGTTTCTTGTCCCTTGTTTTCGTGTTCGCGCTGTTTATATCAATAATGAATAAGTACCAACTCGCCCAACAAAGTATCTTGGCAAAGAAGCTGAGCTTTAACTTTAGAATTTGACTCTCCAATGAGCAGTCAGGATTTATGGTCGACAATATCGACTGATTAGATCTTCTGGCCATCCAAGGAACTCTCTATAGTCTTCGCCAGCACCACAATTCAAACGCGTCAATTCTTAGGCGGTCAGCCTTCTTCACAGTCCAACTCTCGCATCCATACATCACAACTGGAAAGACCATAGCAAGAGTTATACGGATCTTGGTTGGCAGACTAATGTCTCTGCTCTTTACTAGGCGGTCAAGGCTAACCATTGCTCTCTTTCCAAGAAGCAGGCGTCTCCTAATTTCATGGCTGCAGTCTCCTTCCGAGGTAATCTTGGAGCCCAAGAAGAGAAAATCTGTCACAGCTTCCACTTCTTGTACATTGATGCTCCAGGACTTGATAGGGCAAGACGCCATGATCTTTGTCTTTTTAATGTTCAGTTTAAGCCCAAACTTCTCACTCTCTTTCTGTACGCGCATCAGAAGTCTCTTGAGTTCCACATCATTTTCTGCATAAAAGTGGTATCATCCGCATATCTAAGGTCGTTGATACGTTTCCCAGCAATCTTCACTCCAGCTGAAGACTCGTCCAGACCGGCCTTCCTCATGATCCACTCAGCATATAGGTTAAATAGGCAAGGCGACAGTATGCAGCCTTGCCTCACTCCTTTCTCAATCGAAAACCAATCAGTAAGACCATTGCAGTAAGACCCGATTGCAATGCAACCGGACATGAAAATAGGCAGTGTTAAACGTGGGCATAAGAGGAAGGGTGGTCGGGGCATGATGGATCGCGACGGAATTTGTAGAGATATAGCCGTGCCGGTGCAGGTGTTATAAGTGTGTTCAACTGTATTTGCCGAAGGATATGAGCCTCCCGAACGGAAAGATTAGGATGAGGGTTGGGGTAGAGCTTGCGGTCTAAGCGAGCAGTATTGTAGTATTCGCTGATGGTGGCGCGATGAGACACTCTTGACCCCCCTCCAAGGATCTTGGCCAGGGGATGAACGGTGCCCGGTTACGAATTTCACGGGCGAGCTAGTTCTGACTGTGGCCTCTTGCCCTTCATACAGGTTCCTGAGGAGACGCATGAGGTGAATTGGTACTCCCAACTCTTAGAGAGCTTGCCACAATCTGCTGTGATCTACGCAGTCAAACGCTTTCGCATAATTAATAAAGCAGAAGTAGATGGGTTTCTGGAACTCTCTTGCTTTTTCCATGATCCAGCAAAGGTTGACAATCTATTGCCTAGTTCCTCTGCCCTTGCGAAACCCAGCTTGCACGTCCGGAAGCTCCCGCTCCACGTACTGCTGCAGCCTACCTTGGAGGATTTTCAACATCACCTTGTTAGCTTACGAAATAAGCGCGATCGTGCGATAGTTGGAACAATCTTTGGGACTGCCTTTCTTTGAAATGGGAATGTAAACTGACCTCCTCCAATCCTGCGACCACTGCAGGGTTGTTCACATTTGCTGACATAATGTATGCAGAACGTTAACAGCGTCGTCGTGGTTCAAGTTTTGAAGCAACTCAGCTGGAATGCCATCAATTCCGCTAGATTGGTTCCTAGCAAGGCTGGCTAAGGCCCATTCAACTTGACTCTTCAGGATGCCCGGCTCGAGACCAGTAATCAAAACCGTCTTGTGTTGGGTTTCCACATCCGGGTCCTTCTTGTACAGTTCTTCTGTGTATTCCTGCCACCTCTTCTTTATCTCTGAGGCTTCAGTGAGGTCCTTGCCTTGTTTGTCCTTTATCACGCCCATCTTAACACAGAAGCTTCCTTTGATATCTTTGATTGTCTTATACAGAGCTCTTGTGTTCCTCAATTGGCTGTTGTCCTCAACTGCTTGGCACTGTATGTTCAGGAAGGCATTCGTATCTCCTCTTGCTATTTTCTTAAAATCCGCATTGAGAACCTTGTATCTTTCTCTTTCCCCTATAACTTTTGCCATCCTCCTTTCCTCAGCTATTTGCAAAGCCTCTTCAGATAACCAATTTGCTTTCTTGCATTTCGTTTGCTTTGGAACTACCTCAGTAGCAACTTCTAGTATTATATCACGTACATCAGTACGCATCTCTTCAGGCTCTCTTTCTCCTAGATCTAATTCAATTAGATTTCTCACTTCCACAGCATATTGTGATGAAATTTAATCCAGATCATACCTGAAAGGCCTGCTATATTTCTGCGTTTTCCTCAATTGAAGCTTAAATTTGGCAACAAGAAGCTGATGATCGGTGCCAGAATCGTCCCCAGGCCTTGTTTTTACTGCTTGTATAGCGCTTCTCCATCTTTGCTGGCAAAGAATATAATCAATCTGATTCCTGTACAGACCGTCCGGTGAAGTCCATGTGTACAGGCGCTTCTTGTGCTGTTGAAATTGAGTTTTCGCTATGGTCAGGTTGTTTTCTTGACAAAACTCTACTAGCCTCTGCCCACCTTCTTTTGGCTCACCAAGACCGAACTTTCATGTAATTCCGGATATTTCTTCACTCCCCACCTTAGCATTCCAGTCTCCAATGAGAAAAAGGGCGTCTGATGATGGAGTGCGGTCTAAAAGGCATTGCAGGTCAGCATAAATCTCTCAACGTCAGATTTTTCAACAGTAGTAGTTGGTGCATAGACTTGGATAACTGTTATGTTGAAAGGGTGACCTTGGATCCGAAGTGAAATCATTCGGTCGTTTTTAGGGTTGTACCCTAGCACTGCTTTGCCCATTCTTCTGCTTACTATGAGAGCGACCCCAATCCTTCTCCTTGATTCGTGCCCACAATAAAAGACATAATGGTCGCCGGAATTAAACTCTCCCATTCCGGTCCACTTGAACTCGCTGGTACCCAAGATATCAATGTTCAATCTGTCCATTTCTCGCTTGATGACATCCTGTTTACCTTGCGTCATAGACCTTACATTCCATGTTGCTATGTGATATACCTCCTTGCAACATCGGACTTTCCGATCGCTTCCCGACACATCCACAACTGAGCGTCCTTTTGGTTTTAGCCCAGCCGCTTCATTCGTCCTGGAGTTACTAGGAATCGCCCTTTGTTCATCCCCAGTAAATGTGGGACGCCTTCCAACCTGGGGGGGGGGGGGGGGGGGGCTCATCTTCCGGCGCTATATCAGTAATGCCATTGTGACTGGTCATAGGGTTTTCTTGGCAGGGAATATGAATAAATAAATAAATAAATAAATCCTGGAGTGGGTTGCCATTGCTTTCTCCAGTGAATCACATTTTGTCAGAACTCTCTGCGTGCCCTGTCTATCTTGGGTGGCCCTACACAGCAGAGCTCGCGACTTCATCGAGTTTCGCAAGCCCCTCCGCCACGACAAGGCAGTTATTCATGAAGGGGTCTCTCGTAGTTACTCTGATGCTATTAGCCATTCCCTTATTAAGAATGTTATCACTCGGACTACCTCTGTACACATACCGATGCATTACTGTTTTTGTGCGAATGCACTATTTCACGAGGTCTAACCAAGCCTTCAATATGTGCACGACAGATGGTGCGCGTTTCTTTCCTACAAACCAGTTACTAATGAAATAATTAGTTCGCACAAAGGTTGGTTGGTTGGTTGGTTGGTCGGTCGGTCGGTCGGTCGGTCGGTCGGTCGGTCGGTCGGTCGGTCGGTCGGTCGGTCGGTCGGTCGGTCGGTCGGTTGGTTGGTTGGTTGGTTGGTTGGCTGGCTGGCTGGCTGGCTGGTTGGTCGGTCGGTTGGTCGGTCGGTCGGTCGGTCGGCCGGTCGGTCGGTCGGTCGGTCGGTCGGTCGGTCGGTCGGTCGGTCGGTCGGTCGGTCGGTCGGTCGGTCGGTCGGTCGGTCGGTCGGTCGGTCGGTCGGTCGGTCGGTCGGTTGGTTGGTTGGTTGGCTGGCTGGCTGGCTGGCTGGCTGGCTGGCTGGCTGGCTGGCTGGTTGGCTGGCTGGTTGGTCGGTCGGTCGGTCGGTCGGTCGGTCGGTCGGTCGGTCGGTCGGTCGGTCGGTCGGTCGGTCCGTCGGTCGGTCGGTCGGTCGGTCGGTCGGTTGGTTGGTTGGTTGGTTGGTTGGTTGGTTGGTTGGCTGGTTGGTTGGTTGGTTGGTTGGTTTATTGGTTGGTTGGTTGGTTGGTTGGTTGGTTGGTTGGTTGGTTGGTTGGTTGGTTGGTTGGTTGGTTGGTTGGTTGGTTGGTTGGTTGGTTGGTTGGTTGGTTGGTTGGTTGGTTGGTTGGTTGGTTGGTTGGTTGGTTGGTTGGTTGGTTGGTTGGTTGGTTGGTTGGTTGGTTGGTTGGTTGGTTGGTTGGTTGGTTGGTTGGTTGGTTGGTTGGTTGGTTGGTTGGTTGGTTGGTTGGTTGGTTGGTTGGTTGGTTGGTTGGTTGGTTGGTTGGTTGGTTGGTTGGTTGGTTGGTTGGTTGGTTGGTTGGTTGGTTGGTTGGTTGGTTGGTTGGTTGGTTGGTTGGTTGGTTGGTTGGTTGGTTGGTTGGTTGGTTTGTGGGGTTTAACGTCCCAAAGCGACTCAGGCTATGAGAGATGCCGTAGTGGAGGACTTCGGAAATTTCGACCACCTGGGGTTCCTTAACGTACGCTGACATCGCACAGCACACGGACGCCATTCCGTTTCGCCTCCATCGAAACGCAGCCGAACTCTTGTTAAAGGGAGAAGGGTAGTAGGGTCAGGGAGGTCACATTTTGGTGTCAATTTCTGACTCACGTGCAAACTCCCACAGGGATAGCAGCGTGGGTCGGGGCCGAGTATTAATGAAAGCATTAGTAGGGTATGCAAAAATGATGAATGGTGATGACGGTAATTAAAACAAATATCAATAAAACAATAATCAATAATAATTAGCGAGATAAAAGAATAAAATAAAAACTCTAATAACAACTAAAATATTAAATAAAAACCGTTTTAAAGTAGAGAAACAAAGCAAATAAAATAAACACTAAAATTTATTCAGTAAAGATTAATAAAAAGTAGCGGTAGCGCTAATGTTCGCATTCTCCCAATACAGTTTCGGAGAGAGAAAGAGTAGTAGTAGTAGTAGTACAAGACTTTATTGAGGCGCAACACTTAGGCGCCTAATACATCGATGGCCTGCTGGACGAGCAGGCTCTGTTCTTCTTCACCCTCTGCACCAAGCCAGTCCACCCAGGTCCAGATAGTATGAGGGAAGGTGGGAAAGAATCCCGATTACAATGCAACCGGACATGAAAATAGGCAGTGTTAAACGTGGGCATAAGAGGAAGGGCAGTCGGGGCATGATGGATCGCGACGGAATTTGTAGAGATATAGCCGTGCCGGTGCAGGTGTTATAAGTGTGTTCAACTGTATTTGCCGAAGGATATGAGCCTCCCGAACGGAAAGATTAGGATGAGGGTTGGGGTAGAGCTTGCGGTCTAAGCGAGCAGTATTGTAGTATTCGCTGATGGTGGCGCGATGAGACACTCTCGACCCCCCTCCAAGGATCTTGGCCAGGGGATGAACAGTGCCCGGTTACGAATTTCACGGGCGAGCTGGTTCGCCAGCTCATTGCCGTCAATCCTCGAGTGTCCAGGAATCCATCGGAGGAAGCCGGGGCAGGGCTGCAGCGCAACAAGTGCAACCTCGAGCTCCGTGGACAGATGACGTGTTAGACTTTTAGATGGAATGGCACGGATAGCAGCCTGGGAGTCGGTGTTTATACTGAGGCACAGGTGGAAGAGAATGGAAACTTTGAATTGCATGAATGATGGAGAGGACCTCAAGCGAGATAATATCCGAAGGGTGGAGAAAGGGCCGCTAGTGTGTGTGACAGGGGTAGATAGACGAGGATGAAAGAGGACCTGGCTTCCGGACCCGCGAGGAGCCACATAAGAGGCATCCGTGTAAGCGACTTCATGTGTATTGAAGGGCGGACTATAATGAGAGGCAGCAGCATGCCGGCGGCCAGCATGCAGGACCCGCGACATATTGGCTGGAAGAGGAAGTATACGGAGGTTTGTGGCCTCTGGAGGGGAAGGAGCTGGCAGAGGGACTGACTGGATGGGGGAAATGTTAGTTGGGTTTAAAAGCCAGCGTCCATGAACCGTGCCGGAGAGGCGAGCTATCTGTCGGTCACAGTGAAGGGAAAGGCGACTGCGAAGAGGATGAAAAAGCCCGCTGGCATAAAGCTTATCGGTGGAAGTGGGTATGGGAAGACAAAGCGCAGCTTTATAAAGGCCGTGAAGAGCTGTTGCAAGTGTGTCTAGCTGGCCCTGGGTGAATGAAAAGTATGGTATAAAGTAAAGGAATTTGTTAAGAGCCAGCGTCTGAGCCAGTCGACAGGCGTGAGCTTCCCTCAGGCCAGAGCACCGTCTCACAACTCGGCGAAGTAAATGGGTGACGGACTGACAGGTAGCAACAGCCGCATGGAGAGCCCGGACATTTTTGGCGGCACGCAGAGGCATGCCAAGAACGCGGCACTGAGAAACTTTGGGGATTGGGGAGCCGCCCAAGGTAAGGGATATCAGTGCGTTGTGAGCTCGTTGATAAACGGAGTGAGTCAGAAGTAGGAGTTCTGACTTCTCGGGCGCGGGAGACAGTCCTGCATGGTCAAGAAAGCAAGAATTGATATCTACTCCCTCCTGAACGGTGTCTTGAACGTGACCAGGAGATCCACGCTAGCACCACAGAGTGATGTCGTCGGCGTAAAAAGAATGCTGAAGATCGGGAATAGACGATAACTTAACCGCGAGAGGAGCCACGGCGGTATTAAAAAGGGTGGGTGAAATAACGGCACCCTTCGGGGTACCCTGGGTGAGTCTGTGGGGTGTAGAAGTGAAGTTCAATGCTCGGAAATGGGCCTCGCGATTAGAAAGTAAAGCTCGAATGTAGTTATACATGCGGGAGCCGCAGCCGGTGCTGGAAAGGCAGGTAAGAATATGGTCATGGGAGACGCAATCGAATGCCTTGCGGACATCGACTGTGACCAGGGCGGGAAGCTGAGAGCTACCACAGGCTAAGAATGTATGCTGGAGTATAAGGAAAAGGTCCTGTGCAGATACGCGGAAACGAAAGCCATTGAGGGTATGAGGGAGTGAGTTTGAAACCTCCAAATGCCTATTAAGCCTAGTGAGCGCCATTCTTTCCATTGTCTTGCCGACACAGGAGGTCAGAGAAATAGGCCGGAGATTTGAAAGGGCTGGAGGCTTACCAGGTTTAGGGAAGATAGAAATAAGTGAGGAAGTCCAGGACAATGGCAGAGTCTTCTTCCCAGGCGGTGTTATAGAGTTTGAGAAGGTGCTCTTTTGCGTTATCGGGAAGATTGCGAAGAGCGGAGTGATTCCATCTTCACCGGGAGCCGACCGACTGGCGTTAGGAAGAAGTGCAGATTCAAGCTCGCGCAGTGTAAAAGGGGTATCGAGGTCATTGCTTGCACAGCCTGTAATTGTTTAACGGAATAGTGTGAGTGGTTTTCTCTGTTCAGGTTACCAATGGCTTGGGCTGCCTCCCGGGCCCTGGTGAGCAGTCTGCGCTGCTCAGAGAGACCCGTGTGGGCCAGCCCTGCCTCCCACTCAGCTTGGCTGAGTGCTCGAGCTTTATATTTCTCTAATTGCTCTTTGCAGTTCTATATCATGTGAAGGATGTCCGAGACTTCACCGCATGCAGTGCATGTGTTATTTTTGAATTTTTCGGGCCAGATTTTGTGGTACTTTGCTAGGTTTGGGAATGTACTGGCCTGTACGTTCCTCCAGGTTACTGCCTGGTCTTTGTGTGGTTCTTCCTATCGTTTTCTTTCTAATTTGAAGTATTGTATTAGTTGCCCATAGGTAAGAGGGGTTGAAGGCTCTGGGGCAGCGGGCGCAAGTGCCCGGAAAGTATGCCTTCGGGCTATCCTGTCGGCAGCCTAGATCATTGCCATCGATTCCCTCGTGTGCCGGTATCCACAGGATTGTGTGCTTCATGTTGCCTGTATTTTTTTTTCTGCTTCATTATTCGATGTGCCTGTTTGCATACGCGTCCCAGGAAGAAGGCACGACAGGCCTTTTGGAAAATCGCTGAGTATTATGTGTTTTCTACCTTGTCTGCTGGCGTGTTTAACTGATTGGGCGATTGCAACTTCCTCTGCATCTTCTATGTAGTTATTGGTCTTGATCGATGAGCTGGTCACCTCTCTTCTGGTGAGGTCAACTCACCTCTAAATTTTAGTGCGCGTGCACTCTTTCCTCCCTGTTAATGGAGGTGGCCAGGGGCGGCGCACCCGACGTCTTTAATATAACACCTATAGGTGTGTCGGCAGACGCTAGCAAAAGTCCCCTGCACCACGCCTGGGGACAGGGGTCTTTATCAGATTTGTAGGACAACAGGGTTGTCTTGCTCGCGTTGCACCAACAGTGATTTAGCTTGGAGATGATGTGACTGGCATCTTGCTGCGCTTCATGGTTGCCTGCATAGGCGCATCGCGCAATTGGTATCGCACGTCAGACCACGCCAGGATGGCAAGTGAGCTGTGTCCTTCTACTGTCTCGGCCGAAGAAGCGCGCCGCATCCGGCGGGCTGAGTTGAAATGGAAGAGAAGACGCCGTAAACGGGAACACGTTGCCTAATGTCTGTATATCCTAGAGCTTAACAAGCAACAAATCGAAACTTAGAGGGAAAAAAACAAATAGCAACTAACAGCAAACCGAATTAAACACTGCTTTCATAAGTTTAACTCTGTTTAACCTTGGTTGAAGCCCTGCTAATTTGTTTCTGTCAATTTTGACGTCTTTTCAGTATTTCGAAAATGTTATGGTCCTTCCACAACAATCCCGAATGCGATTGGCATTATTTATATATAATTGATAAATTAATAAATATAATCGTTACATATAATGCGAAGACATCTCTTGCCTCGTGAGTGGCGTGTACACGGAAGAAAGTATACGAAAAACAAGAGAAACGCGCCCATTCCACGACTCCAGCCACCATCTTTGCGTTCCCCTGCAGAGCGCGCAAGCCACTATGCGACAACATTTTCTATACTTATCCTAAAAAACCAGTCCATATTTCTCCCTGTCTAACGCATGGAGGCGAGAGGGAGCTCAGGGAGCAAAAAACAGCGGCGGTATGCAACAAAGAAATCGAAAATGAAAAAAGAATCATAGTAGTAAATGAAGAAATAATAGAGAAAGTATAAACAGATCAAATTGATAACAAAAAGTAAAGATAAGAGCAATAAATTTGCAGACATCGGAAAGCAACGAAACGCAGAACGAGCTAATAACTAAACTTGGTCAGGAACTCGCAGCGGTTTCACCTTTACACACTTAATAAGGCTAAAGTGCATCCCTGAAAGTTTATTTCTTCTCCTATCAAATCCCCCCCCCCCCCCCCCCCCAAAAGAAAAGTGTCAAATATCAACACACTGAAACGCGGAAGATGACCAGAGTTATAGCTCTTATTTGAGTGTGATATACATATCAAAAACACTTTAGCGTGTATCGGTATTCCACCCTATACCACCGCTTTGCCGTTCAACAAGAAGCCATGTCTGCCTGAAGAACAGCCGTACAATTGCTTCTGTTCGCAACCGTTTAGGATGCACTACAATTTCATAAGATCAGATATTAAGAGTGAAGTGTTCAGGGGGAAATACGACAGTGCCGGCGTGGTGTGAGCAGAAAATCGATATTTCTCAAAAATATTCGACGCCAGGTGAAGGATTGGCGTAAGAGCAAACTAAAGAAACTGTCCTGAATAGCTAAGCCCGTTATACCTAGTGGCACGGGCAGAGGCAAAATATTTTGTTTTTTTTTTGGGAAGCCTCACCTTATTATATGTCCTGAATAGCTAATTTACCGAGGGTAAGATGGAAATCGAACCTGGCACCCTTTGATCCCGACTCTTAGGACGCAGAGACATATTCCTAGGGGTCGATTTAAGCTGCCCTTTGTCTTATGACACATTTTGGCAGCCAACGACTGTGTGAGTATGTAGAAACTCAGAGAGGCAATGATTAGGAAAGAAAGCGTGAGATCGCAACCGCGCGGGAAACTCATAAATTGCTAGAAATGTATGCTAACCACATATTTTATGCTAACAACATATTTTAGCATTGATGTGTCACAGCAAAGTATACGAAACTGCAGGAGGATGGAACCAGCAGCTTAAATTTTAACAGATATTCTTGTAAGCGCGGGTCTAGTTCCCGTCAGTAAGGACTGAGTGCATAAGAATAAGATGGCTCATCAGACGAGCCACTCACAACAGGCGGTACCGTACGGCTGTCACGACATATACGCTTTAAGGCGAAGCTTAAATGTCCACAGTTTTCTTCCGCCTTTCAACGCAATTAGCATTAAGCCACCGAGCCAGCAATTGTGTCCAGAGTCGCACATTTCAAAAGGGAATCGATTAGTCTTGAGAGACAATGAAGAGAGAAGTGATCGCGATAATAGAAATCATCAACAAGTCTCAAACTCAGCACGCTATTTATGAAGCGGCTCTAATGCTAAAAATCATCCATGCAGCCAGCAGCTTCTGAGCAGAGTGTAAGAGTTGCAGAGAAATACCTTGAATCAGTATGAGGCAAAGTGGTCTGTAGAACGCATGTAGGGAATTTTCTTTTGTGCCCTGACATTTCCTTCTGGCGCACTTTATGAATTAGATTGGAGCTTGATGTCGTTGCACCGGTAGGAGGGCTAGTGGGGGTGGTAGTGGTTTATTAAATAATCCTAAAGGAAGTCAAAGAGTATTGCCGGCCGCGGAAACTGCTATCTAAAATCTGAAACACCCGAGCTGCGCCCGACGGGAACAATTGTGATGTGCTTTTCTCGTCCGATCTTCATCATGTATCTAACGTCCTTTTTTTTTTGGGGGGGGGGGGGGGGGGGGGGGGGGGGGCAGAGCGCACCCTTCTCCTCCAGCTTATAGCGTCATGGGGTGGCACTGAGGGTGTGTATTTATGCCGTTTCTAAAAAGAAAATCAAAGCACGAGTAGTTTGCATGTGATTTAACCACAATTGAATGCAGTATTCCATTGTGCTTATATCCAACATTTGTATTTCAAACTCTCAGCCCCATTCAAGAGATTTTGCACGAGCGAATGATCATATAATGCGAGAGCAACAAAATGTAACACACATTAATGTACGTAGTTCTGCAGATAGAATGTGAGCCATTTAACCAAAGTAACAATGATGATATAAAAATAAGTAGAATATACAACCCTTTCAGGCTTATTTAAAATTCACTGATCGTTTCTGAAGAGACACTGCAGACATATCAATGGTTCATACATCGTAAAACAACTATTTATAATGAATGTCACACTGCCACCCCACTCAGGGTAATAATTAATGTGCTAATCATGCTTTGTGTTGGGAGGAGGGGCCCATGGCAACAAGGTAACGTGTTCGCTCTTGCTAAATTAGTACGGCAGTGGAATAGGTGATTCTCACGCTAAAAGTGCTTTCTTTCTTTTACTTATTTTGAGCTTTTCTCTCCCTCCTCTCCCCTTTTCTCCCCCTCCCCCTCTATCTCTTTCTCTCTCTAATTCGAAGCATTGTTCGGATCTTCGGTAGAATCGTTGTGATTTAGGCAAAGTGGCTATTTGTATGCAAGACTGAGACCCCAAGCGCCGCTAATGCCATACCAGCGGCCGACATCTTGTTGCTAAGAGCCCACTATGCACGCTTAAGCCTTCGATTAAGTACGCCCTGATACAGATCGCTCGTTCAATGGCGGATAGCAGATAGCGAAGCTCCAAGAGGACGAGATCGGGTGGAAGTGCTGCCTCTGAATGCAAAGCAGATCAAAAAGAAGAAAAAGAAAGAAAATATGGATTGCCTGTCAGCTAAGGCTGTGAGAAAAAACAGGTGGTCTTAAAGCGCTAATAATGCTTATAAAGACCATCGTTACCGGACCTTCTGCACTGGTCGAGTGCTTGTCACTGCTAAGGTTCGCGTTCTCTACGCATCTCCTTGTGTTGGTGCTCGCTCAACAAGGCATTCTGTGTAGCAAATATGCTTTCATATAAAGCGAGCGCTTCTGGTGGAGTTACGAGCCCTTGATGCATGGAATGTGCAGGGCATTGCACACCACTACACGATGGGCATTTCCATGATGCCACTTACTGCAACCACACATTTACGGTCTAATACCTCTAGTGTCTTGGAAATGACGTTCCAGGCCGTCGACAGGTTGGGGATACCTATCCTTAAAAAAATTGTCCTCCACCAGTCTGTGGTAATAATGTTAAAGCTTTTTTATTGAAAGGCTAGAGAGTTCTGGTCAATCAAGGGCCACTTTTAATTGAGAAGAAAGTAAACACAATTTTGATATCTTTATTAATATATCGCTTTCTTACACAGCATTCTTGCAACCAATATTACCGAATAGCACTGAAACACACTATCCGAAGAATAATTTCGAAACTAAAAAATAAAAAAAAAATCAAGCACAAAGCAGAGCAAAATTAGGCTTTGTCCATCCTTTATTTAGATATATTTTGAAGATCTGCGTTACTTTGTGTTCAGAAAAAAATTATCTATAAAAGTGGGACATTTCCTTGGTTTACTCCGGGTTCAGTTAAAGGCACAGATCTGTTTTGTGTCGACCTATCTATACCCCTGACCTGTAAACTATTAAGCTCTAATAAGAAGCATTTCAAGCATTTTGCTTCATCATCTTGATAATTACATCTTACAATTCGACGCCCTTTACGTCTGATCATTGCAGTAGTTGTCAAGGCCCAAGAGTTGACGCGAACCTCTGGTCAGAATACACTCTGATGCCATTAACACATGCCACGTACGTTGTCCCGAGGGTAAAAGAAAATGAGATTCCAGGTTCATATGAGATTAGGCGCCACCATAATTTATTTGTCCCGCGGCACAAGGCTGCAGCTCTTTTTTTCTGCTTGTGATTTATTTTGCTGCCTCCCCTTATTTTGTGACGCGTGCCCTTTCCGCTGCTTTCGTGCGACTCAAGTGGCAGAGAGTAATGCGATTCGCGTCGCAAAGTAGCACGCCCGAAAACGTTGTCGAGCTGCGACAGCAACTGTCAACGTGCTGGCTTACCTGCTCTGTTCTCGCCCGTCTTGACTGTCAGCCGCCGCATTTGCATAATAAGGACGGTAAAGTGGAAAAATAAGGAAACATCCGCTGTTGATGCTTCATGCGTGATAAGCTTGAGCTGCTTTTCCTGACAAGATTCCTGGCGTCTTCAAGGGTGCAGGGCCTGACTTCGAAAAACACATGCGTACCATTTGTGATGAGCCTTCTGGAGGCATATTTTGCATTCTAACTGCACACAGGAGCCTTTGTGGCATCTTTAAAGACCAAAAGGTTTTGAAACGTGATAGTGAGGGTAGCTCAGGAGTATTTAGTGCGCCAGGCGTTCCATAAAAGTATACAGGCACCCCCCTCTTTACAAAGTTCAAGAGTGAACCACGTGACCCCAAATCTTTTCCCTGTTGCTGCATCTCCATCCTCCAGTCAGTGTGTTGTTGCCTGAGCCTATAATTCTTAGCTGCTCTTTCTTCACTATAGGCTAGCATCTCCTTGATCTCGGTGCCATATACATCTCTGAAGGCCAACTTGCTTGCTAATGAGCACAAAGAGTGACTCAAGCAAGCAAGCATACTAAAGCCCAACAAGACAAAAAAAAACGACATTTTTCAAGACCAAATATATGCACGTTGTGAAAACTTGTTTTTCTTTATTTGATCTATACACCTTCCTATTTTCTCTCTCATATTCCAAGCTCCTTTCCGTCTTGGTATTGATAACGAATAGGGCCTCCAAAAATTCACCTACGTTTTCCCCTGTTTTCTTGCCAAAAATTTCATGCGTGTGCCTATTTTGTCTTTACGCAACTGCTTCCCAGCTGAAGAAACTGCAGCGCACTGAAGTAGAGGTGTGAGAACAATCGAAGTTTCGGAATAGCGAATCCAATGTCCTCCTATTCGATTCTTTGACCGAATAGATAGCGCACATCCAAAATTATTCATAACGAATTGAGGATGTTATCAAGCTTGCTCAACAATTTCTAATAGTTTTGAGGTATTTCAGATAGCGCCCGCCAAACCTTCTTTCGCTTGTCGTTGTTTTTTTTTTTTTTTTTTTCGACGCAGGTCTGACACCAAAGCTACTACCATGCTGTTGCTAGCGATCTACGCTAAATAGAGCTTGCATCTGCGACACAACCTATTCATGCGGCATCCTTAATAAGGCTCACACATAGCCTCCAAGGTAAACAACGCGAAAGACCTCAGAGACGTTTACATGATTATACGCGATGCCCGATTTCAGAGGTTAGCGTTCTTAGCTGTCGCTTTCTCTCATCTCGTTCCGTTCTCGGGCTCTTGAAGAGTTCGCTGTTTCGAAAGTTTATTACTTTCGCGCAAATATTCTAAGAGGCACTTAATGTTCTTAAATATATTAACGCTATAAATTAAAAGTCCTTGTTCTGCGGAAGATCCGGCATCGGCATTGTGAGCTAAAAATCATGGGCACGCCTCTGACAGGTGGTAGTTCGAAGTTGGCATGACCTTGTACTGATTAGTCAACGGGTTTTGTGACATTACGGTGCCACCGGAGATAGCTGAATTTGTAGCCACGGCGCTCTCGGGCTTCACATTTAGGATGGGCGAGAGTGATCAGAATCCTGCCCTCCAAGGCCCTAGGACCTCGAATAAGATATGCTTCACCCAGGTCACATAGAGTGTGGCAATCCACAAATGTATGCTATCGAATATGTGGGGTCTAATAACGCATACATTTAGATATTAGTAGTTAAGCGAGCAGCCATTTACATGTACATGAACGCGAACTCTCAAAGAGAGCCGGCAGCTGCTTATACTCCCAGGTGAAAAGAAAATAAAACTTAGTTATTTTCAATATTGCAGCAAAAGTGCGCAAACAACGTTGACGTAGAGAGATCTAGCTGGTGTTTGTTGTCTTCACTCAATAGGAAGTTCTTTCTGTGTGTACACACCCGACTACTGTGCCGGAGTACCCGGGTTCGAACCCCACCTCGGCGGCTGCGTTTCGATGGAGGCGAAACAAAGAGGCGTCCTTGTGCTGTGCGATGTGAGTGCACGTTAAAGATCCCCAGGTGGTCTAAATTACTCCGTAGCCCTCCACTACGGCTCCTCTTTCTCTCTTTCCACTTTCACTCCCTCCTTCCTCCCTTTTCTTGCGGCGCCGTTGAGGTGTCCACAGAAAACAAGTGAAACACTTACCGCGCCTTTCCCTTCCTATAAAATAAATCAGTTTCTGTGTGCCTCAATTTCTATAAGAAAGAATAAAAAAAATGCGAATTTAGTAACTTTCCATTGCTCGTAATTGGCACTCCTTCTTTAAAAGGTAAACTAGTTGATCATATCTAAGCGTCTGTATTTCTCACGATAAGAAACTATCCATAAGAGGCTTCGCCAACTTCTCACTAGGCTCCGGCTAATCGATAACAATTTCGATGTTCAACGTCGAAGCAACACCATGGCCGAAAGGCTTGCCTGTATTTCAGGCGTGGTTTCACAACGCATTGCATGGGACTCCAGACAACGCTCCGTGTCAACGCTGAAGAGAAATGTTGGCAAGCAGGCCATAAAAATAATTGCTAAGCGCTATACAAAAGTTGATCTAACTGTTCTAACTACCATCGCACTGCGCAGAAAAACGATAAAGAAGAAAAGTGTCCAAACTTTTTCTGTGTGTGATTCTCCGGTTAGTTTACGCTTTTCTGCTTCTCACTTCATTTTTTTACTATTTTTATTCCTTTGGAAAACAAATTAGCAACGTACCGTTGAGAAGAAAAGAAAATTCGAAGCTATAGATGCACGAGTCACGGCTTCCTGTCTCAGAAGCGTGGCGCCCTACTTTCAAGACTTGAAGCATTAAGCTGGCTGCTTTCCCTGTATTAACATTTCACTCGCCATAGCCAGAGCAATAACAAAGCCTCTTCAACGCAGAGCACAACCTTAAAACGACTACTTTATAATTTTTTACCAAGGATTTTTCCTTGTCAATTGCCTGAGGCGCTTGTTTAAGGGCATCCTGACCGCTTACATCCGATAGCTTGTGGAACAAATAGGATTCTGTTAGCGCATAAAAGCCCGTCTATGCCTAGCGCGATGTGTCTCTCAAGTAAACAAACGTGTCTCGGCTGCCAAGTGGCGCTCCCTCTTAGCGCCGTCTCTGGAGCCTCTCGGGTGACAACTTTAGCGTGCGACGGGTGTGACTCGAGCGTTGTGATTTGTAGGCAGTGCGAAGCGAAGCGCAATCGGCACTCGGTGCAGGCCAGAGCCGTTTGTCTGCTTTCTTTTGTATGAATAGAAGCGGGAAACACAATTTCGTGCGTTCTCTTGAATCTGCCGGGAGGTCGACGTGAACGGAAGGGGTAAACCTTCCAAGATTCATCCTCGAATAAAGACAGGTGGTGGCTTTCGTTTTGCTATTTCCTGTGTCAGCTGGCGGCACGCAGACGTGTCGCGCATCGACAAAGAGCAATGAGCAGCATCAAGAGAAAGTTAAAGCGTGGTATTGTTTTTGCTCTGTTTTTTTTTTTTTCGGTGTACAGGCGCGGACATAAGTAAACGGAGCACGCTTTTCCGTACAAATTAAAATCACGCTTTCTGCACTGGAGATAAGCAAACAATATTTCCCCAAGTAAAAGGGCACTGGTGTGCACTACCGTTTCGCACATACCATGAATGCCAGTTTCAATTATGCAACGCGTGAAAAATTTTAGAAGCAAATCGCGTGCTCCGCTTACGTTTGTTTACAGGGGTACTGTTCTGGCCACGGCTGTTCAATCATCTGCTTTTCTTTTCTTTTTTTTTTTGAGGGGGGGGGGGGTAGGTTACGTTTGACCTTTCCTTTCTAGTAAAGTCACACTTGGGTGTGTTCACCAGCGCCACCCTCTTGCATAGCGGCGGACGTGGAACATTCTATTATCCCACGAGTGTCACGTAGAACATGATATAACGGCGAGGGTGGGAGGTGTGTGATATCCTTCTTACGCTATTCATGGCATCAAGGCTGCCAGATTCAAAACTCTGATTCGGTAATCGCAATCAGATGTAGGAGAAATTATCGCTGCATCTAGTTCCTCATTAACTATATTCTTCGCCACTTTGCTGCTTATTTTATATCTTGCGTGCAAAATCATAAGCGACATGTGGTAGGTGCTGAGTTCCGGTCACACCAGCGGCACAAGGTCACCTTTCTTCTTATATCTCTAAAATTGTAATCTCTTTGAAAGAGATGTTTGTAGAAAAACTTTTTGTTTGGCTAGTTGGCCCTTTGTGAAATAAACAAATTCAGCGCAAATAAAGTAGCCCAAAGGCGAAAAGAGGAAAGGACAAGAAAGAGCACTGATCGGCGAAAGGAAGAAACAATCAGATGCAGTCAACATCACATGGTGTGAAAGGCCTTACTTGTCCTTTCTTTTTCCTCCTCTGGGCTACTGTGCTTGCACGGAATTTCTTTAATTCAATAAGGTGTGTTTTTTTTTTTTTCAGTATTTGAAAAGTATAAACGAAATACGAGCACCATTTCGTGTCGCCCTCTCAGCTTTATTGTACCTCTTATTTTTTGTTTCTTACTTCAGGCACTGTATCGTTTGCAAGCGCCGTCCTTTGTCTGTCCGATCTGTCCATGTGCACTAAAGGTTTTTATAGTTTTAATACAGTATTAGTAAATAAATAAAATACCTGCAACCCTAAACAAATTTCAATGAATGCTAGACTTTTAATGTACAGAACGTGCGTTTAAACGTCATATTATTGAAATATTGCTGTTTTCTGCTAAATATTTCAACCAAGAAAATGAGGTAACCAGACTGATTTTCGTCAGCTCCATTGCGTTTCCGTTTTTACTCCTCGGTAAGGGTGGTTCTATCTACGCGTTACCTGAATCTCTCCTGTATGAGTCCGAAGAAGGCTTACAGCATTGCCAAATTGGGAATGGAAATTGGTTGACGTGATAGAAATTAACTCATGTTTAATAAGCTGGTTGTAACGCATTCGAGCAAACAAAAGCTCTTCACATTATGCGCAGCTGCGCAGACGGCGGAAGAGCTGCAGCGCCAGGCCAACGAGGACTGCCGTTCACGCCAGCTGGAGCCCGGCCATTCTTACATTCACTGGCACGCGGTTGCCAACGTGACCTCGTACTATTACCGCTGTGAATACGACACGGGCGTCAAAACCGACTGCGCCAATGGCAAGCGCACTGACGGTTCCCGGGACGTCGTGTGCCAGGTGCTCTTCGATGGTAAGGATGACGTCACAGCGTGTCACCTCAGCCGCTTTGTTGCCAATAGCTGCTCTTTACTGCAGCATGGGTGCGGATGTCCAACAATAGACCAGCCGCATTAACGCCCTGAACGTGATAATCACTTTTTTGGTGATCATGCTAGTAGCTTAATGCTTGCCTTTTAGTTGCATGTTGCATGGTTCTTTGTACATATGTTTGTGTTTACCGACTAGCAGTAAGCTGGAGGGGTTGTTCCAAGTTATATGTACACTGATAGGAAAGGCCACATTGACGCCCATACGTTCAAAACATGGCGACTCATGGGCACTCCAGCGGCCCTTGAAACATTGGTTGCCAACCACGCCCAGCTTTCCGGGACACGGGTCTTTAGTTCGGAAAACTGGCACAACGCGGTGTACCACCGTGAACTCCTCCTTTCCATTTTCTTCTGCCCTTCCCTCTCTCGCCTAAGGAAGGACACGAGTAGCGGCCAGAGCTGCCGGGCTCAGCGGTGAGCTTTTTTACGTCGCTTCGCAGACGGGAGGGTGTGGAGAATAAAAAGAGACTGCACCACGCACTTATTTTTTTTTTTCGCGCCCCCCCCCCCTTTTTTTTTTCTTTGGACGCTCGACCACCGACCACCAACACCACAGGGGGTGGTGGCACGGGGAGACGAAGCTCACGCGCGGGCACCAGTCCCTCGCTTTCTCGCCACTGGCATCGTCGCGCGCTTGCTCGTCGCAGCAGTCTCCTAGGCAGCGAACGAGGTCGTTAGATGGCATCCTCGAGGCACTACAGATGAAGTTATGTGATTTTAGGAAGATAGTGAGAGACCGGAAAGCGTGGCGTGATATAGTCCATAGGGTCACGAAGAGTCGGACACGACTGAACGACTGAACTGAACTGAACTGAAGTAACGATGATATGTGACTCAGAAGATGACGTACACATTCGTTGGACATTCCATGCCCTTTCGGGAACACGGCTTCCGGCGACCATTCTGCGGACCCTTCTGGCGACGGCCTTCCTTTCTTCTCGTAAGACATACGAGGCTTCCACCTCAATGAAGATTGCGCTGATAGACCACCCAGAAGCATTTCTGTTGCTGTCATCGTTTTTTGCTTTTCGGGCCTTTTTACTTCTACCAGGCGTGCTCTGTGCTCTCCATCACCATCGATCTTCTTCTAAGAGCCGCCAGACATTTGCGAACTTGTCTGCTTTGCCCGCGCGACAAAGTTCTATGAGCGTCTCATACAGGTCAAAATAACAAGATGGTTCGCACTAAAACTTTCAAAGTGTTTCTGCTTTGCATGACAGCTTTGCAATTAGCGGCGTTTTCGTTCAGCTCCAGCATCGCGAAAGAATACGCAGGTTTTTTCTTGCATGGTACTGTTTTTAGTCGGGCTAACCGTGTCTCAGGTTTCATGATTAGCATTCGCATGAACTGTCTTAATGGAAGAAAGTTTTTAACCCTTTTACTCACGTAGCGAACACATTTTCTTTTACATTGTCAATCCAAATTTGACCGTAGCCCTAATTAAAAGAGTTAAAATGTTCAGAATAAGGTTTTGAAGGGCACTTAGGCAGGTTACGTGCTTATAGTGCTAATGCATGACTGATGGTCCGTGAATTTGTTTGCTTTCTCTACTGTTTGTTTTTTCTTAAAACCTTTGTATTTTACCTCTGTATTTTGTATATAATTTATTTTTCATTTATTTTATATTTTGTTTTATGTTAATTGCATTTTATATCTATAGGTCAACTGCTAGCTTCAATGCCCAAACGCCGAGGTGGTTCGAGTGGCCTAGTTGGTTTAGACTTTAGTTCGCAGCCGAAGTGCCGTTTGTAAAAATGCAGCCTATAAAATGAAAATTTCCTTCAAGTAAAATCAATTACATTAGGAAGGCAAATTAGTTCCAACTGCGTGGCCGAGAACGATTCCGTCAGATAGATAACGTATCCCTGACGAACATTTCTTGAGCTTTGACGTTGGTCACCTTACATGAGCTTCTGGTTTTGCGCGAGTCTAACAGTATACAAGCTTGAATTCGGCTTTGCATGCACGAGTTGGAATGTTTAGTTGCACATGGTCCTATTTTGAGTCATTCCTGTCATGTTATCGTTATGTTGACAATGTTGTACAGCTTGAAGTGATGGTTGCATAAAGTTTTGTGAATGTTAGTCGAAGTAACTGTCATGCGAGTGTCATTGAGAACGGAGGCAAGGCGGCAAGGCTCATTGCTGCATGTAGTGCAGTGAGTGTGTGCTGGTTTAACGGCCGTTGCTGTGCTTATTAACACACGAAGAATTTACGAAGTGGAGCATGAGATCATATTCTGCTTGATTGAGAGCGTAAGTGCGTGGTGAATTCTGAACGTGTGCCTTGAGCTTGCTCCCCGCCCTCAACTCTCGCGGTGTGGGTAAAAAGCACTTACACCTGCGTGCGCGCTCATTGCCATCAGGCCGGTGCATTCCCAATCTAAAGGGGTCTTATTCCTGACCAACGAGATTCATGTAGTCGCAAAGTGACGGATGCCCATGCTGCTTTCCGAGAATCAAACGGAAAAAATAATAGTGAAAAAGGAAAAAGTAAAGCTTTCTAGTGCGGTGCTGTGAGCTCGGCAGGCACAGGAAAGGCAAACTGAGGACTGCCGGCCTATTTTTGGCCGCCAAGTGGATGTTGGCCGTCTACGTAGATTTTTCGGTGTGGCGCTCAGGGACCGCTTCAGCGGGAAGCTTCCATTCTGTTCATTATTCGTTACAGCCTGCCCTGACAGACTCCCTTATACGATGGTTATCACGCGTAATTTTTCAGGGCTGTCTTTCCTGACAATTACCATGGCGAAAAACCAGCCATTTTCAAGCGTAAGCACCGTAATCTGAACGCAAATACCTCCATAATACAGCTCGTCAGAGTGCTGTTATTACTTAGTGAGCTCTACCGGTCTAGTAGATCTCATTACGCCTTAAAAGATGCTACATACAGTCCACCTCAGGGGTCTTTTCTGGCATCTTTATTTTTATTAATACATAGCAACACTATTGTTCATAAAGTTTCACGGAAAATTCGCTTGTACGCACAAGACTGCACCATGTGCAGCCCGACACTCAACGAATAAAACATTTGCGGCATACAGTAAACGATCTAGACAGCTTCCACCAATTGACGCGTTATGGGGAAATGGACATCCAATTGAAATAAATGCAAATATACTCAATTGACTAGAAAACGTATATCAAGAAGCTCAACATACGGTTTAAATTCCAGTCCTTTGCAAAAAGCTTCCGAATCTAAATAATGGGCGTGCATACTGAATTATGACATTTCATGAAGAACTAATGTCGAATATTTAACTAGCAAAGCATACAGGATATTGAATTTCTCGGCAAAAAATTTCACACAGCCTGAGCTGTAAAAGAGCTGCTGTACCTCCCACTTATTACACCAATTCTTAATAGTGTCAGCACAGTGTAACATCCGCGTACGGTAACATTATCAGACTCTCAGAACGCACACAGAACCGTGTAGCCGTTTTTTTTTTTTTTTCTTAATGGCTACAATTTTCAACACAACGTTTCAGCAGTGATGGAATCTTTTGGCTGGGAATTTTATAGCACTGCTATTAGTAGGCGGATTTGTTGTGTTTTGATAAAACTGGGATTGATAAAGCTGTGTAGGCTGCTACTAGATCTACCAAGAATTAAACTCCCAGCCAAACTTCTGAAATGCTTTGCTGAAAATTGTAGAACAAAGCCGGTTACGCGGTTTACGCGTTCTAAGATATCTGATAATGTAGCCATACATGAATCCCACACGGCGCTGACATATTCAACAATCGATGTAATATATGTGTGAGGTGCAGCCAATATTTTACATGTAAGGCGGTGGGAAATTTTCATTAAGGTATTCAATACCATGTGTGCTTTGCTAGTTGCATATTCTATATGAGTTCTCCATGAAATGTACTCTCTAATATACACTCTAGGGCATTTAAATTCGGAAAATTTTTCCAAAACATTGGAATTTAAACAGTATGCCGAGCTTCTTGGATTACGTTTTTTAGTCAGTGGAACATATTTGCATTCATTTCAATTAAGCGTCCATTTCTCCGTGATGCGTCATTGGTGATGCTTTCTAGATTGTATAGATCGGTAGAGCTCAGTAAATAACAATAGCACTCTGATGAGTTGTATTATGAAGGCATTTGTTTTCAGCTTACGTTGCTTACGCTTGAAAATGGCGTGGTTTTTCATTGTGGTAATTGTCAGGAAAGACAACTGTAGAAATGACGCGCTGGGACCACCGTTTAAGCGAGTCACGCAGGGTAGGCTGTGAGTAATAATGACGAAAAAAATGAAACAAAGCTTCCCGCTGAAGATATCTCTGGGCGCCGCGCCAACAAATCCATGTGGACAGCCAACATCCACTTGGATACCAAAGATAGGTCGGCATGCAGTCCTCAGTTCGCCTCTTCTGTGCGGCCCGACTGCCAACCACAATGCACTAGAAAAGTTTGCTTCTTTCTTTTTTCGCCATTATTTTTGCCGTTTCTTGCTAGAAAAGTAGCACGGCCATCGGACACTTCCTTACTTCATGAACACCACTGGTCAAGAACAAGATACTATTATATTGAGAATACACCGTCTTGATGTTGATGATGAGCGCCTCGCAGGTGTAAGTGCTTTTTACTCACGCAGCGCAGGTTCGGGGTGGAGCTTGCCCAAGACACACAGTCAGAATTCTCCACGCACTTACGCTCTCAATCAAGCGGACAATGTCCGCACGCTCCATGTTTTAATTTATCTGCGAGTTAGCAATCACAGCGACGGTCATTAAAGATAGCACGACAGTCGCTGCACTCGCTGCACATGGATGCAGCAATGAGTCTTGCCGCCTAGCCTGTTACCCGTTCTCAATCACACCCTCTTGGCACTTATTTCGACTTAGTGCTAGCATTTACAAAACACTACGTAACCAGCACCTCAGGCCTTAAAGCACTGCCAACATGTTGATAACATGAGAGGATTATTCAAAATAGAACCGCGTGGATCGAAAACGAGAACTAAACAATCTAATTGTATATGCAAAGCCGAAGTCAAGCTCTGACAGTGTCGGACTCGCGCAAGACCAGAAGCTCATGAAAGGTGACCAGCGTCAAACTTCAAGAAAAGTCCGTCGGGGCTACGTTATATATATGATGGAATCGTTCTCAGCCACGCAGTACAGCCATTGCACCAACCTCGTCCAGCACGCACTGCACATCATGCAAGTAGCACGTGCGCAAGCCCTGGGGCAAGGTGAGACCGGCGCCAGCCATCACAAACAAAATTCGAACAGTACTCTAGATATTGAAAGTAGCAGCCAACTGAACGCCTACTGTGCGCTTACTGAAGAGCAAGACTCTACAAAAAAGAACAAAAGTAAAATAACGAAAAAACCGACCCTCGCCCAACAAGTTTACACCCAACTGTAGGATTCGCTTGAAAACGTGCCCTTCCCAACATGCGCATATTCCGAACTGCTGCTCGCAGGTTTCCCTCTCTTTTTTTTTCGCCCCCTCTGGGGATGCCTCTCGCGCACAAAGCCTGAGCATCTGTAGACCGACCCGGCAGGAACAAGGCGCTAGCAAGCCAAGAATGACAGCGCGCTCGGAAGAAAAGGGCTTTGTACTCCGACCCCAGTAGCTCCCCTTACTTTTCCCAGAAACAAGGCACCCCCGGACGACACTTGAAGAGAGGGAAAATTACTTCTTTAGCCTCACGCAGCTTTGGGATTAACTTCACTGTGACCTTGTATTGTAAATTTAGGACTACATACCACTGGAGTCATGAAAAGTGCAGCCTACATTTATACAAGCGACATGCTTTGATTCAGCGGAACATAGTAATGACGTAATGTCGTAGGGGAAAACTGAATTAAGTTTACATGCTTATGTTGTCATTGGAACCGTTAAATTAAAATTGAACAATTGAATGCAAGCAAGGGTACATGCATCTGTTTGAAACTATGTAGAAGAACTAAGGAATAATCCTACTCGTGCTCTGTGCAGCTTTTTGCGAAAGCAGTGGTGGTGGTGTCTATGGGGGGGATTATCCTTACTCTGGTTCGTCGGCTATTCCGCGAATTGAGTACTTAAACTTGAAGGTCGTGTTTCTAGCACAGTCCGCTAAAGCCAAAGTTTCCGAAAAACTTCGAGAGTGTTTTTTGTCACTGCTGGCCGCTCATTTCACGAACGCTCAGCGTGCACGAAGCGAGAGACGTCGTTTAACAAAACGTTGTTTCCTCAGCTTGTACCGGAGTGTCTCACACTCGTCACAAAATTCGTGAAGAGCGCAGCTATCCGTGATGGTTGGTTCATGTCAGAAAAGTTAAGTTTCGGACACAAACCTCGTACTAGCATTACGTCGATGAAACAGCTGGGTCACTCAGCCGCAGCAAAGGGAGGCGAAAACAATTATAAAATCTTAGCGGCAGCCTGCAGCTCCCCTGAATGATTTTTGACATTGGTCCGTTAGACGCTTTAATTGCCTTCACGAAAAGATGCTTCTCCAAACCCCCGGTATCCCTGCTTTCAGCATCATTGACTGCGTAAATCTTTTAATAAACTTTAATTTGGCTTCTGATCAGGGGTGTAAATCTGAGTTTACTAAGGTGGCGCTTTGGGCTAGTTGGTATTACGCAACGAAAATATACAGCCCTACGTGGAGAGACATGTCACACTGTGTGTCACTGCGCCCTTTTTTCCCGGGGTGCATCACTTCTCAACCTCCTGGTGACTCATTTTGCAAATCTTACGACTACAGGTGAACCGTTTTATAAGATACGTGCACTGGGGAGCAGGTTTTTTATCTCCAATATCAGAGGGTCCCTTATAAGCAGAATATACAGTCCCATTTTCTAACCAGACCTTATTTCGACCTAGGCATCCTACGGGTAAAATGCGCAAAAATGAAATGTATATCCTTTAGCATAAGCGTTATTATCGCTTTCATTCAGATACTGCATTTCCTTAATGGACCACCGCACACTGAACACACTTCGCAATTTTCTTATATATTTGCGAACGGCGTTTGCAGCGATTGCAAAGTGCCATCACGATGTGACGTGGCACCGCAGCTAGCGATTCCTAACTACGGTAAAGCTATGTGTCTCGTAACACTACACGAACTCAAGTAAAAAAAAAAGCGCCACGATATTGTGAATGTAGCCAGCTTACCCCGAAGGTGCTAGAAGCAGCCGGAACTATAAAACATCACCAGAAGAAATATCACTCGGAAAGTTTTGCATTTTTGTCAAAAGGTAACATCGGCTTTGAGTAACAAACTTGTGAATGTCGCTACTGAGACGAAAAATAAATGAAACGCCAACAGTGCGTTTCTGAGTGAAGTTCAAACCATGTTTGTATAGCAATCAGAGAAGTTTATTTGTCTTGGCTAGAACAGAACCACTTCTGATATGTTGTTTGTTTTGGTCTTGGCTTTGCTATTTCTTGCTTTCTAGACCAATGGTTTGTTTACGTCAGCAGCACCAGCTGATCGCTTTCTTCGCATTTACCGGATAGATTGTAGTTTATACTGAAATGCAACGTATTTCATTCCCGCTGTATTTGTTCTTCTATCTAGCGGACACAACATCTACAGTACGTCCTAATAGGCAGCTCCAATAAAAAAAAAAAAAAAAATTGCGGTTTAGCTCTACTTAACCCTAGTTGAATTGCGAAAGCAAAGGCGGAAGCTTCTTTCTACATTATTTGCCTATCACGATCTGTAAGTGTAAGGTGCTACATTATTGGGGACGCTTAAGCTCATTCTTTAAGGGTATGAATGAGCTCTGAGTGAGCTCTGAATATCGCGTTCGAGGCAGAAATTATCGAATTCTTGGAAAATCAACATTTATGCACTCTGTATACCGTCGTACAGATTCCATATCTGCTCTGATGGCATCCAACAACATTCACGCGCTCCATTCAAGGCGAAAGTTCTTACGCCAAAAAAAGTTTTGTACTTGCTATAGAATCAGGTAACAGCGCAAAAAAAAAAAAAAAAAAAAAAAAACATAGACGGGACACAAGAGCAAGAACACACAACGAGATCTGCTCTGTGTTCTTGCTCTTGTGTTCCATCCATGTTTTTTGCGCTGTTACCTGAAGATACGTTCCTGGCGGGCTCTGGCTTTCGGGTAAGTCCGAGCATGTGCAGAGCTCGAAACCCCCCATCCGCGCGGAACAGGGATGCGAACACAGTGTGCGGGTGGCATTCTTCGCTTGTTCTTGTTTCTTGCACATAGTTTTGAATAACGTAATTAGTGCATATGTAGTTCTGCGCTTGCTTTTTTCCGTGTTATTCCCCTACTAACCTCTTCAGTCTCTTATTTACCATTGACCGCAGCTCAGGTGCTTGCGGAGTAAAACAGCAGCTTCTACGGTCGACAAACACATTTTTTTTTTCGTGTTTATCCTTCTGTGTAACAGCCGCTTCAGAATCTGTAGCGGTTCCTGAGGCTTTCAGTGCCGTGAGTGAATTGCCAGCGCAATGACTGTCAGTCACCAATTAAGCTCCTGTTCTAAACAAAGCTTTCCCCTGAAAATGTACTCTGCTTTCCGCTTGTAAAAAGCGAACGTTCGGACCGGTCCTCTTTGGGTTGTCGCGACTGCTACTGAACAAACACAATCTCCCATTGTTCATGCAGGCCGACCGCTCTCTCCAAACGGTCGCACCCTCTTTCTGCCTGACTATTTTTTGCTCTTGTGGGACCCCAGACCCCCGTCGCCCGCTTAGTGTGAAGAGGGGGACTGAAAGAGAAAGAAATGGGGAGTCTTCTTACTAAAGAAGCTTTGCTGCCTGTATTTTTTGTGCCCGTTGGCTCTGTGCGGAACCAAGCTTTCGCCACTGACTCCTTTCCGCTGGCCTGCGCCCCTCGTGTGTCCTACAAAGGAAGAAAGCATTTGCAGCCGAGACAGGCAATAAAACTGACATCTCTTGATTTAAAGCCCAGCTTATTGCTCGCCTGACGAGTCGGAAACATCGGAAGCCCAAGTAAAGAATGTGGGGCCGAAACGTCTGCGCTTGATCTGAAGCTACAGAACTGGTGTACAAACTTCCTCCTTGCAGCTAACAAGAATTCGAGCACGCGACCAGCTGCAGGAAGAGGTCGCCTGCATTTCCTTAAGTTTACGAAGGCTATAATAAAAAAAGACACACACAAAAAAAAACGGAGATGTCTGTCTCCGCAAACTGGGGTTCGGACACTTGGGCCACTGCGGGCAGGGGAATTGCTTTTTTCTTGGAAGCGTGTATTCGCACATTGTGAGATTCCCTGCTGAACGCATGGTAAAGGGGCTTATCCTCGGGTCTTGGTTTATTCTTTTTTTTTTTCGCTTTAAAACCCGGCTACGCCCGTCACAGGCACCAGAACAAAGAGCACCATACTGTCCCTTTTTTCTTCCCTGCATCGCCATTCGTTTTGTCAGTTCTATGTGACTGACATGGCTGCCTGACTTGGCCTTCCCGATGACATATTGATCTATGACACCAAGAGTCAGGATAAATGCGCGAAGAGAACGAAGAGTGCAGCGTTCGAGTGCTTTAAGTAGGCACGATTTACTGCCCAGCTTTTATGGGTGGAGAGGGGCGCTTCATGTACACATACGAAGAAACGAAATGGGACATGGGGCTGAATCGTGCTTTTGGGAGTAGCGAACGTGCAGTGTGTATATTTAGATCCTCTAAAGAAGCCTTCTAAGCTACACACGCCTGCCCTCCTTGCTCATAGCGTAGCACAGGCGGCGATTTGAGACCAAGAAGAAAACTCTCTCTCTCTCTCACACACACACACACACACACACACACACACACACACACACACACACACACACACACACACACACACACACACACACACACACACACACACACTTGCGATGCCGAAAGCTAAATATCTAAAGTCAGTGAGACTGCGGAGACGTCTCCGGCGAGGGAAAATACACCAATCAGGTACAGCAGGACTGAAGATATATAGAAGAAAGCACTCCTGTCAGGCAAAAAAGGCGCCAAAACTACGCCCGAGGTTATTTAAGAGGGCCTGACTCCTTTGTCCGCTTATTCCTGCATGTGATAGTCTGCCGTTCTGTGCCGTTGTTTCTGCACCATCTGGGGAGCTCGAGCCACAACATTTGAAACTCTCAAGGATATTGCTACATTGTCCGACATAAGCTGCATCTGTATAAACCGTGAGCATATTTATATTCAAATTATGTCAACTTTTGCTGACTGATATTCCTTGCTAACCGACGAGAAGTTTGCCTTCCTTTTTTTTCTTAAAGCATTGCTTCTTTTATGTGTCCTGTCTGTTGTGAAATGTTTATAGCTACATTCATATTATAACGACATCTGTAGTGGACTGTTTAGGTTGTATATGTAACAGCAATACATTGTAATGACGCGGTGATTCTGACTGCACAAATTTTGTTTCGAATTGTTGCGTAGGACAGTGTGTATTGAAATATTTTATGTTCGCACTATATTGCCATTTTCAAAACGAACTGCCTTTTTTTAGTGAAACTAGCATCTAGCGTAACAGGGGCGATGCGGTTGACTGCGACGGCATGGACAGAGACCTATTCCACTGCTTCGAGTGCCTCCTCTAAAGGGTATACAGTAGAACGAAATGTAACATTCAGAGCTTGAAATGTTTGTAAATCATAATTATGCGCGTTTTATTTACAATAAATAATCTATATGTGCACTCATTTTAAACATGTTTGTTTTGTTTGCATGAAAATGATTAAAAGTTGTGCGTCAAGAACTTTAATTTTTACAAATTTGATTCTGCGGCTAGGTTTCGCTCCGTTTGCAAACGGCGGCCACGTTGGAAAAATTTTTTCCGCTAAAACAAGGCCAGGATAATATTCATCACAGTAATACAACAGACCATAATCTTTTAAAAAGAAATCGAAGATGGTCAAGTGCAATGTCTGGATGCGTTGGCTTGGAATGACCCCGTAGACTCTACAATCCGCATTGCGCGCTGAGCCTTGCAGAGGGACCTCATTAAAGAAGCCGTAACTATTAGTGCAATGAAATTACGCAATAAGTTTCTAGTGATTATGAAAGTTGATGTAGAGGATAATACGTGGACAAATTTTAAGAAATACAAAGTATTTTCATTGTTGCCCGAACTTTCCATTGCGCAGCGTTTCTTGAAGTTAGCCCGATCATAACGCTTAATCGGAAACGTTAGATAGGAGCGCTGGCAGTTTGATAGATAAGTTAACATGAAACATAATGCGCATTTCTGTTGCTTTGTAGTAACCTTTTTTTTTAGATACGCAAAATAGCAAAAAAAAGTCGTTTCCTTGGGTTGACGTTTCGTTAAAAATTTCGCTATAAAAAACAAAAATAAAAATAATTGAGCGGAAATAAAAACATTTTGATATGTAGTCAAACGATTTTATTTACATAACTTTAACATTTTATGTCATTCATAAAAACTTAGCCAAACAGCAGAGCATTTAATCGCGGCGCTAGACCTCTTGGCCATTAATTATATCCGGTGGTTATAGAAAACAAAAATGGATTAAAACCAGTTGCAGATATTTTTTTTAATTAAACATCAGGAAACATCACATAAAAATTTCGATAAGCCACGCTTTGATCCATCTGATGTGGAATCACCCAACCATCTCTTCTGTGTAACTGCCCACTGCAGGCGCCGTGTTTCATATGCGAGGCGACATCAGGTTGCACATAAAACGGCCCCAGGAAGCTGCATGATTAAATCTATGCCAGATCGACGCAAACCATTTTAATCAGCATATGTTAGGGTACCTAAAACCGGGAATCATTTTCGATATCTATCCGCGTTACGACGCTATACAGTTTCAAAGTCTGAAAAAGAGGGAAATTTTGGTGCCTTGCCATAGGAAGCAATGCATAATATTCAGACGCGCTGGGAAGCTCGTGTAATAAGAGAAGAGATTTGAAACTTCGGCACAATCTTCGACTAACTCTATATTATATAAATCCCGGAATCATTTTGCGTACGTGCTTTTGTTCACGTTTTACGTATTTTTTTGTACCCGTTCCCATTAAGTAACGCGCTTTGTCGCCGCCACCTGCCGGTAGATGGCGTGAGTAGTACATGTCCCAAAAAGCTGGGCATGTAAAGATTGTGGCGTTGAATGACATCAAGACAACGTTAACTTTGGCGCGAATTATCGAGCGGAAAATGTGCAGGTGCATCACTCCACATTTTCGAGGCCGTCCTTTCAAAGTCAGTGCTCGCCAACCTTTGTCATTCAATTGGGCTCTAACCCTGCTGCTTGAGTGCAGCCGAGAATCAAACCTGGCAATTAGAAGACGGCACAAGAAGTGAGCAAACCAGCACCTTTTCCAAAGGGACAGGCTCAGCATACTTGTACAGCACGACCTGCAAAGCGTTGGCGTAACCGCACAATCCGCAATGGAGTACCGAAAATATCAGTGCTTTATTATATACCGTCCGCATATACAATGATACAGCATACTAACAAAAATTTCTGAGTCCTCCACTATGGCGTCTGCATAGCCTGAGTCGCTTTGGGACGCTCCACCCCTAGACCAGACCATACTAACAAAATGTACAAGCCATAAAGCACTGACCAACGTATACAATTTATCTATGAGCATACGTAAGACAGAGTAGTCAAATAAAACTAATTGCTGTGCTAGTTAGTGCATTACTCATAAAAAGAGTAAGGCAGACTACACATGCAGAGGGAGTGCACGTGTGAAAGTGCCGCGGGAAGTGTGACACAGACGAAAGAGTGCTCGCTTTGCACGATGCAGGTGCATCAGTGCTTCACATACCGCGAGCTTAGTTTCATAAGCGTCAAGCGCTTTGAAAGAAACGAAAAACGTACTACAACGGCGAAACAAGACTTAGCGCTGGCCGTACGTGCATGAGAAAACTACGAGCATACTAAACTGGGAAGCATCCTCCAAATAGCAATTACTGAGAAGCAACTTGCATGCAGACAACAACTTCGCAACCAGCACATTTAGGCGAGCCAACTTCGTTACCATCCCTGAGAGCACATGCGCAAACAGCTTGACGGACGCGATAAGAAACTGCTTCGATTGTTGCCTGCTTTGCAAGCACCAAACAAGGCCTGCAAAGTCTCACCAAGGCCGTTTCAACATGAAGAGATTGCGGAACAAGAGCATTGTAAAATTGAAAAAAGAAATTAAGCGTTAATTAAAATGGCTTAGTACTTTCATAAAGCAAGGTATCGAAATATTTATTATTGTTTTATTACTACATAGCTTTTTCTCTGTCGTTTTATGATTCCTTTCTTTGAGTGTTTGGCCCTCCACCTATACCTGTGCTGCAGTCGCGCTAAACCGCTCTTGGAGCCAGCCTTCGCCAACAGTTTACTATACCTCTGCGGTTGTTCTACCTCTTCCTCCTCTCATTTCATAACCAGACAGTAAGCTCTCATTTCGCGTACCTCACTCAGTCTTTGATGCTTGCTTTTTTTTTGGAGTTACCCTCACAAGCGGTAAAAATAAATGTTCAAATCCATAAAAATATGCCTGGACTTATGACGCCGGTTAAAGGGACAATGAGCTCAAGTGCACCGATTATTTTTCACAGCAGACATCGACTGAGGTTAATGATACTTCAGCTGAGAAATTGCACATTTTCACTTAGTGAGTCCAATTTAGATATATTTTCGCGAGTAGGTTCAAGCTTGTGAAATCCGTACCAAGAACATCAGGCAACGGATAATCATGAAGGTGGGCCTGCGGTGGAATCGCGATAGTGATTATGAGAAATGGACAATGGACAATCGCTATACTGCCAACCTTCTGGACTGCACTCCTTCTTTTAACTTTCTATCTCCTGCATCCCGTTCCCCCTTTCTCAACTTATGCCTTGTGTCAAACTCTTCGAAAAAAAAAATGTCAATGGCGGTGCGGCATATCCTCTGAGATCCGGGCCCTAAAAAAAGCATGAACTCAAGTGTCTAGGATATATGCGAACTATAATGAAGATAGAGACATATGTATTTCACTTACTGGTTTTTTTTTTTCTAGTTTATGAAAACTAGCTTTTGTTAATCGTTTTGTGCTTAAAACGAGATATCTCGCAGATACAAGCCAGCATAAAATGATCGTCAGTATCCTTTCAAAAGACCGCCCATTTCTATATGCCGAAATGACACCAAGAAATAAAAGACACGAGTGAAATGCCTACCCGGCCTGTTCCTTAATGAGTGCTCTTGAAAATGGAAGCTTTTCTTTCCTTTTGCAGGTGCCGTCGACCCGTATGAGTTCAGAGGGAAGTGCCAATGCTCATGCGCAAAGGAATAAAACACGTCAGCTATCATAACCGCCTTATAGCTTGAAACACTTTCAAGCTCAGGATTATACCAGACCTTTTATTTGTGAAACAACTGTATGACATATCGTAAGCTACTCTTATGCTGATGACCGGAAGGGTGTAACCTTCCGATGTGTGCAGAATTCTGGATTGAAAGCTTTTTTGCCCTCGTAGGGAGTAGTAAAACTTATAATTATGTTTAGTGGCTGCTCTTCTAAAATGAATTGTTAAGCATCAGAAGAACATGTTAAGATACTTCTATCAACATATTGATGGGAATGTATTACGCTTACGATACATAGCAAATATTTGCTTCTCATGTTTGATCTGAGTTAAAAATTGGTTGCCATAAAAAAATTGGACTGCAAAAAAAAAAAAACCATTCTATGTCTTTTTGAAAATTAATAACAAAAACCCAGAAGCCTACTGATGGCATATTTGCGGATATGATGATTATTATTCGTGGGCTTACACAATACGTGAGGAAATTGAGTTAAAAACAATTCCTCAACGACGTCCAAAATTTTTGGACATCTTTATGCTGGCAGCCTGTGCCCGCTGTAACTATGGTCACGCCTGCAAGACAGAGCACTTCTTACGGTTTTAGCAAATATTTTGCTCTACAATCATCATTCCACGCAAGGCTCCAGTAATTAAGAAGCAATTACTATTGGACATTTGTCCATACCCAGCCATACGGCCACAATCTTACAATCTATTAGAAATTTACCACGATTTATTTTAATTGCAAAGTTACTAGAACTTGGTTCCTTGGTAATTATTCTGAACAAATCACAAAGAAAGCGCTACAAACGTCATTACTCTATTCACGCCTTTTGCTTACAACAGTATGTCATGCCCTGCTTGTGATTACTTTGAATTTTACATGACACCTCAGAACACAGCCACCGCAAGGCGCAATTTTGTCTAAACAACTTCTTTTCCTGGAAATAAATAAAAATCGCGTTGCTATAGTGCTCGATACATGACTGACATTGCCACTCTAAAGACAACACCGGCTAGTAGTACCAAAATTATTCTTACACTAACAGCACTCTCATCGCGAAGCATGTGTGTGTTAAAATTGTGAGGACGCTAACGTTGGTTCGAAAAGGTGTGCAATATGGGGCACAGCAAGAATACTCAAGTCACAAAAATAAAGACTGGAACACTCATTTTTTTCTTCACTGAGACCAACCTGTTAGGTTGAGTTTTGTTTCTTTTTAACTGTGTACAATAACTCTCGCACCAATGAAGCGTTGTTTCTTTGGTGGCTACGCAGAACCTTCTTCACAGTATTCACTTGAAGCTGCCCAATAAAAAAGAAAATACAGTTCATGCTCATTAAGCCTAAACTGGGCTTCTTTTGTGTGAGCTCAAGCAATGAACGTCACAGACACTGATCGGCCACATTTGAAGCAAAGGCTTCAGGCTGCCAATGCTTTCACCAGCTCCGAATCGTGGTCCCTGTGCCAGGCGGTGTAATGCTTCCGCTGTTCCACAGCTAGCGTGAAGGCCTCCGACACGAGCCGGTTGTTCGTCGTGGTCGCCAGCGCCGCCGTGAGCAGGCTGACCTCGTGCGTGGTCTTAGCGTTCAGGGACACCATGCTGAATAGAGTGTCCCGAACGTTCTTATCGATGATTCCCGTCTCGTTGTTCTCCACAGCTTGCCACTTGGACAGAAGGAAATCCAGCATCACTTCGCTCGCGGTCTTGGACGCTGCCAGGTTGTGCAGCACGAACAGGCGGTGCTCTTTGAGCACGGACGATACCAATGTCTCGTTAAGAAGCTTCCACTGTCGGAAATGGTCCGAAGTGCAGCTCAGCCCTTGTAGGACAGCATCAAGCGGTACATTCGAGTACTCCGGGGTGAAGGTAGAAAATAGCTTAGACCATAACATGTCCCATAGTTCGACGGAACCATGGAGTATGGCGGCGCACAAAAGTTTTCCATCAGGCAGCGGAGCTCCAATCACCGTCTTCCTCTGGCCAGTCATGTAGCCGTTGAGCACCTCCCGGGCAAGCTGAAGACACTGCAGCTCGCCGTACCAGCAAGCGCGTTCCATAACCTTCTTCTGGAATGTTTTGGGGTAAGTGTGGTCCTTCTCTTTTATGATGCGCCCAACGACGTTTTCCAGCAGCCTCTGGTTGTAAGAGCGCCACAACTTCTCAAACTCGCTTTGAAGAAGCATCGAGTCGAAGTTTGATGCAATATGCTCATATGCTGCCCAGATGTTGTGGTCGGTCTCGTTTTTAATATGTTGTGCGGCCACGAAAAAGTTGGCGTATGGAGTCACTCCTGCGTCAGCGAGCTTGAAGATATCATCTAGCAGGCGGATTTTAGTGGCAGCGTCGAAGAAACTGGTGTTTTGAAGTGCCTTGATTATTGAAGCCCACTCAGCCGGTTCGTAGTTTACTCTGTAGTATCCGAGGCCTTTGTAATTGAACAGAGCCACGTCATCATCTGTAGCGTTCAGGAAGAAATTGATCTCAGACTGTAGCAACCACAGCTTGCCTTCACTGATATGGCCCTTACTCTTGTAGACAATGTAGTGCAACGGAATTTGCCAAGACTGGTTAAAGCACCTTACTCCCCCGTAACACACCGACATCTGGGACAATCGCCTGAAGCCTGGCCGATGCGCGTACTTTTTCACTGTGACCAGTGGATATCCAATGTTGTTGATCCATGCTTCCATTTTGTCCGCTATATCGGACGAGCCATTCAGAAGGCGGAAAGCGAGCAGCAAATCCTTTACTCCCGTTGCCCGGTAGCGGGTATTGTTCAGAAAGGTGGCTGCCGCGCTTACAAAATTCTCAACCGAGAAACTCTTCAGTATAACATCCATGATCATTTCCGATTTTCCCATCAGCGGATGGTCGCAGAGGCCAGGCAACCACTTGCGAGGCCTAGCGAGCCTCTTCTTGACGTCCTCTGCCCTCAAGACATCGGCTACCCGCTTGGCAAAGTAACCCTCAGACACTTCTTGCTTAAACATGCTGTGAAGCACAAGCCGTTGGAAGACAAAAGCAAGTCCTTCAAACATCCAAACGTCATCCCAATGTCGCGAAGATACAAGATTCCCGAACCACTGATGTGCCACCACATGAGCTAGTCGAGAAATTATTGCCTCCCGCCTCTCCAAATTGGCGGATTCTTCGTCGTAAGCCACGGCTGGCGCACCTAGGATTATAAGTCCCCAGTTTGGAGATATGCTCTCTTTCGTGTCCGGTATCGCGATAATGTTGACTTTTTGAAACGGTAGTGGCACCTTCAGCAAGCGGCTCAAGTAGTCAAACATCTTGACGAAAGACTTCAGGGCCAGGTCTAGGTACGGCAGGTCATACCGAATGGCGAACAGCTTCGAAAAACCGTCGTTTATCATATCGAACCCAGACAGCACGGCAAAAGAAAGCATGGATGGTGAGATGGGAACCGACATTTCGAAAAAGTCTCGACGTTCGTTTCTTGAAGTCACTGTGGTGTTCTTCAGCTCCCAAGTCGACAGGGCCTCGTGGTCTTTGTTGCGGACCACGGACAAGTTGAAAGTAGCTCTAAGGCCAGCTTCGTCGAAGCAAGGAAACGCGTACCTTGCTTTGCCATACTGCAAATGAGCTGCCATCACTTTGCTCGCTTTGCCATTCTCTCTGGTGAAGTTTTTGACCAAGAGACCCGCTTTGTCCGCCCGGAAAGTCCCAGAGAAGGTGGCCGTCAAGTTGTAAACTGTCCCGCTGACAAGTTCGAAGCCCAGGTCAAACACTACCGTGTCCAGCAGCTCCGACAGTGACGGACGCTGCTTGATGACCACGTTACTTATCTTCTGATTACCCGAGTACGTGCTGATGTTGGCCTCGTGAATGGTGAGGTTCACGGCGTGGGCCGTGACAGTGGTGGAACCCCTCTCCACGCAGTCAACGACCACGTTTATCCTACCGCTGTAAGCAGCGCCAACCTCGAAGTCACTGACGTTGAGCTCTAGGTCATAGTGGACGGGAACAACGTTCTTCGGAAGCGTGGTGCGTTGCTCGGTTTGCGAGGACACGCTGCCCTGCGAGAGTCTCGAGTCGAGAGATGGTGCGGATTGCGGCATCACTTGCGTGGAATTCTTGGTCTTCGATCGACTTGGCACGGCGAAGAAGGACATGAGCAGCACGAAGCTGACGAGACAGGCGAACAGAACAAAATTTCGCACCTCGTGGTCGGCACTGTTCGTGGACGCCTGCAAGCTCCTGGACAGTCCGAAAGGCAGCCGCTCGAAAATCCGCCGCCGCCTCGGCTCTGGGGGCGGAGCAGGCTCCGGAAGGAGTCCTTCGAGTAACGTATGGCTCTGTCTCTGCATCTCATTTCATGTCGTCTTCTTTGTCTTCTCCCTTATTTCCGGCCATGAGTACTGATCTCGCTTAGCTTAAACGCAGAAGGGGTTGTTGTTGTTGCTGCTGTTAACCCCACAACACAGGTAAATGCCCAGAAAATAGGGGGAAGAAGGAGGGTCAGCTTCATATTTACGTGGCTAAAATAATGTATTAGAAGGGTAGAGAGAGCATCACAAAAAGGCCAAAATAAAAAAGCACGTGGGAGAGAGCAACACTGTGGGATCTGTAGTCAAGTAATACTGGAAAATTTAACTAGGCAGTTCATTAGATTAAAGCAACAAATTTTTAATGGCGGAGCAAGTTTGTGGATGTACTCAAGCATGCTGGCAATTAACCCATCCTCATCATCAGCTACACGATGACAATGATGGTAGAGGAAAAAACGGCAGAGAAATAAGATTAATAAATTGTTAGAATTAGCCAGATGACAGAGAGGTGTTTTTTTTTTTAATCTAAGAGTTGAATTCATTTTATTTTCCTGACCAATGCTTAATTCTTTGCGGCACCGTATTTTAGCGAATTCACTTGTGCAAGGCGGATAGTTTTGAACATAAATTATTGTTAGAAGCATTTGCTGTAGGATCTTTAGTTAATATACTGTAAGGCTTTTTAGGAGCACTACGACCATAGCTGCGTGCAAAAAAACCTACGAAGTGAGGCACTAGATTTCAACTTTTATAGCTTTCAAGACGTCAAAATTCTGTTTTCAGCACATTAATTCTTAGCATTTGCGCTTCCACCTCAATGTTGTTTTTTTTTTCTCGCAGTGGAGGGGGGGGGGAAGGGGAAGCCTGTAGCCTAGAATTGATATCTACACATTGGGAACAATTAAGCTTATTCACGAATTGATTCTTTACCCTCATTAGTTTTCTTCACAGAGCATACTCGGACGAGACTAAAGTGTATTCTCTGTTCTTGTTTTGTCCCACAATAAAACTATCTGCGTATAATAAAGGAGCTCTTAGAAAGCACAGAGACAAACGGACCTCTGTACTTAAGATTCCATATAGAAAAAAAGACATGCCTTATTCCCAGCCACAACAAAACTGAAATAAACTTGGAGGAAAATTTGCTTCATGGAAATAAAACGCTGCAGAACAACTTCTGCATTTCTTCTCTGCATCTGCATTTTTCCTCTTCTCCTTGCTTTTTTTCCACTTCTGTCTTCCATTTCCAAATGCGCTGTTGTTCTGCGTCGAAAATGCCTTGGAGGTACAACACATACGATTGTCTTCAATATAGCGTGTGTATTGTCTTAAATTGCAAGTCACATTGCTAACACCTTCTTCGGATCAGCGGAATCATTGGTGTCGTATAAAGTATGGGGCGCTAATTTTATATTTCGAACACAAGGAAAAGCCACTGCATATTTGGGAGACCTCGCGCTAATTTCTTACACTATGAGAATTGCAAGCTTTATTATAATTGAAGTATAACCTAGTAATACACGCCAATTTGCTCTGGGACAGCATTAGGAAAAGCATCACGCGAAAATGTCGACGTGGTTAGTCATTAAATAAGTTAATAGGTTGAGATAGTTGTGACGTCGCTGGGTCGTATGACGTGTCCTAGCCCTGATTTAATGCCGTGGTGTGTGACGTCAGGATACGATATAGCAAAGCCGACTTTTCTGATACGCTGGTCACTGACATGACCGATCCCGGCGGTGGCCTCGGCGTCAATTGGCAGCTGCACTTGCTCATGTGTAGACGTGCCTAGACAACTCTAGACATCATGTTTTACTGAAATTAGCGGCGCTAATATAACCGTAGTGAAAAATATATAGCTCAAGGTTTAGTTTGGTTCTACCTAGTGTGTAAGCGAAAGCTTCATTACTAATGGTTACGCGTCGTAAAGCTCTTTATTTACAAGAAAAGAAGACCGTCAAATGAAGCAAGACGTTTCGGAAGACGCCAAAGAGAAGAAGCTGAAAAAGAAGGGAAAGAAAAAATAACAAGACGATAGCAAGAACATTCGGAAAAGAATAAGGAGGAGGAGGAGGAAAGAACATTTATTATCGGATAGAAATGGCACCTCCCCCACCCCCTCGGCACTAGGCTGGGGACGCAGGAGGTACCGCTTAGATGCTGGCCGGGACATCTTGGGTCCAGGCGGCCTCTTCGGCAAGTAGAACGAGGTAGAGCTGGAGCTCAGGGTCCTAGCACCCAATAGGGTCTAGCAGGATTCTTTCGAGTCAATATCTAGCGCCCTCCCATGAAAATTTGGGCATTCCCAGTTTATAGACCTTTCAACCCTCAGTGTTAACACTTGTCTCAACTTATATACGGGAACATATGGTTAGCCAGAATCAAAATAGACAGAAGTAGGGAAGGAAAAGAAGACGGAAAGCAAGAATATTCGGAAGACCCAAGAAGAAGAAGAGGAAGACAGATGAATGGATAGGATCGGAAAACGTTTATTGTCAGCAATGAGCGATTTGTGGGCGCTACATTTAGATGGTCTCAAGTCCGTTGCTCTCGGCGACCTTTTGAGTCCACTCAGTAGCTAGCCCGAACTTGCGTTAACGGGTCTGAGCTGGCCAGTATAGCCTCCCGCCGCTATAAAGAAGGGTCTGGTAGTAGGTCCGCTGGTGGCGGCGCGTTTTTGCAGCTCCGTAATATATGATCGTATCCTGCTATTTCGCCGCAGTGTTTACAATTTGGATTGTATTGTGCTGGGTACATGTGCGCTAATTTAGAAGGGCTGAAGAAGGCACGCGTCTGGAGCCGACGCCAGATTATTTCCTGCCTTTTGTCTAGTTTCTTGTCTGGTGGAGGATATATCCGCATTTCTAGTTTAAAGTGATTAGTGTAGTCATGAAATGAGATAAGTGCATCTCTCGAGAAATTTAGGGGAATCAACCTAGCTCACTGCTCGGATGACATAACATCGAGCTATACTATATGAGCAAACTCGTTTCCTTTGTTCCCCGAGTGTGCCGGCACCCATATTGATTCCACCTCTTTTTGGTTCCAGTCTTTACATCTTAAAATTCGCTCTGTCTCTTTGGAGATCATGCCCCTCGCAAAATTGTTTATAGCAGAATTGGCGTCGCTAATTATGGTAACCGCTTTGGTACTGACCATCGCCATGGCGATAGCCGCCTCCTCCGCTGTCCCCGAGTAGTTTGTTTTTATTGAACCTGCCATTAATGTTTTACCCGAGTTGTTCACGCCCACGATAGCAAAAGAGTTTCCTCCTTTGTATTCCGCCTCGTCTACATAAACAGTGTATTCAGAGCCTTCTAACTTGATCTCAAGGGTCTTTGCTCTTGCTTTTCTCCTGTTTTCCTGAAAAGCAGGGTGCATGTTTCTTGGTAGCGATTTAATAGTGAGTGCGTTCCATACTTCAGTCGAGAGTTTTACTTGTGCATTTCTTTCCGGAATTCTATCTTGTAGTCCTAATTTACCCATGATTTTCCATCCCGTGGATGTGGTGGCGAACCTCTTTAGCTGTGTTATTATATGTGCCTCGCATAGTTTCATGGTGTTATTGTAGACCCCCAGTTTACGAAGTCTTTCCGTAGGGGTGCAGTGGGGTAGCCCCAGTGCTGCTTTATATGCCTGCCTTATGATTGTTTCAATTTTGTTCTTTTCTGCCACCCCTAACTTAAGGTATGGGATGGTGTACACTAATCTGCTTATCACAAAAGCCTGAAGAATTTGGCACAAATCTTTCTCTTTGACCCCGCATCTTTTGTTGGCTATTCGCCTTATCAACCTGGTTGACATGTTAATTGTTGACTTAGGTCGATTTATTATTTCTGTGTTCTTTCCAATGTCTTAGATTATCAGTCCCAAGACCTTAATTTTGTCCACTCTGGTTACCAGTGTGCCATTTAATTCCACCGAGTTGGTGATCCACTGCGATTTGTTCTTGTGTTCCCCTATCCTGCTGTTTGTCTCATTTCGAGCTTGTCATCGCATTAGAATCAGGCCGATTACACTTCAAACTGGATGTTATTGCACTTTATTAAAGTAATGTATTTTCATCATCAGCATCGTCATCGTCAGCCTGATTATACCCACTGCAGGGCGAAGGCCTCTCCCATATATATTCTCCAATTACCCGGTTCAGTGCTAGCTGTATCCACTTGACCCCTGCAAACTTCTTAAACTCCTCCGCCCACCTAACTTTCTGCCGCCCCCTGCTACGTTTTCCTTCCCTTGGAATCCAGTTTGTCACCCTAAGCGACCATCGGTTATCCTCTCTTCGCACTACATGTCCTGCCCACACCCATTTCTTTTTTTTTTTTATTTCCACTATAATGTCAGTAACGAGTTATTTCTCTGACCCACTCTGAACGCTTCCTATCTTTTAATGTCACCCCTGCCATTTTTCGTTGCATAGCCCTCTGCGTTGTACTCAAGTAGAACCCTCTTGGTTAGCCTCAACGTTTCAGCCCCATAGGTGAGTACAAGTAAGATGCAGCTGTCGTATACTTTCCTCTTGAGCGATACCGGTAAGCTGCTAGTCATAATCTGCGAGTGCTTGCCAAATGCGCTCCATCCCAATCTTATTCTTCTTGTTATTTCCTTTCCATGGTCCTGATCTGCGGTTACTACCTGTCCTAAGTAGGCATATTCGCCTACTACTTCCAGTGCTTCGCTACCTAACGTAAACTGCTGTTCCTTCCCGAGGCTTTTGAACATTACCTTAGTCTTCTGTATATTGATTTTCAAGCCTACCTTTCTACTTTTTCTGTCTAGGTCATCAATCCTTATTTGCAATTCATCCCCCGAGTTGCTTAGCAAGGCAATGTCATTAGCAAATCGCAGATTACTGAGGTATTCTCCATCTACCCTTATCCTTAACTGCTCCCACTCCAAGTCTCTGAATACTTCCTTTAAGCAAGCTGTGAATAGTACTGGGGAGATCGTGTCTCCTTTCCTAAGACCTCTCTTTATGGCAATTTTGTTACTTTCTTAATACAGAACTATAGTTGCTGTGCAACCACTATATATATATATCTTCCAGCAATGTATTTTAGTGTCCTTTAAATCTTCCCTCTCTTTCAGGGTGCGCTCCTTATGTAACACTTAAGTGATAAGTTATTAATTATGAAACAAAAAATAAATTGCCCATTGCTTACTCCATCATACATTTATTCCCGCAGCGCTGATGTATGTTTAAAGCAGGCGTTCCATTATGTCGTACTCATGCGTGCTCGCGTTCATTTTTGCCACACATGAGTAGCATTTGGCGCCGGCGTCGTTTGCCTCACCGATATCACCTTCAGAAAGCTGCGACCGATAGGATCTGCTGTATTCTCCTTTACTGACTCTTCTCTGTAATGTTAGCGGGAGGTGACAGCATAAAAATAAATAAGTGAATAGGAGGCTAAATGTTCGCTCTACAAACTCAGGAACTACGATATGCAGATGGAGCCATCTTGTAAGAAAACATCGCATTTGAAGATACTGGTTGTTCGCCAAGCGCACATGAGAAAAGAACGTTTTGTATTTAATTTTGATACATTTTGGCGCCAATATATTTTCTAGCAAATGTTAGGCGGTATCCTGGAAAAAAAATGTTTTTTGTTTAGCATCCTGGCGTTCTGCGCCGCGCTTTCTTACCGATACCGCTTGGGTGGAATAATAATAACACGGTTATTGACTTTATTACACACTACCAATGATCAGCGACACCCAAGTCACGCTGAGATTCGCTGGCAGGTTCTTGTGGGGTAAGACACCGGTGACGTTAGAAAAGGGCGCTCATCTGAGAAGTAAACAAAAAATAAAATTAAGTAAAGGCGAGAACATCATAGAGCATATAGTATAACCTCTGGAAGTGAAATCAACAGGCATAAAAATTCCTTCTCGTCTACGTTGTGGGAGGTATGTCGTTTCTTATCGACCGCAAGGTCCTTGTCGGCGATGGGCGTGCCGTCTTGTCTGGCGGAAGCCACTATTGAGTTCACCAGCGTAGTGGGTCACCATGTAACCACTCGAGAACGGTCGCCTGCCACACAAAGGTTATGCCCACGCATACCTAATAAGGAACGCTGGAACTAAAGTAGCATGCCTAATTCCGAATACCTGTTGTACGCAAGTAGTAAAGGTAGCGGCATCTTTTTCTTGATAAATTTCTACCTCACAATACTACTACTACTATTAACCTGGTCACGCTAATACTCCTAATAATTACAGACCTATTTCATTAGCATCAATTTCGTGCGAAATCTTTGAACATAATTTATTTTCACCTTGTTTATTATCTGCAATTGAAATCATTCTTTAATGACTCAGCGTCGTTATTTGAGGATCATACCTGCGAAATTAGGTTACTTGTATTTACTATTGATTTTTTTTTCTCATCTTTGGATCGTTTTTCTCTTGTCGACTCTATTTTTAATGACTTTTCGAAAGCTTTGACAAAGTGTGACACCAACTACTGCTTTTTAAACGGGGCAAACTTAACATTGATAGAACCATCCTGAAATAGTTTGAGTGTCTCTTAATAAGCGATATCAATTTGTAATTTCTAATGACCATATTTTCCCTTTCTATCTTATAGCATCTGGCGTTCCACCATGTTCAGTACTACAGTCCCCCAACATTTCCTAATTAATATTTATGACTTTCCTCCTAAAAAAACTCCGCAATAAAATTTTTCGATGATGACTGTGTTTTGTACCGAGATAATACTAACCTAGATAATGTATGTGTCTTCAAAACACCTTAAACAATATTGGAGCTTGGTGTGATACCTTTTAAAGCGATGATAATTACACGCATGTTTAAACAGACCACTCATTGTTCATTCTTAATGAGGCCCCACTGACCCAAGTTAACAAATATAAATATCTCGGTGTGCAGGTTATCAGTCATGTTTCATAGAAAGAACACATTGAAGACATCACTGATAACGGTACCTGCATGTTTGTATTTATACGCCGCAACTTTTTTCTTGTCCCTGCCTCATTAAAACAGCTCCTGTAGAATACTTTAGTGCGTGCAAAGATGCAATATGCTGCCTCCGTGTGGGGCCCATATGAAAACGCCCACATTGATTTGCTTGAATCCATCCAAAACCACTCTGCTAGATTTATAATGTCTAATTACACCCGGCACGGCAGTGTTTTACAAATGAAAAGAGTCCTTAGTCTTCCAGATCTTTCCCTTCGGCGCCGCCTCTCTCGTCTTAGTACCTTTTATTAGATTCATTACACTAACAGTAGCCTCAAGCGATCCCTGTTGTATCTCCTGGTGTTCTCATCCGCTCGAGATTGTCATTTAAAGGTTTGTGTTTTTTTACACAGAGCAAGACGACTCACTATATAAATTATTTCGCGCCTAAAACTGTATCGTGCTGGAACCACCTACCCTTCTCCATCGTCTCCACCCATGATCTTCACAAATTCGAGGATGCTGGTTTTCGTCATCATCTGTAAACACTCTTGTATAACTGGTAATTTTTGTTTGTGCTCCCTCCCCCCCTCCTTTCTGTAACGCCTGACCGGCCTTGAGAGTAATAAAACGAAATAAAATACCAATTATGCGCAGATCAGAATTCTTAATATTGTTCCACCTGTCTGAAAGCGTCTCTCAGACTTATTTCACCACGGGGTGTACCGCGTTAGAAACATTCCCACAGCACCTGAGTTCAGCTTTGGGTGACACACCGCTTTTGAAAGAGAAAATTGCGGGACAGCGTACGATACTGCAATGGCCGTGTAGATGGGAATGGTCTGCGTTTCCGGTGGGACGTAAAAGACAGATTTTAAAGTTTTTAACTGCTTAGCTATGGACAACTCGCGCCCATAATCAAAACCGCCATAAAACCAGTCGGCAGCGTTTTTCAAAAGTACCGCGAGACAGCTGTGGAATACTCTAAGATAGTTTTATATTTATGTAAAATAGTGCATGCTCGCGATTCGTATGAACGTTTTGCTTCTCATGTTTGCCCTGCACTCGTGAAGAGTATTTGGCGCTGACATAGAAAAGGCTGGGGTGCGTTTTTGAAAATATAAAGAGAAAAACTGCAAGCCTACAATGGAAGTGTTTACAAATATATTGATAATTGCTGCCCACATTTACATAACGCGAAAATTATGATCACAAATTATTTCCCACAATTTTTCCGAATGTCTGGTTAGGTCCCGAAAGGCTCACTTCGGCTACCTGAAAATGTACAGTCAAAACTGGCAAGCCTAAAATTTTTGCGCTTTCCTAGCGTCTCAAAAATCGAATATCAGTATCAGTTCAGCTCAAAAGAATTGCTCTTCAACGCTGCTGCTAGGTTTTTGTGCTCAATATATGATAACAGGGCGGCATGGCAGTGGAAAGACAGTATGAACGATGGCGATGAGACAGTTTCAGTCATGTCAACGAGCCTAGGCCGAATATTGTTGTTGTTGTTGTTGTTGTTGTTGTTGTTGTTGTTGTTGTTGTTGTTGTTGTTGTTGTTGTTGTTGTTGTTGTTGTTGTTGTTGTTGTTGTTGTTGTTGTCGTTGTTGTTGTTGTTGTTGTTGTTGTTGTTGTTGTTGTTGTTGTTGTTGTTGTTGTTGCCCCCTTAAAAATAGCACATACCGACAAGGGGGATTGACCGTGACCAGGCGGTGATTACAGTTTCTTAGACTCCATAGTGCAGAACTGAGATTAGAGGGAGGAGGAGGAGGAGAAAAGGAGGCCGGAAAGCAGGGATGTTAACCAGAAGGAACGAATTCCGGTTGGCTACCCTGCACTGGGTAAGGGGAATGGGGGATCAAAGGGGGAAGATAGAAGAGGAGAGGAGGTGAGAAAGTCACAGTGTGTAAATCAGGCTAGTCTCTCTTAAATAGCGAAGTTCCTTGCAGGCTTTGAGCGCAGATGACTTTTGTGGCCATGGTCCCAAGATCCCAAACCCTACAATCCAAACCGAAACCAATTTCTCAATTAGTAAGCACCCAGAGTGCCCCTGGCCGCTACCACGTTACCCCTGTGACTCCTTAGTTGTTTAGGCAGTGTCGTAAAGCATTGCGCTTGTCTCTCTCGGAATTAGTACCGCGTTTGGTGCGAGGTGCTCGACGTCCGATGAAAAGCCGGAACACTCAGGCAAACGCGCGATATCGCCTCTTGCTGCCTTCTTCACCTCCCTGGTATCCATGACCAGGTTCTTGACTCACAAGATGCTGGACAATGGTGGTGCAAAATTGGCTACAAGCCATGGCCGCTTAATTCTTCGTCTTTATTCACTCCTTTCAGAGCACGCTCATTTTCTGCTGCAATTGCCGCTGCCACAACGCTTTTAAACAGATGATGATGACAGCAGCATCAGCAACTGTGCTTAGGCAGTTTCTAAGTCATTTTGCTATTCGCCATCAGCTTCCAGGGACCCGGCCACAAAGGCATTATTTATTTTAAATAAAGTTTTCCCACACTTTATTGGCCCGAATAGGCTGATTAGAAAAGCGACCGAGGTCATAATAACCTTGAATCAAGCCAAGTCATAGTCTGTCAGTAAGTCAACATCAGCTTAAAGCAAAGGGAATAATAACCAAGTACCCAACTTCTCGGATAATTTAAGCAGATAGATAATGCAGCGTTGCATTTGAGTTCCCCTAGTGCGCCGCTTGAGCTAGTGAACGCTGATTTTTTTATAATTATTCACAGCTGTGCTTCACATTGCCTGTTAGTTATATAACTTCGGATACAGATCACTATCGGTTCCATCTATACAGTAGAAGGACCTCGCCTATGCAGGTGCGAATACTTGGCATTCAGGTTTAGGATCAAAAAATGAATGCTCACTTTAGCCTGAAACCGGCATTCAGAGCACCTGAAAAAAATATATAGCTGGAAATTCTCTTCCCAGATTAATTCGCAATACATGGTACATGAGTTGTTTATGTACTGGTTTTCTAGGATGCCTCGCATTTGTTTCCACTGTACCTTGTGTCCCTTTAAAGTTAATAGAAATCTTGGCTATATGTCATGCGAAAAGCAAGGCGCCCGTGTACTGTTCGATGTCAGTGCACGGTAATGAACTCCAGGTGGTCGAAATTCCCAAAGCCCTCTGCTACGGCGTCTCTCATAGTTCGAGTTACTTTGGGAAGTTAAACCCATAAAACAAGCCAAACCATTTCATGACAACCGCATTTTCCAGGACGTTTGTGTCACGCATAGCTGTAATAGGCGCCCGGGAGCGATGTGGCCCTCCTTCGTGGCGGAAATCGCCAACGTTCTGTTATAAGTACTATTCAGACATGCAGACTAGTAATTTAGACATGCAGGCTAGTAATCGAGCTCTTAAACTGCCCTATTCAGTACAATTTAGTAAATGATAAACCTTGTGATGTTCGCTATCCGAATCATTGTTTATTTACCGTCATCTTGATAGGATGAGACAAATGTTTTCCACTACGACTAATCGGTCCCCCCTTTCTTTTTTTCCTTTTGTGAATGGTTGCATGGGAGCGCATCTGTATAGAATGAGGACGCTGCTTATTGGCAAGGCTTCCTTAAAATATTGAGCATGGACCTGAGAATTCATCAGCGTCGCTGCTATTTGCTACGAGTCCTCCTTGCAGGCCTCGATACTTTGGGCGTCATGCCCTGCGGCACCAGTCGTCTCCATGATGAAAAGCAGTGCCATAGGTATAGTTGAGACAGACGGAAAAGATCTTGGTCTCCTCCGCCATCTTTTCTTAGTCTTAGAAACATGCTTGCGCCTCGAAGAGGACGACCTTCGCGAGTTCTCGCGACTCTGACTACTGGCGCTCATTGAACTCCTGCTTCTGGACCTCATGTGCCTTCCCGAGGTGCGCTTGTTCCTTTTCTTCCTCTCTAATGACGAGCTTGTTGCCAAACGGCTTTTCTTAGCCGTGTGCTTGTACTTGCTTATGAAAGTCAAGATGACGGACGAGATGTTACTTCGCTGCTTATGCCTTTTCATCCCGTGCTTCTTCCCCTCGTTTCTTGACAAGCGGTGATGGTGATGCATTCTACCCTTATGCTTGTTCTCTGTTCCGCTGGCAGCGGATCTACTCCGAGATCGATGCTCTCTTTGATGTCTTTGTTTGCCATCAACACCGGCGCTCGAAGTGCTCCTCTGCAATCGACGCCTCTTTGGTCTGTGCTTGTGTCCGTGCCGACTCGTCAAGCTCACAGTCGAGCTCTTATTCGGCTGTCGTGACCTTTTGGTCCTACGCCTGTTCACCGCGCTTTTAAACGACAAGTTTTTTGACCGCAGGCTTTTTTCATGTTTTTGCTTGCCATCAATACTAACGCTCGAACAGTGGCCACTCTGCAAGCGACGTTTCCTTGGTCTGCGCTTATGCTCGTCTGGGCTAGTCAAGCTGACAGTCGAGCTCTTATCCGGCTGTCTTGATCTTCTGGTCCTACGCCTGTTCAAATCACTGCTCAAAGGCATGCTCCTTGACTGCAGCTTTCTTCTATTTTGACTCTTGCGTTCCGACACACCGGTAGACACTGTGCTGACTACTGGGCGCTCATTTCCAGACTTTCTTTTGCTACCGCTGCAGGCAGTAGGAAGTTCGGCACTTTTCCGTTGATGCCTTCGAGCTTGCCGCTTAGACTTGCTGCGTCCGCTGGTAGAACGACTGGTTGACAAGCTTCTACTTGGCTTCCTCTGCCTTTCAGTCCTCCGTATTCTCACCGTACTTCCGCTTCCTGAAGCTGCTCTCGACCGCCGTTGCTTTCTGCTCTTACGTTTGTTCGTGGTAACGCTTAAAGAAAATTCACTGCCTGACATACGCTGTCTTCTAGCTTTTCGTTTGCCACTTCCTCGCTGGTAACTGTGAGCCGTGCGCTTGGCCTTTGTTCTTCTGTTCGTTGAAGAGGCACTACTCGTCCTCTCAGAACCTTTCATTTTTATAGTGCTTTTTGACCTATGGGGCTTTTCGTTCTTGCGTTTGCTTCCTGTTATGGTTGTAGATGGCCTACTGACTGACATCCGTTGATTTCTGGCTTTTCGCTCGCTGCCGCTACCCCGTGGACGTATCGGAGTCTTGAGTTTGGGCTTGGATCTTTTCTTCGAAGATCTGCTTCTAGGCGGGCATTCACTTGTGGCCCTGGACTTGCTCCTGCGCTTGGGTAATGGGTTTGTTGCTCTTCCGGTCCTGCCCTTCTTCGAAAGCAGGTTCCTTGGCCGTCGTATCGTTTTCTGTCTTTTCTTAACCCTGGTGCCCTTGCTCGATGACCTTGTCCTCGATTGGTTGCTGCTCCTGCTAATGCAGCTGTGTTTCTTACTCGAAGACTTGTTTTTCAAGTCATGTCGCACTTCAGACCTGCGTCGCTTGGCAGTGCCTTTCTTCCTTGACTGCAAACTCCCGGGCCGACTTTTCTTTTTTTCCTTTGAAGAACTTCTGCTATGCGACAAGCTCTTAAATCTCCGGCCGTTCCTAGTGCCGTGCTTCTTTGCACTACTGCGCTTACCGACGGTGGAAGCGGCCCTGCCTTTCAACTTCTCTCGCTTGCGGTTCGACGTCCTTTTTGTAGGTGCACTGCGGTTTTCATCTCCCGACAGGCTTGAAGATGAGTCCATCGTGGCACCGCGACCGGCTTCGGATTGCTCGCAAGCAAAACAAACTCCGGCCATTGCGGGTCTCGGCGGAGAGCTGCTGGTTCCGGCTGAAGCTCTCTATGGCTCTCCCCAGAAGTTTAAGTCCTCGCAGAGGCATGCGCCCGCGCTGCCGATCAACAGCGCGAGGCAGTAGCAAGGCTTCAATTTAGCGATCCATTCAGTACTTTAGACATCTAATCTTCCCGGCCATGTTGGCCGCCTTTCAAGCCCTATACTTCTTTCACTTTTTCTTTCTTTCTCGTCCACTAGAGGCACGTGCATAAGCGCGTTGGTTCCTGGCTAGCTTATGGCAATACTATGTTCAGGCTAAATACGCTCTGCCGGATAACATTCACGTTTTATAAGAACGGGGGAAACACCCCTGTAGGAAAGTTCATGAAAACGCTTTGCAAAGTTATTTTAGTGCGAAACCATACTGTTGTGTACTCCATGTGCCCCGCCTCCTAGTGGACGCACGCACGGCCGCTCCAGTTGCCATGCCGAGCCGTGCGTTCCTCGGAACTGGACCGTCTTGTTGTTGTTTTTGTGGCTGTAGGAAGAAAAAAAAAGAAAATGCACGGGCCTGCTACTGGCTCTGTAGCTGAGCCACCTCCGCTGCCTCGTGCAGACAGAACAGAAAATAGAGAAGAAAAGGAAGAGAGAGAGAAAGACGCGCGCCGCAACAGCCGTCGTCCACAACCGAAGCGGTGGAGGGTGCAATGACGGCCTACAACAGATAAAAATTCGGTGGCAGGCAAACAACCGGCGCAAGCAGCGGTGACCTACCTGTCCCAGCCATGCGCGCCAGTGTTATGTTTGGGGCGTCGGACGCCCCATGAGCGAGGAACCTCTCAATTCGGATTTCTGGGTAGAGACTGCATTTATTTCGGAGAGAGGAGAAAAGAAGGAAAGCGAGAAGCAAAGAAGGCGTGGCGTAGTCGCGCGCATGGTCCGAGGACGGTCCAGTTCCGAGGAACGCACGGCTCGACATGGCAACTGGAGCGGCCGTCAACTAGGAGGCGGTGCACAAAGTGTACACAACATCCCTTCCTCCTTAGATCGGGTGGCCGTATCCGTATCTGGGTGTACGACGCTGACGTTGAGGCCTTGACGCAGCTTGATCATGCCTGGACTCATTTGGTTGGTCGTCGCAATGTTGTGTTGCGCAGTCCTTTTGCCGGATGTCAGCTTCCCCATGTTCGAAGTGGGGCGCTGTAGGCACATCGTCCGCAGGCGAAGTTTTCGCTGGTATCGCGATCACGTAAGGAGCCGGCAATGTGGACTGTTGTTCGCTTGCTGATTGTCCGTTGGTCCGATCGTTCAGTGGGAATCTTCCGTCGGGTAGGCTTCAGCACCTGGCTTTATGTGATCAAGGTGCCGACGAACCGTTTCGGTCTTTGTCTTGATCATCCAAGATCGATGCCCTAGTCTTTTTAGTACGGTGCCTTCTACCCAAGCAGGGCTTCCTGTGAAGTTGCGGAAGAAGGCCGACTTCCCTACGGCCACTCGCCTGGTAACGGTCTCGTCCGAGGTCCTTTCAGCAGGTCGTGGCTGAATACGTGTGAGTGCCGTCGAGAGCTCGCGTCCGAACATGAGTGAGGCTGGTGTTCTGCCCGCTGTTGGCGAAACAGTTGTGTGCTGCTAGAGCAGAAACCGAGCCAGTGTTCGTCCACTAGGAGGCGGTGCACAACGTGTACACAACATATACGATCGTCATAGCCGAGCATTAATCTTTATGGTGCCCAACTCCTGAATGGCCCGCCAGGTTGTGACGTCACAGTCAAAGTATCCTGGCTTGGATAACATTGCTTTCGCACGGTATCATCAATCTAAACAGATTAACCCTCGTATGATTACAGTGCGAAATCATTACTTCCCACCTCTAAACCAAACCTAGAATGTTGTGGTTTGCATATGCCGAGCTAGGACAAAACAAAAAAAAAAACCGTCGAAGTTTACCCGATTAAATTGCACGAATCGCTCGTGGGAAGTGAGTAAGGAACGTCCTAACTATCACCGCTATTTTTATTAACATCACCGCTGCAACCGATCGCTCCGCTTACATACCGCAACATAAAATCCCATTGTGCATTTCAAGTCGGTTTTATCATCTGTCTGCGCACCCGTACCTCCTACTCGGTTTAAGCCCGTTAAAAACATACCATTTCACTAGTTTCTTCTAGCCATGACTAAAATGTTTGAAAGGAAGGCGCCTTGATTATAACTATTAACGAGTGCAATGATTTTTCAGCAAAGGAGGAAATTCTAATTACCCCATTCCCCTAGCATACACAGGGGCGTATCATTGTTTGCTGAACGTCCCCAACGAGCACAGCGAGTAACTTGTACGCTGCCCAACGCTAATTTAGGTCTGTAGCTATCTTTGAACCACCAGGTTTCAGACAGTCATAAATACCATTCTTCGTCCCTCCGGTTACTGGTATGTGGCCCTGGGCGGACATCAAGAGCACAGCGGACCTCAAGCGTCATCTACGAAAACACCCTGCCTATGAGCTCTCGCAAAAGCGTCAGCTCACCAAGCTGTTGTGGTTGCGCCACACGCAACGCGCGCCACATCTGAACGTCGCTCAAAAATCCTTTAATGAAGCTTTCTTGTTACCATGTGAATGTGCCGAAGGCTGACCTATAACACGGAAGCTGGCAGCTTTTCCATAACTAGAGGAACACCATTTATACAAAGCGGTGCGACAAGGATTGCAGAACGTAGTCTATTCTCCATACAAAATGCTTTGGTCCCGTTTCGACTCCCGGTCAACTTTTTCAGTCCTTTAATATAGTTAATAAATGAGCCTGTTAAAAAGTGGTTCTTCATTATGGGATCCATGGCCATGAGCCTTCCTATTCAATAAAGGACGTTCAATCAATGAAACATTTAGTTATGCTGCCGACGAAATGCCAGGAAGGGTTCTAGAAGACCGCCGCTAAGAATTACAGATGTGAATGGTGACTGCTCATGACGGAAATATATTCCATCATCATCTGTTGATACGTAACACAAGGCGACAAGTAACGTGAAGCCTTGTGTGTGACGGTAGCACCCTTGTGGCATTGCTGCGATGGCTCACTTGTTAGGAAGCCCAATTGCTGAAACTAAGGCTGCGGCGGTGTAATGGTTAGGGCGCTCCGCAATTGACACAGAGTACTCGGGTACGATCCCGACCGCGGTGGTCTCGACTCGATAAAGGCGAAACGCAAATTCGTCCGTGTGCTGTGCGATATCTGTGCAAGTTCTGGTTCACTATAGTGCACGCTAAAGACCCCAGGTGGTCTAAGTTATTCCTGAGCCTTCCACTACGGTACCTTTTTCTCTATATATCATCTTTCACTCCCACCTTGCTCCCTGCCCTTACAGTGATGTTCAAGTGCCCCCGGAGATGTGTAACAAATACTGCACATTACCATTCCTATAAACCAATTTTAACCACGTGGTGGCGCAGGGGTTAAGACGCCCAACCACTGTTTCGGAGTCCCCGAGTTCGAACCCAACCTCCGGCTCCTGTGTTTCGATAGAGGCATAACAGAAAGGCGTCGATGTTCTGTGCACTTTAAAAATCCCCAGGTGGTCGAAATTACTCCGTAGCCCTCCACTACGGCATTTATTTCTATCTTTCCTCTTTCGCTTTTTTTTTCGTTCAAGGACTACCAAAAGCCAGAATTTAATGCGTGATCTGTGGTAAAGTTGACGATGTTCTCGACTGCAAGGCCCGCAAGCTGCTTTGAAGAAGCAAGAAAAAGAAAACAATAATAAAACTATGCCACTTGAGACTGGAACCAGGTTTTAAGAATGTAGAGTGGGGGCATGTTTTCTGATACACCAGTCTCCAAACCTTGGCGCGTTATATTTAGGGTCCAGACTGGCAACCTGCTTTCTTTCTCATCGACTCCAGTCGGTGAAGCGAGAAATTTTCTTTTCTTTTTCAAATGCAAGTTCAAGTTATAGGGAACACATTCGCTTTGTTGGTTTTCATTCATTTACAAATGGTCCCCGTGTGAACAAGGGCTACAAGCGTCTGTGTTTAAGCATTAGGAATAAATACCAAAATGATGGTAAGGAAAACAATGTGCGAACAATCCAAATGGCCCAGAGCAGGTCAATCATGTCCGCTGCCAACTCTCGTGACATAATATTTGTTCGGCTTGCCCCCGAGCAAGCCTGAAAAAATGTAGATGTGCAACTATCCTTGAATCAAGTTGCATGAACGTGAGCAGCAACCGCAGTCCCCGCTTCCGCTTCGGTACTGGATCGCTTCCGTTCTTGGTAAGCTTCTCGGCAAAGGGCTAATCTGGCTTCGCGTTATTCGATGGCCTCGGTAGCCTCTCTGGCATGGCTACAGTCTCTGTCTTTAGCGAGAGTGACTTCCTCTACGCAACGTCATCTATTTTTCTCAAACCGCCTGATGGATTCGCCCGACACTATAGGCTCTCGGACCTCGACCGCATCTGCACAGATGGCGTATGTATATAGTGTATTTCCCTGGATTAAATAACGGAGTGGTGCAGATGGAACTTCACGAAGACGGCAATGATCGATGCACAGCGCAAAAGTATGCTACAGTTGGAAGTTGATGAAGACTATGATGTTTGCTATACAGCGCGAGAGTTCAAGCTCAAATCTTCGGAGTGAGACGACGTTGAGGTTTGGCATTGGAGAAGTACAGCTTCGGCTTTAACAAATATTCCAGGCACCGCTGCGACGACTCACTTATTAGGGCGCTCGACTGTTCATCCGTAAGGCGCAGGTTCACTTTCCGATAAGGCCGACACGCAAAGTGCCCGAGTACTGTATGAAGTCAGTGCACATTAAAGAATCCTAATTGGTTGAAATTTCCGCGTCCCTTCACTATAGCTTCCCCGACAGCCTAAGTTGCTTGGGACATTAAACCTCACGTACCCTACCATACCAAAGATATTTAAAAGAAGCAAGAACTTTGGGCATTCCTAGAAGATGTGACCGACGGTGACCCTGCCGCCATATTTCCTCCATCTTGGCTTGTTTCTATTCAGGTAACTGTGACTCAGGACGGTAGATAAATACAAATAAATCGCCTCGTCGAAATGTTGGTTTGATAGGACGGTGAAGGGTTTTAGTTTGGATTTTCCTTTAAAGTATGCATCCTTTTCTTTAGTTAGGCCATTGTGTGGACGTGGGAGGTATAAACACTTCCTCGTTTATAATGCTAGGTTATATGGCTTGTGTTCAGTCACTCCATCATCCCTCCGTTCAAGCCTGCAACTCCAGCTTGGCGAGCAGATTCTCGAGCTCGGTGATGGGCTGGCTGGTTCCCCTTGTTGTGAGCCGTACTTAAAACAAATTCAACGGTGTTCCTGTCTTTTGAGCAATTTTGAGAACCTCTGCTGGAACGGGTGGGATATCCTGCATTCACTCAGGTTGTCAACGAAGGAAGGAAAAACGTTATTTAGCCCTATATTATTTTGCCGGTTTTTGGGACGTCTTCAGAGATGTCTGCTTGATGCATCCACAAGAGTCTTCTCCGTCGACCTCTTCTACTTCTACACAATGGTCGGTTGCCCTCAGTCCTGGGCTCCGCTTGCTCCTGCCGCCCGTTGAGCTCGCTGTACCAGACCTTGCTGGTCTACGCAGCGGTCGCTGGACAGCAGAGTCTCCCATTGCTCCGCACTCGGGTTTTGAATTTTGGGGGCCACGTCTTTGTTTTGACAGGCCCATGCAATGTGATATAGCGTGGGTTTTTCATCGCACCACGGATATCTGTCCGCGTATATGGTAGGGTGCATTTTGTTTAGTATGTGTAGGTTTGGGTATGAATCCGTCTGTAATTGTCTCCAAATGACAGCTTCCTCTTTGTTGAGAGAACTGTGCGGTGGGGAATATCGCATTCTTCTGCCTCTATAGTTTTCTAGTATGGCCGAGTATGCCCTGGGTGTTGGAAAAAGTTCCGCGGACTCATCAGATGTTCGGAAAGTAGTGTATGCTCGAGCTATCCTGTCGGCCTCTTGGTTCCTTGCCACCGCCATGTGCCCCAGTAACGACATACTTTTGTGTCTGGCCTTGTTTTCTTCGTCGCTTTTAATTCTGCCGCTCGCTTCGAGGAGTATACGGAGCACGTGACGACCTATCCTACCATTCATGTAATTTCGACAGGCTGTTTGAGAGGCCGTGAATATCGTTAGCGACCGCCCGGTTCTATAGCCCTCTGCCACCGCTAGAGCAACGGCTACTTCCTCGGCCTCTGCTACTGTGTAGTGTCACATAGAGGCGCTGGTCACTGCGCGTAGAGATGGATCAATCACCGTGGCCACTGCAATTTTGTTGTGTCCTCCTCTCGAGAACGCGTCTGCATACATGGTCGTGTCTTGAGGCGCGTATGTTTTTTGAATGAATTCGGTCCTTGCTTCTCTTCTACCTTGGTGGAGGTTAGGGTCCATGTTTCTCGGGATTGGAGCTACCTTGAAGGACTTGCAAAGTTCGTCGGGAATCGTTTCCGTCCTCGCTATTTCTCGCATCTGCTCGCAGTATCCGAGTCTCTGTAGGAGCATTCTTCCAGTCGTTGTCAGCAGCATCCCGAGTCTTTGCGACTCAAGCTGCGCCTCGCGTAGCTCTTCGAAGGTGTTTTGCAATCCAAGCGCCATGAGGTTTTCTGTCGACGTGTTGCGCGGAAGTCGGAGTGCTGTCTTATACGCTTTACGTAGCAGGGCATCCGCTTGTTGCATTTCGCTCTTGTTGAGGCACTGGTAGGGTAGGCTGTACATAATTCTGCTCACTACCAGGTTTCTAACTAGTTTTAGTGTGTCCTTTTCGCGCATGCCATGCCGCCTGTTAGTGATGCGGGTGATCATGCGTGTTACTTGTAGCGTTGTTGCTTTGAGCATGGTAAACGTTTGACTACTGCGTTGGTTGGATTGAACCCACATACCCAATATTCTTATTGTTGTCTTTTCCGAGATTGGCATTCCTTCCAGGTAGATGTTGAGTGTTGAATTTCACGTCTTCACTGGTTGGGACGGTCCAGTTTTGTTTGCCTTTCCACACCCGAAGCAGTTCCGATTTCTCGGTCGAGCATGCGAGTCCGATCTTATTCCGAGATATTTCTGTACACAGGAGGCCGCTTCCTGTAGTTTTTCTTCCTTCTCCCTGAGGGAACCGGTGTCCGTCCAGACTGTTATACGACTAATTTTTGTCAATTACTGCTACTGCCGCTGTCTGCCTAGTTAGGACCGGAGCGACTGTCGCTACTTCGGCTACTTCTGAAGATTTAGCTTTTACTGTAGCACTGGACACGAGTCGGCCCTTCTCGTGTGCGGAGTGAACGGCCGCTTCTAAGAAGCCTACATCCGCTCAGCCTGCGAATCACTTAGTGAAGGCCTAAGCTCCTGCTTTATCTATGCCCTCGTGGACTGCAGAGAGCATGCTTTAGAGTGTGCACTCGACTCTTCGACTCCAAAAGTCGTGTGGCGCCGCATATTGGACCACGAACTCAGAGACGCCGTAGTGGAGGGCTCCGAAATATTTCGATCACATGCAATTCTTTAACGTACACTGCCTATGCGAATAGGTAGGGTGTTCAGCAACTGCTTCGCCAGCGCCGGTTGCTAAGTCTCGCCACTGATAAGGTGTGTATCAGTCCAAGTGTGTCAACGCTTCATCGTCAGGCTAATCGTAGCCATGATTTGCGAAGCCTACGCACGGATCACTTGGTTTGACCTGGATTAACCCCCGCAATTTTTCTTTTGTATTTTTATCACTATCATCTTTCTTGCATCCGTAAAAATTTTCCCGGTAGCCGCTTTTGTGCAATCGCAGTTCCTTGCTCGATGACGACTGCAATGTCCACTTTTGCACGTGTGAGTCTGATTTTCTGGACTATTTTTTCGCGTGTATCAGCTCGCCTAACATGATGTGTAGATTAGTTGCAAAAGTATTTCGGTGAAAGGCTTTTCTCGTGTATCCATCAATACTGAGTTTATCTGCTTTATACAGCTCTAAGTAGGTATGGCAGTGATCATTCTTCTGACACATGCTTTCACTAATCGGCAGAGGTATTTGCCTTTAACGCTCATTTTGCTATTCTGGACGCGCTTCATTGTTCTGGACAGAGACGTACAGTCTGTGTAACGCTTCAGCGCTTTTCTTATTGATTTATTTTATTTATCTATTCATTCACATAACAACACCGCCCAATGAGTACCATTGTATGAGAAAATAAATACATTCTGCATAGGTAGCACACTCCAACATGAAAATGCAAATAGCAGAAACAATGAGGCACTAAACAACGTATTCACGTTAAAGAAATGGACGTAGCAATAACAAAATAAATCCAGGGAAGAAACACGTACAACGTCATCACACTAAAGCAGGCCATAGTACACGTTTTTAGCGCATAGGAGCACACAGTAAAAGGTAGCAAGGCACCTAATTCAAAACAAGATGCTAAAGCATTTGCATAAATATTATTGCATCTTCTGGTACAATGGACTCTTATGAAGTTCTTTCTTTCTTTATTTATTTGTTCCTTTCCATTACAGAAAGCCAGGGCGAAAGCTAAAAGCTACAGAGCCTGACAAAGATTTTCGCTCCGGATGACGTTCAGCGTGCAGTTTGAAAAACGTATACACGTATATTTAGCGTATAAACGTATATTTAACTGTTCACCAATGTACATATATCTATAGCGCATTTCAGCTGAAGGGGGGTTATGTTTCTGCCCCAACGTGGCCTGCCTGCTCATCAGGAGCTCCGATTTGGTGTGGGAGCGTGTGTCTGAGGACTGGGATAGCTTCGAGCTCTCTTAGCAGCCCGATCATGGCTAGGTTAAAGTGGGAAAGCGATCCGTAGCGTACTCTAGCAACCCAATCGAACGGGGTCTGAGACTGTTCCTCCAATCAATGTTTCCGCCATCCTTCCATTCAGGAAAGATCTGATGTAGATGAAAGTTTTGAAGCCTGGTTTCAGTCCAGACCTTGTTTAGGTGGTCGTTTTTTTTTTTTTTTTTTTTTGCTTCTGGGAATAACTTATGCATTAAGCTGGAGTTTAAAGTCCTGCGTAGACACGTGTGTTCTCAATCCTTGCATGCTGAGTGGTTTTCTTCCCCATACACTTGTATTCTGTTTAGGAACACGTGTGCCATTAGCCTTCCAGACATGAAGTGAGGGAAAGAGTGGTGTTATGGAAATGCTGCACTTTGAAGACGAGGGCCAACACAGAGTGGACAACACGTGCGATAACTTTCACCCCAACTTTATTCAATGCGGGTACGGGTTTACATGCCCTCTGTATAAAAACGTGCACAGGCATGAATAAAACGGAGTTTAAAGCACGTGCTAATAATGACAACCCAACTCTCCCTGATGAGGGACATGCGTTTAAGGTTTTCGGCCGACAGATTTTGCCCAGGTTGGGTTATAGGACGATCCTCGTGTGATGTCATTTGAGTGGTATTTCTTCCTAATTACAGTGCTTATTGATTAGCTCAGTAACCGAGCAGTCTGAATTAGGGTCGAGATTTTTCGCCATTTTATTCGCTGTGTATTCATGTCCGGCTGCGGGTCTTTACCTGTGCGGTCCTTTCAGCTGGGTTTTGGCCAGGCCGATTTCCGACTCGCAGAATTTCCCTGTCTGATACGAGGTCCGACTCACCCTATAGTGTTCTGGAAGCGGTTCGGTTGGTTGCATGGTGTACGTTCGAGTGTCCTAATGGAAAGATAACATCGGGGAGCTCGTTGATGACGGCATAGTGTCCACTCACGATTCATAGCCTATAGACGAAGACCGTGTTTACAAACAAATGGGGAGATTGCAGAGGCCGCCGCAGAGAGGGGGAGGGGGGGGGGTGGAAAATAGGCTCAGCGGCCATAGGATTACACGAAAGCCGAAATTTTCGAATCAGTTTTCTGATTTCACAGTCTGCCTATGATATCGCCCTTTGGTGCAGGGAAACCATGAACATATAGCAGAGATTGTGGAAGAAAGAAACGTCAATTCAAAGAAAAATATTTTTAACTTACCCTGAAATTCGCATTGGTATGAGTCTGAACCGCGGCTCGAAAACATTCAAGCAAAAATTTAACGATTTATATTTTCGATTTTCGATTTATATCAAGAAGAATAAGATTGGGATGGAGCGCATTTGGCAAGCACTCGCAGATTATGACTAGCAGCTTACCGGTATCGCTCAAGAGGAAAGTATACAACAGTTGCATCTTGCCTGTACTCACTTATGGTGCTGAAACGTGGAGGCTAACCAAGAGAGTTCTACTTAAGTTGAGGACAACCCAGAGGGCTATGGAACGAAAAATGGTAGGGGTAACATTAAGAGATAGAAAGCGTGCAGAGTGGGTCAGAGAAATAACTCAAGTTACCGACAGTCTAGTGGAAATTAAGAAGAAGAAATGGACATGGGCAGGACATGTAGTGCGAAGAGAGGACAACCGATGGTCGCTTAGGATAACAAACTGGATTCCAAGGGAAGGAAAGCGTAGCAGGGGGAGGCAGAAAGTTAGGTGGGCGGATGAGATAAAGAAGTTCTCAGGGGTCAAGTGGATGCAGCTAGCACAGAACCGGGTTAAGTGGAGAAATATGGGAGAGGCCTTCGCCCTGCAGTGGGTATAATCAGGCTGATGATGATGATGATGATGATGATGATGATGATGATGATGATGATTTTACATTTCACAGCGCATCAATGGAGGCGACCGATGGCTATAAATTGGCTTGTAGAAGACAATGACAAAGTGTGCGCACGTCATTTTGAATGATACCTATATTGACACGCTGTGCAAAATTTGTGTTGTGAAGCCAAACTTATTCATGTGTTCACTGGACATATATCAGACTCGGGCAAGCTTCTCAAGTCGTCTTACATGTTGTCGTAATTTGCTTTTGTAGACATTGTGTATATCGTCTGATAGGGTGTGCGGTTCGTTATCGTGCTGTGTGAGAACTGTCTTCGGCGTACATCTTTGTGTCGTTTGATTACCCCTATTGCTAATGAATGTCCCCTGTGTGACAGAAAGTTTGACCACGCAATCCTCTGGATGGTATGTCCGGCTTCATAGCGCATGTTTACCAGATAATTTTAAAAATATATTCCTCCGAAAGAACATGTCATGCTCTGCCACAATCTTATTCAAAGCAGTCGCCAACTTCTTCCGACCGGGCGCCTTCATTGGTATATTCTGTGTGGGGATACAAAAAGCAATCATATAAATCCGCTATTGGCTGGCCCGTTCCCGTGGCGGCGGTTGGGCTGGATAGTAGATATTCTTTTTTATATTTTTTGTTTTCCATTTTTTTTTCTTTTCTTAAATGCAAAATTGTTTATTGGAATAATCCCTATTCAGTTTATTTCTAATTGGATTACGCCCGTTATACATTGTGGCACGGGCACAGGCTCTTTATTTTTCTTTCCTTTTGCATGCCTCAACATGTCCTTTCTAACCAGCGACGAGCGCGGCTGAGTCACGAGATGACGCGCGCTGGCCAGGAGAGGGGGGGGGGGGAGGCACTTAGCGTTTCCCTCGCCCCCCATACAATGCTGCGACACCACAGCATCACGCTGGTAACCTAGGGAAGGGTAACATTCCAAACGCGAGGAGGAACGACTTGCTTCTCTCGTCTGGTGCGGAGAAGCAACCGATTACCGATTGCATACCGAGAGGGATAAAACCGCGGTACCCGGCAGAGGAAAGCCTCTTGCCTCGCCTGCACCCGGAGACCCTGGACGAATAACCTTAACCCTCCCTACCAGTAGACGACTGACCCGGTGAGCCTCCCGAACTCATATGTTATCAGATAGAACATTCTTCCGCAGTGTGTGTTGTTGCCTTGCTCTAGGGTTAATAATTGTTACCTAGCGTGCCCAGTTCGTTGCCTATTTCGTCCGAACCTGCCATGGCTGCGACTTTGCGCCACGGGACACGTGTCGCGTACGAGTAACGCTTGCGTGCAGTTGGTACGGGAGCTCGCCTACCTCGCCGGCTGTGCGTAGTTGTGACCCCATATCTGCGAAGTAAAAAATTATTTCGAAAAATTTTGCTTGCATGTGTTTCTCGGGCAGCTTTCCTAGCTCAATCCCCCCATGCGTTTAGCGGCATATTAAATATACTGTGCCTTCAAAATGGCGCTTCATCTTCTCACAATATGTTATAGGATGTTTACGATTGCTTTTAACCAATGGACGACACCACAGGCGCCCTTTGAAATAAATAAGGTGATTTAAAAATTTTGCTTCAATGTTTTCCGAATAATACTAAGCCTATTTTTCACCCCCACTCGGCACATTAATGGATGGATGGAATATAGGAGCGTCCCCTTTGAAACGGAGGGGTAGCAGTCGCTACCATGCTTGTTTTTCTCCTATATCCTAATTATTGTTTTAGATCGGTTAACTATAAAATTATTCCTTTTATTGAATTTTTGTTTTTATATTACTAACATTATGTCACTTTTAGACTTTTAAGCGACCGATCTTCCAATCGTTTCTGGCTAGCTTCCACCGCAGGTTCATTCACCCGACCACTGGTATCTCTAAACCCCAGGGCCTCAGGAAGAGTGACAGCGCCTGCATCGGCTTCCGGATGGATACCATCACATTCGAGTATAAGGTGGTCAATAGTTTCTCTGAATTTACCACATATTGCACATGTGTGATCCTCATAGTTAAATTTCTTTTTTTAGCTGCGTATTCTAAGGCACCCTGATCTAGCTTGAAAAAGTAGGGCTCTGCCTCTTGAATTATCAAAAAAAGCTTCCTTCCAGATCTGCTGTTGCCACTTTAGGTATATTTTACACTCTGCTTCTTTTCTATAGAAAATATCCAATTTTTGGCCGTCTGTGTTTTTAACCTGTTGCTTAATGTTCTTTATTTCTTCGTCCATGTGACCAGCTTATTGATTAGTTTCCTCGTTCTTTTCTTCAATTGTGAGTCAACGTTTTTTTGGTATCGATATTTAAATACTTGGGCTGCCCACCTTTTACTGTCCAATTTCCTCAGTCGTTCCTCGTATAATATTTTACTCTGAGCTTTCCCGTACTTCGAAAGATACCCAGCCCAAAGCTCCCTGTACCGCCTCATTTGTGGTTTTGCCGTGGACACCCAGTGTCAATCGTCCGACGACTCTACGATTTATTTCTAATCTCGACTCTATCTCTACTTCTAGGCACAAAACAGCATTTCTGAATGTAAGCCCGGACACCATAATTTCTTTCCAATTACCCCTCGACACCTGATAACTGTTGTATTCCCACAATGCCCTATGCTTCGTTATCCCGGCCTTTATTCGCCTTTTGCCCTACGTGATTACTCCTCTATAACACAGCTGGGCAACAGCAGCGCCACAGCAGCGCCACTAGTGTCATTCAATATATAAAACTGGGCGAGTTGGATTGGATTCATCTTAAAGCAGTGCGAAACACAAGACTAAAAGATCGTCTCCTGTTCTTTTAGTCTTGTGTTTCGCGCTGCTTTAAGATAAATCGTTACATATGTTGATGCATTGCCTTCTCTATAAGATGCCTGCTGCGTCGGTCATGTTTCCATTGGCGCTGCGCTGCCGCCAGTTGCAAGGGTACGCCAAAAGATGGCGCGCGGTGCCGTCCCTGTCTAAAGACACTGGAACCATCCCTGTCATGCAGCAGAATTTCATGGCGATGGCGGTGAAACTATGCCCCATTTGCTGTATAAGTCGTAGTTGGTTGTTTGCGTACTATGGTCCTGAAACTGAGAGTTCTAGTCCGTTTTACACGTCATGTCTCGCGTAGCCGATGGACACAGCGTGTCTAATAGCTCAGCTTTCGGCTGACGCGCACACTTGCTGAAACGACACCAAGCGTCTCCATTCGATGGGCAGAAATGCCGCAGATTATACGCCTGCTTAACACTTTCAAGTCAAGATCTCAAGCGACTTCACAGAATAAATTTGCGTTTTTTAGTATTTTATTCACATTACAACACGGCATGGCTTTCGCAGGAATAAGACGAGCGATTTTGTGTAGATAGTCTCGGAGACCACGTAACGTTGCTTTAGGTTGCGAGCAACCTTCAACACATGGCGCTAACTACCGTCCGCATAGGCGGAAGGAGTAGGAAATGAATTGGAAGTACGCTTACGGCTGATGCGGAAGGCATCTTATAGAGGAGGCAATAGTTGATGTAGTCGTCGTTTTGCGGCCACACTCCATATTCAGCCATGGCACCGAGTGCCACCATGGCTGGTGGTCATTTATTGTAAACGATGTGCTCAAAGTGGGACTCGAATATCCTCCTGAAAAAGATTCATCGAAAAGGACCCAACTCGCTTCTATTCTATAAAAACCTTTTTGGTGCAGAATCGTCACGGCTACAGTACTGCAGCCTAAGCTCTCTTATAGGCTGCTTAGGCTGCAATACTGCAGCCTAAGCATGGTCAACACAAGTTATAGGGAAGACGATACAGTGCTGTAATTCTGCATTTTAATTTTCTCCACTGCGCGGCGAGGAGATTTTCTGCACCAGCACGACTAGATGGAAGGCAGGGCAGGGGGAGGGGAAGGGGGGGAATTGTTCGAACCACATTTAGATTAAAAAATACTTTCAAGGTTGTACACAAATCTTATTGTTCAGAAATCATAGTGGACATAATTTAACATACCACATGGCACACACCTTAAATAATAATGAATTAAGGAAAACAATTTTACCTACCAGTGAGTCATCATCATCATCAGCCTGACTATACCCACTGCAGGACGAAGGCCTCTCCCATATTTCTCATATTTGCAATAGGTTTTAACTATTTCTTACACAATCACGAGTTCAGGGAAGGCTTGGTTTGGTTTGTGGGGTTTAACGTCCCAATGCGACTCAGGCTATGAGAGACGCCGTAGTGGAGGACTCCGGAAATTTCGACCCTATGGGTTTTTTAACGTGCACTGACATCGCACAGCCCACGGGCGCCTTGCTTTCGCCTCCATCGAAAAGCGGCCGCCGAGGCCGGGATTCGATCCCGCATCCTTGGGCACAGTAGTCGAGCGCCATAACAACTGACCGCTGGCGGCCGCGTTTCGATGAAGGCGAAACAGAGAGACCTCCGTGTGCTGTGCGATGTCAGTGCAACCTAACGATCTGCAGGTGGTCCAAATTTTTACGAAGGCCTTCACTACCGTCTCATCTTTTTCTTCACTTTCACTCGCACTTTCCTCCTTTCGCTTGCAGCGCGGCTCAGGTGTACCTGAACCCCGCCGTCAGGGAAGGGATGAAGGTAATATAATTACATGAAATATAACTACACGATATATAACTACATGTAAGTGAATTAGGGTCTACTTATTAAACCAACTGGAATGAACCTTCTACGTGGACCTGCATGTAATGATGTTCTGACGAAATGGAAGAGCCGAATAGGGCAGTGACATGTGGGCGGGATCTCTCGCGCCAGTCTTCCAGATTTAATCATACACCGTCGTCATCTAGCGGCCCTTGCCGTTTATCGGCATCCCGAGTCCCGACATGCAACATCGGGTGGAGGTGTAGAGATCATCATTCTTCTGGCCCCAGATCTTTAGAGCTTGTCATCCGCCATGGCCTTCCGGACACGGTTCATGGTCTGTACTTGTAACAGCCAGTCAGAAGTGACCCGAGCTCCTCCTGCTACCCCACCCAGTTTCAAGACCGAACCACAGGGCACGATGGCTTGAAGACTTCGAGCTCCTCTTAATATGAGACCGCCGCCATATGACCAGAAACTCCAATGACGGACCACACTTGAGCAGAGAGCAACCCCCTCCTTCCGTTTGAAGTGTCGACAAGCCTACGCTGTTGGCTTCAGGTGAGGGTTGGCTCTACTACTGTCTTCGTGGTCCAGGCTTCAACCACTCATCAATCTATCGCCTCATCCATCGTGGCGTCAAGCTCTTCACTTTCTCTCGTTGAACTATTCGGCATTCTAACCGCCATCTTCCATATTTCATCCTCTCGTTCCTCGGGACGATGCCTAGTGGCCGCTCCTTCCCCTCCCTCAAAGTATATTCGTATATAATCAAAGAGCAGGTTGACCCCAAATGCAAAGTGTGTAGCGTCAACACCACTTTGGGCCACATTACATAGGGCTGCGTGACCTATCCGCCACCCGCTGATGTGCTGCCAGCTCCATCTCTGGAGGAGTGTGGGGCCGTGCTGCGCTGCTGCTAGACCCGGACATCCAGGCTCGGGTAACTGAGTGGGCCGAAGCGATAGCCCACAGGATGCAAGTGGCGGCCATCTGGCGCAGCCAACAATCCAACTAAACACTCATCTCTAAAAACCGATAAACTCAAAAGTTTTTCCATCCGTCCTAGGCATCGGATTGTCTCCAGCAACTGATGACGTAGAAATGAGCAAATTCATGGCAGTAACCACTCTTTCTTCATCGGGTTAGGCCTCGGGCCTTGTTGAGGTTTGCGGATGTGCTCGCCTTCATAACTATTTGCCTCATGGCGATTAGAGGAAGTAATCGGAGCAGGCGAGAAGACCGGAAATGACATGCTACGCGTAATTTCTCTGAATCCGCAAATTAAAATGGCTTGCAACCGGAGATGGTGGCACCTGGATTAAGCAAATCAGTACTGACCGCAGGCACAGAATGTCAGTGCTCACGGACTTCGTTTTCGTTTACCTATATGGAGAAAAAACAGTAGGATGTTCGGGACATGAGCTGTAACACGTCCCTGAACAGGAGTGTAAGATATGGATACAAGTCACCAGACGTTTGTAGTAATAAAAGTAAAATGTTTATGATTAGGTCACAAAGCATTTATTCCTGCTGAAAGCTACAACCAGTTGTCATCGTCGCTGCTAGCACTTCTCTCTGTCCAGTACTCCAGCCGAATATCTGCAAGGTCTTCGCAAGCCACGTCATTCTTCCTGCGTATTCAAAAGAACACACGGCTGTAGCGTTCGAGAACAGACTTAATTTCAATAATTACAATAAAAACATGCATGCCAGGTGGGGTTTTATGCTCAAAAGCAAAACGAATTTTGTACACACTCGTCCAGTAGCTCTTGCGTACAAGGCACATCGAGGACAACTGTATTCAGCTATTCTTGGTAGCAAAATTTTACATTGTGACTCCTCTGGCGGTTCTAGAATAAACCATCGCGCATGTGCAAGCATGAAGGAGAAGAGACAAGGAAGGGTATTTGAGCATGAGCACTGTTTTGACCTAGAATGTCGTACCCACTCGCCCATCATCTGCGGTACTCCTCTGGGAGGGTAATATTTAGTCAACGGCACTGAAAAGCATATTTGGACGAAAAAAAAAATGAATTCAATCATTTTCCCACCACGGGATGCTATCTCGCGACGTCCACACCACGAAGCACGGTTTAAAATGGTTTTGAAGTGACTGCCGGAGTAGCATAGACTCTGAAATCTGCGTTAAAAATCAGTGTCGATGAATGTTGCTTGCTTTCGAAAACGGGCGGTGATAATGACAGCTGCATTCCCTTTTTTAACACGATAGCACTCAAGCTGCCGTCTAGCAGGGAATATGGTGTCGGCTTCAGTTCGACTGAAAAATGCAGATTGGTTAAGTTACCGCAGTTGCACTCTTTATTCGGACATTTATGACTGGTAATTATGAGGCCGTATATTATTATATACCATAATTTAGCGAAGTAAATTCCGCTTAAAATAGATGTTAGTAGGAAATAACTTTACCGTACTTAAACGCCACAAAGGCAGTTGTTATGGAAAGGAAGATTATGTGTGAAATGGTTTTCTACGTGTTTTCTTTTCGCGATCACAGCTGTCCACACGCGATCTCTGAAACTGGGACTCTGTTTCCAGTCTTAGTGAAAGAACAAATCGCATAACTCGAAGACTAGCACACGAGTTATCTACATATTTTCACCTGAGTACATGCGTAATTCCAAAAGCGGCATGATGCCTTACCCCGAATCTGGCAGTCTAAAGACATTTCGCTGAAGTTTGGACTTCACTCCGGTGTTCTCACAGATGATCTTGGCGAGAGTTGTCTCTCTTAGGGTGCCAAGTTGTTCTGTTGAAAGCAGAAAGACAAGAAATAAATTCAACTTTGACTACTCCTGTGCAACAAATTGCGCAGGAGTGGGGACGCTGGTTTGTAAACTTTCTAGCAGTGTTCTGTATGGTCACAAGGTAAGGTGCAAATCCTAACGATCCACTAAATGTCTCATGAGGAGAAACCCGACGTTTCGAATGCCGACACAGCACCTAATTAAGGTATGGCACGCCTGAAGCAGTCAGCCTTGAAGAAGAGGCGAAGTCGGCTCCAAGGCGTACGTTTTCTCCTCTCCTGGCCATACCCGCAGTGTGAGCTGTTTTCGGTCTAGTGCTAATGAAATTACAAGGCAAATTTTGGCATGAAATAAATTATTAGAAGACAAATTTAACACAACACTGAACGAATTCGCTATCTCAAAGATAAAACTGTAAAACTTGGGTGGGTGTCTACTTGCACAGTAAGCTGCTATGTTCGCATAGAAAGAAAAACTGAAGAGATGACAAAAAAGTGGCAATACTATGAAGGCGCTCAAAAAATGACCGGCTCGTATGTTCCATGAAACATACGCTTAGATGAAAAGAAACTATTCTTTGCATTTCTATGAAATCTCGTTCTAGGGTAGAAATATTCGGTTTGATACAGCGGTTTCAATCTGGCTCCCCGTGGAAGCAGTGTCCATCTGGTATTTCCTTGAACTCACATTATTTTTTTATTTCTTTTCTTAAACCACCAGCATATTGCGTGGATCTTAAAATAATATTAAAATTTTGCCTGCGTTTACATCCCCTATTAAAGAACATCGCTGAAAATACGCGAGATAGCATGCCTCAAATTAGTATATCACTGGCCGTTGATCTTTTTTTTTTTCGCAAGCACAACGAACCATTTAGACAGGTCACCTGGATGTATTGTTTCAGCCACTGATGACACATTTGCTATTTTTGTGAGGCCGCACCTGCTGACTCTATTGTAATCTTTTTCTGTTCTTATTTCGTGAGCTGCGCTAACTCTGCTTACCTTTTCTATCACCTATTATTCTTGTTCCTGTCTTTTTTTTTCTACTTCAAGCATTGGACCACTGCTTTGCTTGGTTCATCTGCCAATGTTTTATAACATAACCTCCTGAGCTTGCGATGTATTCTTGTGAGCAAGTGAATAAATTGTTTTTTAAGCTCTTAATTTACGAGCTTAAATTTAGCTTAAATGGGCTTTAAAAGAGCTTAACGACACTTAAATAAAGTGCCGTTAAGCTCTTTTTAAGCGCATGGGTGTAGTTAAGGCACGGTTGTTACCTACGGCAGAGATTCACTGTAACGCAGAGCAGCCCTTGTCTCCATTTAGTGACAGAAGCAATGAAACAATACCATTTTGACCTCACGCATATCAAGGCAGATGAGAAACTCTCAATGGACGATAATTATCTGAAGGTCTTTGAAAATCAACAGCAGTCAGCACCGCCACAACCAAGACGAAAATCATCGTCTTTTATTTTTATAAATTCCCGTGGCAGATAGCATCACACTTGGGAAGAGCTGACTATTTTACATCGACTTGCATCAATCAGTAATTCGCATTGCCAAGGGCCACCCGGCAATGTTTTTAGGCCGAAGCAGGAAATATGCCTCGAAGTTCCCAATGTTCGCACTGTATGCAAGCCACTGAAGCCATGCACAGCGCTCAGCGCTCGACAAGAAAGTTATCTCAAGAAAACAAGGCCGTTCGGAGCTCTACTGAACTTCCGAGAGAGGACCAACAGCACACCAAAGCCAAGTCCGAAAAAAAAAGGCATACCAGACATCGAGCAAGCATACAGAGGTCAACACTGAGGCTTACCTGGCGTGAAGGATCCGGCCTGTTCTCGGTGCTCGAAGTAGAATCGGTCGCCCCATTTGAGCCGCTTGAACATATCTGCCACCACGCATAAGAATGTCGGCCCCATAGACGCTTCTGGCACTGGGAGCTCATTCAGACCCGCAGAAAAGAAGTCGATGTCATGGACGTCCCTGCAACGTAAAGCCCTAACTCAGTTCTTTGAGCAAAAGTATATAATTTTGCGAAGAAAGCACGGACCAATAGAAGCATTTATTACATGCATTTATTACATGGGTTCCTCGTTCCAGTTCATAGTGTACGTGCTCCTTTGCGTAAGAACGGGCTTTTAAAAACGAAATGACACTTCCTCCCCCTACCCTCAAATAAAGGTGCTAATGCAGCCTACCTCTATTACGCTTCAGAGTGTCCGCCACTTCCCCGAGAATAAGAAATGCATCCGGGATACGACAAGGAGTATTGCGCGCATATTGCAGCTAGGAAGAGTACGTGTATGCAATTTCATTATCCCTTTGGATTGGTGCTGACCGGCAATACGTGCAACAAGAATTGCAATCAAAATCTGCTTTTATTTTGATATATATTTAAAAATTCTGTAGCCTTGCGCATGGCTTTGACAGGAGAAACTATACCGATACCTAAACAAACGGTAGCTATCACCTGAACACGATAAACTTTGACAGTACAAAAACATTCAATAAGAGCAGCTCAGATACAAAATGGTCGAATGCAGACGTTGTCTCAAAGACAAAAGCAAATCATGAGTAGGGTAAAAGAGAAAGCCGTAAATTTCTGTATTACGCCGGAAGCGTATTTTAACATATCATTACGAAGATTAAAAGATAAAATTATTAGCTAGTTGTAGTCTCCTAAAGATGAAAGTTTAAAATAATATAAGCAATCGCAAATTGACTGCAATGGCGGAGTTAAACGGATAAGCGCACGAACTTTCAACGTTCTGTGCGACTGCGTGACAAATGCGGATTGATACCAAATTCATACAAATGAGAAGATTAACATTATATTGGAACAAAACTCCCAGTGTTGCTCTAAACAACATAAGTGACGAATGGTTAAGCCACCACAAAGGGTGAAGCCTTAATCTGGCTAGCAGTGCTGAGTATTGAAATTGAGTTCAAAAGAATACTGAGATCCATATTGCTAACGTTCCCCGAGATCATGTGACTAAATGTGGTAATAGGGTTTTTCAACATAACTCTGCCATATGAACTGCGCAAAAGATTACGGGGTGAACTTGATTTCTCTCAACCTGCACGGCTGGACAGCTCGCCTGCAGCTCCCGTATGGAGTCCTTGTGCAAGTATACCCCTTAATGATTGTTTAGCCACGAATCCGTTACTTAGTGCCTATATTATCTCCTACGTAGTCAGTGGCATATGATAGTCATAATCTACCCAATGACGCGAAAGATCACCCGACACGGAAATAAAGCCCCGTTCCAATTAAGCCCAACGTATGTGCAGCGTGACCTATGGGTTGCTCAACTGACCTGGGTTCAAAGAAGTCGGTGAGCTTGATTCCGATATCGAAGGAGCTACCCGAGAGGGCAGTATCTGCCAAATCAATATCGTATGGTACCATGACATCACACAACCCCCCCCCCCCTCCTCCTCCGGACCAGTCGGAACTCTACCATGTCACCTGGAACTTGTCACTTGCCAGAAGCATGATCGAATTTATTGTTGAAACGCCAACACTGACAAAACCGGATGTTCAGGCGAGCAGAACCTTAATGCTATCACCATTATATTATCTTATGAAACAGTACAAATGAAGCCATGCCACGACTCAAATAAAGTTTGTACCATCACCACCACTGCAATTCTCTCGCAACTGTGTACCAAGAAAGTTTCATAAACACTCTCACGAAGGAAAGAAGACAACAGTCGGCGAGGCCAAGGAAAGCGTTGGGGATGGTACTTTATGTATTTTTCATGTTTACTTGGATAATCACAGAAATTAGTAATGTAATCTGTTTAGGGGAAAGATAATTAAACAAAAAGAAGAAAAAACAACGTGCCGATGGTGGGAACCGAACCCACAACCTCCGAATATCGCGTCCGCTGCTCTTCCAACTGAGCTACATCGGCCGCTGTCCCCCCTGCTACTTGCTTGGGTATTTATGCTGTCTGTATACGAACCTTGAGAGTGTTCACCAGCGCCACCCTCAGCCATAGCGGCGGACGTGGAGCGTCCTTTGTTACCGCCAGCGTCAAGTAGAACGTGATCAAGAGCGAGGGCGAAAGCTGTGCTAGAACCCTCTTACGCTACCTATGGCTTCAAGACTGCCAGAACCGAGACCCCCGTAAGCTACAAGCAGATCAATTAAGGGGAAAAGAGGGTGCTCGCTATAATACATGAAGGAAAGAAGCGAACAGTCGGCGAGGCCAAGGAAAGCGTTGGGGATGGTACTTTATGTCTTTTTTTATGTTTACTTGGATAATCACAGAAATTAGTAATGTAATCTGTTTAGGGGAAAGATAATTAAACACAAAGTAGAAGAAAAAACAACGTGCCGATGGTGGGAACCGAACCCACGACCTCCGAATATCGCGTCCGGTGCTCTTCCAACTGAGCTACATCGGCCGCTGTCCCCCCTGCTACTTGCTTGGGTATTTATGTTGTCTGTATACGAACCTTGAGAGTGTTCACCAGCGCCACCCTCAGCCATAGCGGCGGACGTGGAGCGTTCTTTGTTACCGCCAGCGTCACGTAGAACGTGATCAAGAGCAAGGGCGAAAGCTGTGCTAGGGGGGCGCTGGTGAACACTCTAAAGGTTCGTATACATACAACATAAATACCCAAGCAAGTAGCAGGAGGGACAGCGGCCGATGTACCTCAGTTGGAAGAGCACCGGACGCGATATTCGGAGGTCGTGGGTTCGGTTCCCAACATCGGCACGTTGTTTTTTCTTCTACTTTGTGTTTAATTATCTTTCCCCTAAACAGATTACATTACTAATTTCTGTGATTATCCAAGTAAACATAAAAAAAGACATAAAGTACCATCCCCAACGCTTTCCTTGGCCTCGCCGACTGTTCGCTTCTTTCCTTCATGTATTATAGCGAGCACCCTCATTTCCCCTTAATTGATCTGCTTGTAGCTTACGGGGGTCTCGGTTCTGGCAGTCTTGAAGCCATAGGTAGCGTAAGAGGGTTCTAGCACAGCTTTCGCCCTCGCTCTTGATCACGTTCTACGTGACGCTGGCGGTAACAAAGGACGCTCCACGTCCGCCGCTATGGCTGAGGGTGGCGCTGGTGAACACTCTCAAGGTTCGTATAAAGACAACATAAATACCCAAGCAAGTAGCAGGGGGGACAGCGGCCTATGTAGCTCCGTTGGAAGAGCACCGGACGCGATATTCGGAGGTCGTGGCTTCGGTTCCCACCATCGGCACGTTGTTTTTTCTTCTAATTTGTGTTTAATTATCTTTCCCCTAAACAGATTACATTACTAATTTCTGTATTTATCCAAGTAAACATAAAAAACGACATAAAGTACCATCCCCAACGCTTTCCTTGGCCTCGCCGACTGTTGGCTTCTTTCCTTCATGTATTCTAACGAGCACCCTCATTTCCCCTTAATTGATCTGCTTGTAGCTTACGGGGGTCTCGGTTCTGGCAGTCTTGAAGCCATAGGTAGCCTAAGAGGGTTCTAGCACAGCTTTCGCCCTCGCTCTTGATCATGTTCTACGTGACGCTGGCGGTAACAAAGGACGCTCCACGTCCGCCGCTATGGCTGCGGGTGGCGCTGTTGAACACTCTCAAGGTTCGTATACAGACAACATAAATACCCAAGCAAGTAGCAGGGGGGACAGCGGCCGATGTAGCTCAGTTGGAAGAGCACCGGACGCGATATTCGGAGGTCGTGGGTTCGGTTCCCACTATCGGCACGTTGTTTTTTCTTCTACTTTGTGTTTAATTATCTTTCCCCTAAACAGATTACATTACTAATTTCTGTGATTATCCAAGTAAACATAAAAAAAGACAAAAAGTACAATCCCCAACGCTCTCCTTGGCCTCGCCGACTGTTGGCTTCTTTCCTTCATGTATTATAACGAGCACCCTCATTTCCCCTTAATAAACACTCTCATGTCATACGAGATTAATAATTCCTTCCGCGAATATGAACTAAATACAGATGCCAAATGGCGAGATATTAATCTTTATCATTACTTAACTCATTGCGTTGGTATCGTAAATTTCTTGTGTCACGTTTACATTTTTATGGATGTTGACGAGATAGGGCTAAACGCCGCATTTACCAGAAAATCCGGCGTCGTCGCTGTTGCCAACGCAGTAAGCGAAGAATTCCTAGCATGACATAGTGGGCATGGGGTTGTATGCAGGTGACATGGCCAGGCAATTGCTGGTAAACGGGGTGTGAGGCGCCACAGAGACACATAACATGATGGAATTGCCAGGCTCTGCCAATTCGAGCTTCTGTTTTTAGATGGAAGTGGTCGGTGCGAGAATCGAATCCTCTGGGAACATTGATTGGATCCCGAGTCCTGAACGTTACTCCTATGCCACGCAGGCACATTCGTAGAGCGTGGATAAAGCGGGACATTTTATCTGTCTTTGGTATATCTACGTCGGCTGTCCGTACACACAAAGTAGTAGCTTATGACTCAATGCCAATGAGGATGTTTGAGATAATAGAGGCAGAAAGTAAAGCATTACAGTGATGAAAATGGCAGCAAAGCGCATGCGCACGAACGAGAGTTCGCAGACTGGAGCGAACTAAAGTTGTCGATCATACTCTTAAAGACGGAGCTTGAGTGTCCGCCTACTTTTTCTTTCTTGTTGCCCAACTCTCTTGCTCTGTTCGCACAAATGCAAATACATTTCGATTTTGTCTCCATCAGATAATATTTGCAAACATTTGAAACCTTGTATGGGAGCGCAGGTAGGCAATCAAGCTCTTGATGGCGCCCCTAATCTTGGCGAAGTAAAAGACCCATCGATCTATCGATTGATTTTGTCGTCCACAGAAAAAGTTCAGGTTGCTGCTGGCTGCAGTGCCGTTATACCACGAATGTAAACAGTGATGTTTTCTCGCGACAAACAGCATAGGACAATGTTTAGCTCGTCTACAATGATCGAACGCCTTTACTACTTTGGACCACCTGTTCATGTCAAAAAAGAACCTTTGCCACTCATCTTACTCATAAATCAGCGCATAGAGCTGGGCAACATCTTCGGGCATCAGCTGGGCGAGGTCCGCAAACGTCTCCAAAAAGATGTTCTGGCAGAGTTTGACGTACTCCGCGTACGGCTGGATACCGTGGTCGCGTCCCCTCTGGATGTCGATGGCGAACAGGTCGGAACCGGCCGGGCTCCCGGGCTGTCGAAACAGGTTGTTGGTGACGGCGGTGTCCCCAAACCTGCGGATCCGACATACTTTAAATCAGGGCTGTTTATATCTACAAAGTGCAAACCTTCAAGCTAAGAGCAGACATTTGGATCTACGTTTGCCAATAAGGCTCCATATCACAATAGAATTCCAGAGGGACACCTAGGTACATTGCAGGGGTTGTAGCCCATATTACATTAGCAAAAACTGCTGGGGTGGATGGCCATTCCCCATGCAAAAATCCCTGGCACTTTGCCCAGTTATCGTGCCCTCGGGGCTAACAAGGCCACGATATTTTCATTTTGCTTTTCTTATAGGCCACGATAGTCGGTTTGAGCTGAATAAAGATGAACTTAGTGAAAGCGCTCTGTTCCTTGATCTTCAGAATTGTCCGAGAAACACGAGTACTTACCAGTATGCAAACAAGTATATGAGTCATAGCGCTAAACAAGCACTAAAGGCAAACATATACCACAGAACAAAATATGATAAGATCCGCTCCGCCGTCGTTTTAAAGAAAAAGCAGAGCCAACGATGCGGAATCCCATACAGGCTTGAAATATTTGCATTGAACTGAAGGACATTCATTTCGCCGACAAGAGCAGGTTACAAAAGACCAATGTTAGCTAACCGTAAGGCCGTGGCTGTCAACGACCTGGCCGGCCCATTAAATGACCCGGGCATTAGTACTTGGGTCTGAGCAGCACAACGTGGCCTCCCACCGCTCGAAAGAAGGAATTCGTAATAAATCCCCCGGAGGCGGTTTTTCCTTGAAGGATGTGGTCAGACGTGGCTCGAAAACCACTGGATAGAATACACGTACACAAGTACGATTTCTCTTAGCTAATTGTAAATGTTACTTAATTACAGCTAATTATTCAACTGCGCATAAAAAATGAGCTCAACCCTACAATGCGAACTGATATATTGTTCAAAATGTCTCGACGAGTTGAGTCCAAAATCGAACGCTAAAATGCGCAAAAGCTATGAAAAGCCGCAGTCGTATTTCTTTTGCTATGCCTATCCGCCCAGACTAATTAGTGTCCCACAGCTTTTTTTTTTTTTTTTTTTTTTTTCATGGAACGACAGTGTTCGCTGAACTCACAAGTGAAATTTTTTTTTTCCGTGCTACTGTGTTGTCGCATGCTGAAGCTAAGCCTGGACTGTTGATCTCCATTTTACGCCCATATTGCGTTTAGCCTAGACTACTAAATCAATTTGTCTTTTTTAAACAAATTAGAGCGATATAGTTCTGATTTACCATGTAAAAGCCCGGGAGAACCGCTTGGTTCCGGCAGGGTGGCCTTGAAGCTGAGCCAAGGTCAACTGGGATTTGCCCTGTATAGCGACGTCTCATCTAATATGTACTGTATGCTAAGCTGGGGCATGACCACATGACTAATTGACAATTTCACCATGACCTTCACCTTTAACTTTAAAAAGTGATTTAGTCTCAATAATGTCATAGATATCATGTAATAGGTGCGCAATAGCGTGAGCTGTATGCGTGGTATTACTAACAACTAAGCAAAACAGAGCTATCGTCTGTCAAAGTTGGTTTAACACGTTTCACTGCTGTGAATTTGTTTTCACCATATATTCACTTCTTCAAGGAGGCGGCGGCTAGAAATCTATATTTAAGAGATTTATGTGCCTGTCTTCTGTGGCTCTATTCTGTGAAGCTTCTAGCACAGCATAAATGCCTACTTCCCCGTTGAAAATTTGCTCTTGAGTCAAGATATATTTCATCGATATTTATAAGCCCAAAACTAAGCCTATGCGAACCATTTTCTCCTATAGCTGAAAGTAAGAAATAAAACCAGGTTGAGCCGTGCACCTCATATCACTACAAATCGCAATCACGGATTTCATGAGTTTGTCCCAAAGCCACTTTCTCTCTTTTACTCTTTCGAACTTCAAGCGTGAAAGAAATGGTGGCGTCACATACGTCACGTAGCTTAACCAATGAGAAAGCGGAACCCCCGCACCGCTGCAGCCAATGAAAGAATAACGCGTATCACAGTTTCCGCCATCGTGATCTTCACCGGGTAGTGTTGTACACACGCGTGCTCCTCCGGACTTCGACTTCTTCCTTTTTTGTGTCAGTCACCCCTCAGTCCTCACGGACAGCAGATGTGAACGCGTAGGGCTCCCTGGAGCTCGGCTGCGCACGTCACTCGCCGCGTCATGAATCATCTTGTGCTCATATCCACGCATTTGCGGGCCTTCGCCAGCCAGCGCACTTCCTTGCACTTCGATTACCTTTCTTCCCCCTGGAGACCTCCTTTTACTGATCTGAATACGTTATGCCGAAACTGGGGCATCTGTTTTTTTTATCTCTTACATTCTCCACAAATCTCTCTTTTCCTCTCCCCTTTATAATCCCGCCCCTCACCTTTCAGCGCAGCGCGGTGCATTGCAAAGGGGGATGCAAAACATTGTACATGTGTCCGTTCATTTACAATAAGAGCCAGAGCAGATGGTGTGAGGCGAGCTGATGACAGGGCTGCACTGCCCTTTTGTTTGGCGTCGCTATAGACAAAGCCGAGCCAAAGCATAACAAAATGTAAAAATGCATATAAAAGTTTAGCAGGGGTAAGCCCTGCTAGTGCACCTATAGTTCGAATTTGTGACCGTATGCAAATCGGCCGTACTCTTTTCTTCTAATCCGACTGCGTCCCCATTAACATTTTAAATGAAAAGGAAGGCACTGCCTAGTTATGGTCAGTCCCACTTGCAAACTTGTGCTGTAATGACCCAAGGGCAAACACAACAGCAGCTAGAAAATAACACGCCTTTTCCTTGGTTGACCCCAGAGCCTAGTTTCCGACATTACGGCATGCCGATGAGTAGAAAAGAAAGGAAAAAGCTAGTACCTGTCGGTAGCCTGCATTGGTTCTTTCAAGAGTCCACGGTAAGTACCATCCGCATCACCATTGTATTCGAAAGGTTGAAAGTAGACGTCCTCAAGTCGAATGGCCCTCGCTCCATTACCGTCCTCGTTAACTCTGCAAAGCAGAAAGAAGCGATATATAGTAATGTGTTTGCAGTGAAGTGATTTCTCTGCATTTATCACTGTATCTCATAATAGTTCGGCAAAAGGAAGCTTGGAGAACACAGAACTCGGAAAAACATAGCTTCAGCTCGGCAAACAGGTCATTGAGGCTGTACCTGCGCGAAGTGGGCCAACCGAGGTGTGTACGCTGGCCTCGCTATTCCTAAAGGGAACGCCAAAAGATGAAGAGAAATGACAGAGCGAGCGACCCCTTTTCCAAACAATTTGGCTTGCTAAACAACGACATATAAGAACATCTTAGAGCAAAATACGTGAAAAAAAATAAAAGCTAAACTGGAAATCAGAAATCAGCAACAGCATTGATAGTGTACAGACCCGTAGACTTCGAAAATATGACTGTTTGAAAGAAACCACATGCTTATAGCCGAAAGGGAGAGCGAGAATTGAAATAAAAGTGGAAATTATGGCCGTCGTGCATGTGGCCGTTTAGTGCAGAATCCCAACTCCGGTCGCTATTTTCCGCTCAAGGCGGGTGGGCGAAACATTAGGGGGACGCTTAAGCTTCACGCCCTCCGCCAAGCGCTTTTAAGACTGCATTTTTCATCTGGGAGTTTTAATGTACTTAATAATAATATTATTGACTGATTCAAAGGAACGAGAAGGCGCGGAATCCGCCACTTCTGCGGACAAAAATTACACTGGAAGTGTAATAGCAACTGTAATTAATTACAAACCTTAATTAGCGGTTAGTTAGCCGTGTCTCCAGCCCCAGCTCACCAAATCGCACTATTATAAGCGAACCTTGATGCTAGCGAGACTAAGTCCAAATTTGACCTTGGCTGAGCTTGAAGGTCACCCCGCTGTTTCCAAGCTTTCTCCGGGTTGCGCTTAAAGGGATCGAACTACGTACCGCTCTAAAATTTTCGCCTTAATGAAGGCACTCGTGACACGACCGCACAATATGAGATAGTTCCCGCTTTGGTACTTAATGTATTGTGAACCCCTTTTAGGATAGATAATGCCAAACGGGCGCTGCAGGTATTTGTAATAAATAAATAAGAAATAAAAACAAACAGTGGTCCCAGTGTACAGATTATTGGCATGAAAATGAGCGGCAAGGACGCAACCCGTGCCAAGGACCATCGCCGACAAAATTTCTAGTATGCAAGTTTTTAAAATTGCAGGCCTGTCTTGCGGACTGCATGTATCTAACAAGTGAGAGGAAACTGATCAGCTCAATTGCAAGCTCTGTGTTGATTCTTGGTGATAAGTTAGAATCTTTAATTCAACGTCACACAAAGTGCTGGAGCCTGTCGTACGTTGTGGAATGGGTCCCTATAATAATTTCTGGCTTGCAGTCAAAATGCAACAATATCGAGTCGTGACAATATCTGAACCAAAAGTAGGCAAGCCCAGTGCTCACACATCGAAGTGACCCTGGATGTTGGAGTGTCCAAAACGATAGGCCGCAGTGGAGAACTCGTTGATGATAGTGGGGTCCACAGTTGGGTCATAATTCGTGTAACCGTCTTTTAGCGGCCACAGGTCGTATTTCGTCATGGCGTCAGGGCCGATAATACCAGGAAGCCACTCGTTGTAAACGATGTTTTGTAACAAGGCAATAATTATTCTCCTGTAAAAATATAATGCACATAAGAACGAGCGTTAGTGGTATTTTTGAAGTTATGGCTTTGCAAGTAGCTTCGAGGCCCTTTCCCATTCCAGAATGCATTTAAGAATTCTTTCTTCTCGAAATTCTGGATCCTAGATCCTTAACTAGATCTTAAGCCTAGACACCCTCTGTAATTCGATGTGTCTCGACGCAGAATTCTAGCGCCTCTGTATAAGGCAAGGGAATACACTGTTTTGTCGCGGTAACATTTATTGGAATTCAGAAAATCTTCCTATTGGTGGCATGTGGAAGATGTCAAGCATCTATTCGAAATAAGGCCCCTTGTCTGCGTCTATGCGATGTCATAACGCACAGAGCCAAAATTCTACCTTTAGTAGTATCATCGTAACAGTCTGAAACAGCGCTTAGCCCCAAAAGGCATCCTGAGGGCCGCCAAAGGACCGCAGATTGAGACTTTGACATCCTCATCACCCGCCTAGCTACGCATACTGAAGAACAAAGGCTTCTCCCATACATCCCAATCATAACCCTGCCATCTCCGTCCACTTGACCCCTCAAAATTCTTAATCTTATCCGGCCAACTGATCTTATGCCACATCCTTTTGATTTCTTCGGTAGTCTACTGCAAGACCCTTAACAACAATCGGTTATCTTGTTTACTCACTGCATTCCCTGCCCAATCACGCCGACATCACGGGAACATAGAGAGTAGGCACCTACGTCACAGTGGCGCCAATTTTTGTGCATGTAGCACGGCGAAAGGCTACAGGCATATCTAATCGCCTTACCGCCACTTGCACTGCTGAAGCTGTGTTCTGCACCACACAATGACGCCCGTGACGTCTCCTGAATACCTTCTACATCTTCAATGCTGCACGCAGCTGTCGATCAAGCGAGAATAGCCAACTGTGGAGAGCTGAGCAATCATTTATCAATCCAGATAAGATTTGTAACATTATCTTATTGGGAACGCACTCCGGACTGATAATCTTCTGACTTAAGATGTCTTCTAAACTGAGGTCAGATCAGGAGGCTGCGCCTGATTTTGCCAAAACACAAGGCGTATATATTAAAGCGTTCTAAGCAAGTTCACACAGTACTCATAAAAGGAAAGATTAACAGCGCTAACGAAGACACGAACAAATAGGCAACACAGGACAGGCGCTCCCAGCAATACGTTTTACTTCACACAATACTGTCGCTTATTCGAGGTGGGACACGCAATGTCTGAAATCGCAAAATGCGAAAATTTTGATTCGAAGCTAAAATCCTGAAGTATGTCGTGCTCGAGCGCTGAGAAAAGATCTTTATTGGTTTCAGTTAACGAAATTAATATTTATCGCGTCTCCAAGGGTAGCTTACCTGACAGTTTGGAAGATTATTTCGTCGTTCCAGTGAGGATTGATATCAGCCAATTTCCTGGCCATTCTGTTGTGCTCTCTCAAAAATAACGTATGCAGCGATATAAGACCCGGATTTTGATTGTTCCTGAAATCACCTGAGACCACCAGACAAGATCAAAATAAAAACTCGGCCTCTTTAACGTTTGCAATTAAAGTTCTTTATTGTGATCTAACAGATTGTCCCGTTTGCTGTCAACTTCATATAATAAGTACTTTTGGGCCAGACGTGATCCATCCAGCGTCTTAAGAAAGCACTTCACAGGGGCAGTGATAAAAGTGCGCGAATATCTGAGAGAGCAGTTGACAATGTTTTCTATGATTGAAATCTCTTACGTTTTAAAAATTGTCCTGGAAGAGAGCAATTCACTGAATGTAATCTGCCTATTTGTGCAGGGTAAAAGCTGCACGGGTGACAAAAGCTTCTTAGCGGTTCGCTTAGTGGCTATACGTCTGCACCACAAGCCAAAGAGTCTCCCAAGTCTGCCTAATATTGAATCGAAAACAAAATGTGTAAACTACGAAGTAATTTAACTGCCTAATACGCATCACGCAGCGATACGGTCAAAGCATAAATAATCTGACCATTCAAAGAAGCCACCATCGAGTACTGCAGAGGGAACTGAAGTGCGGCCTACCTGTCCGCAAGCAGATCTTGCCTTCATCGGGGCGGCTGCAGGTGTCATTTCTTGGCTCCGGACTGAGGGGTAGAATAACCGAGTCGTTCACAGTCTCATGCTTTAGCAGCCCTGCGAGAACGGGACCGTTTAAAATCCAAGCAGGTGGCTAAGTACTAGGTAGGAAGGCATGAGCAAGGCTCATCCGAACGTTTCATGTCGCGCTTCAAGCGGGCGCCACCTGAAAAAAGACTGCGACTCAAGGAGTGTTTCGTCAGGTGGGGCTCATCACTCTCCCATTCGCGCAGCAGGAAGCGCGTTCGAGCAAGTGATTCCTGAATTTACTACGAGTCATATCGGACCGATGGCTGCACTGTTGGGCTTCATAAGCATGGGCCCCGCAGGGATGATGCAGTGATTAGGACGCTCGACTACTGTGCCCAAAGATGCGGGATCGAAACCCGGCTACGGCGGCCGTTTTTCGGTGGAGGTGAAAAGTAGGCTCCCGTGTGCTGTGCGATGTCAGTGCACGTTAAAAAACCCCAGGTGGTCGAAATTTCCGGAGCCATCCACCACGGCGTCTCTCATATAGCCTAAGTCGCTTTAAGACGTTAAACATCATAAACAAACCAACCTAAAATAAGTAAGAGCAAAACGTTACGAACATGTGTAGGTAAGGTCTGTCTGCCCACTGCCGTATATTTAAAAAAAAGACAATTTTGATTCTGAATGGCTAACCGCATGGATGGCGAAGCTAGGCTAACCGTTACAAACCTGTGCAGTGTGCTAAAACAGATATTTCTTGAAAATATTTAAACTCCTCTGAAACAATTCTTGATGACGTATGTTTGTGGGTCATATACATTCAACTATTTTACCTTCAAAATTATTGAGGTGCGAGGACGATCTCGAAAAGGTCCACTGAGTAAAAATAAAGAAACTTAAGAAACTAAACATTTCTGGGTGTCCTCTGGCAAACTACGCGTTCAGCATCACCAATCGACAGATAGGAAACATATCGATACCATGCCAAGACGCCATATTAATGTCATTGAAGCATCTAGTTCACGAGGTAAATATTTTTTTATGCATTCACTTGTTCTGATACAGATGGTCCGTTTTGAGGCCGTTTTGTACACCGGATCTCAGCGCATCAGCAGAAACAGCAGGACTTGCTGGGGCCCGGAACGTGCTTGCATAAGACCAAGTTTTTCGAAGCGCAAGTGTGTGGATACTTTCCGTTTTCTGTAGTGGAGGGCTAGCGGGAAAACAAACTTTATATCCGAAAACTGACTGACACACGTTTCGAACCCATTTCTTCCTCATGATTGCATTGACGATGTCGGAAACGCCCGGCATGGCACTCGAATGCTAACCTGACTTATCATGTATCCAATATGGGCAACCGCGCGACCGGGAACAATGTTTTGGTAGCGCTCCATGCGGCAGTGTCTTGTACTAGAGTCAATGGTGCCCCTCTGTGCATTGTGTTTTCATTTTCCGGGTATTACAATAACACAGAAGGTACTGCATCAGGATGCCCTGAGAAGCCAGAATAATCATTGTATGTGTGCCGGCTCCAAGATGTGAGTGCTAGCCGTATGACAGTAAGTAAACACATAGCCCCATCCTCGGTGATGAAACAACGTATGTATATAACTGGTCTCAGTGGCAAACACAAATTCAAACTCTCTTGCCCCGACATGTTACTACAGGCTCAGGAGGAGTCATCTGTTAGCGACATCATTTTTGATGGTGTACCTGTCGCAGTAGTAACAACTGCGATTATATTATCCCAGCAGAGACGTTGGAACGCAGGTTTTTCGACGCATTCGCAAACGACGGTAGCTAAAGGTTGCACAGACTATATTACGTCCGTCATGAAGGTGAAACATCCACTCACCGCCATCGAATGTTCTCAGGCTGTCCATGATGTCCTTGTTGATTCCGTAAATATGCGATGCGTCGATGAACGATGTCCGCGAATTCATTTGCTCTCTTGGACCTGTTAGAAACGAATCGTGTTAGTTTTTGAAGATACAGCCACTCTTACTAACCAAATAAATAAAATTTCGCGATGAAAAGCAATAGGGGCATCACTATGCTTTTGGAAACCACCTTAAAGTCTTCGGCCTGTGTGCAACAACCGCTTTGAAACGCATGGTCTACTTGATCAGCGCGCGGAAAGATAAGTGAACCGCTCAGGAGCACTTGAAATCGGAAGGATCAGATCAACAAAGGGAAGATATGAGCGATCAGATATGTTGGACACATATGACAGTACAGCACGAAACATAAGTCTTAAAATTCTGAGAGCACTGTTGAATCTACACTGCAGAAAGGCGAAAGCCTGAGCGTTGCTGCTGCACAGGGTGCATCACGTTTGTTCTCGTTATCATTATCAACTAAATGCACCATAGTTGTCATCGCTACTGCCATCACTGTCACTGTCATCATCCTCGCGGTAGACAAGCCGAAGTAATATATGCTTTTCACGATCCCGGGCGTGCCGTCCCGGTAAACCAAAATACACAGAACGGTAAATGACGTACTCAAAAAAGTGCGGAAAATGCCGCTCTCGCCATGTACGAAGACATTCTTTGATAAATTACTCACTGAGACCCTGCCTGTTAAAACTTGGTTAGGGAAAAATGGCATATTTGTATCTAGAGTAGATTGCCGCCTTTGTGATTCTCCGGAAACTATTGAGCACTGTTTCATCGATTGTAAATATGCAGTATCATTCTCTGATATTTTGCAACAGACATTCAAAAAAAGACTTCATTTGACGCCACATTCTGTGCGATATCTCAGTACATTGCCATTTGTTGATAAGCCTTTAGACATGTTCTTTCTAATTGGGTTACACAGCCTCTGGAAAACGCACATGATTGACAGAAATTGTGAATCTCTTGTTTCTACAAAAGACGACTTCTGTATGATGATTGTCCATTTAAGAAAACTTAAGGAAAAGCTAATTTGCCGGTTTTGCCCCGCTACACAATTAAAGGACGACCGCATCACTTTTCGAGAAGTCTGCGATATTCAAGGATTAAGATCATTATAGGCTGTATGTAATGCTAGCAACGTGTTTTTGTGCTACCATTAAAACTGATAACGTAATCGGCGGTTAAAATGTCAGCTTCTTCTCACAGCATTGAACGACTGCGGAGAAGCTCGGTGATGACGTCATGGACGGTAATATTTATTCTTTTCGTTGCCTTCGCGCACATCCTGCAGTGCCTTTTTTGATATCGCCAAACAATGTTTATAAGCATTTTCTTTCGGTAGCCATATTTTTACTTCTTCAAACCTAGCGGTTCTATGCGGGAAACGTACCGGTACCGTCAATGACGTCATCATGCGCCCCCATGCGTCGCTGTGCAGTGCGAAGAAGCCTGATAGCCGGCGCAGTTTTAATCGCTAATTGCTCCATTGTTTGAAATGCTAGCGCAAAGATTATTCGCATGCTTAACCTGGGAGTTGTAATCATTCCATTCATTTAAACTGAGATCTGCAACCGATGCAGTTTCCATTTAAGCACCGAAGTTTCTTACGATATGGAAAAACAAAGTTTTCTGGCTTTTATTTTGTTTTCGTTCTCTTGAGCAGTGAATCGCAAACGCTATGCCTTGTGGTCATTGAGCTCTTGACTTGACCCGCGTGTTAAATGGACACCTATGACAAATGCAAATTGACCTGTACCGATCCCGCAGAGCGCTCTAGCACAAACTATTTTCATCGAAATGCAAGCTTTATATCATTGAGCTTGAAGAGACAACAAAACGCATGAAGTACAGGTGTCCCCTCACCACTCGATATCGCGAGTGCAATGTTTGCGTCGACAATACAAAATGTCCCGAATTTTTATACTCTAAAGGAAAGATTTCAAATTCCGATTTCTCGGTGATAAATAAGTGTTTTTCGGTGTCGGACAACTTTCAACACTGCCTTAGGAAAAGAGAATGAATTTTTTCACTCAAAACAACAGTTTGATAGAATTCTTAATATCCTTAAATGTTTAAGCTTAGGAGCAAGTATTAATACTTCTAAATTTATACAACTGTCAGTTACCAAAAAACGTGTCTGAACGTTCATGACATCCTAGACAAAAGGATGACTTTTTTGGCCGTGTTTTACGGTCCGTAGAGTACCTCCAGGGCTTCACGACCTCTCAGAACTATACTTTTAACATCTGACGGATTTTAACGTTCGGCAGCGGCTGTTGATGCTCTCCTATAACGCAATCTATAGAGAAGAGCCTACTAGGCCACAAGCATCTAGAAAACGTCAGGACCACTTTCAAATTCCATAGGTTCCATTAACGTATCTGTTGACGCCACAGTGTACTTGATCTAATAACTACAATACACATCACCCTTGTTTTGTTTTTGTTTTTTTTTTTTTGGACTCCTGGACAAGCGCTCACCCAACTTACACTGGAACTGTTTCTGCCTGGCATTGCTGCACTACGGAAACATTTCCTAAAAGAAAAAATAAAGAAAAAAAAAGAAATTTCTTCCCAGCTAGGCAGAAGAGCTATGCCAGACGGACACAAATAGACACGAAAAAAAAAAGCCTGTTAAATGGTTTCATGCTCGTTAGTCTAGTGGGCCGCAAAAGGCAAGGCCACGTGCAGCGCTCTCAAGACCGCTCTAGAAAAAACGCTGATCGTATACCTTATTTTGCCGTCCGGAATACTAGCGTGACTAGCATTTGGTAGTTTTTCTGGTTTATTTTATATGCTTGCTAATATGTCCGAAATTATTTTGTGAAGTGGATTCTACTTAACTATTTAAGCACAGCACAGACTACAAATTTCCATTCTTAAAAGCTTCAGAAGCTGTCGGAAATCGTGCGCATCCTATCCCACAACGTAAGGCACCTCTTTTCAATCTCCGCTCTTGAAAAGTGTTACAACGGGAGAAGCTTACCGGTCTGACAGTGACAACACGGCAGTGAGCGAAGAAAATTGAGAACGCTGCGATTGAACTGGGAGAAGAACGGATCGTCCGGAGGCACCTGAATGCTGGAGCTCTCAGTGTCGTTTTGGAATCCGTTCTGAGCGCCTGGGGAACAGAAATTAAACATGAGGCATCCGTAAATATTAATAATATATAAATTCAAAATCCACACTCTGGCGACATAATGAAGCACGCGTTCCAACCTAGCATTCTGTGAACCGCCAGAAGTGGCACCATTCCAATCTACTTCAACCAAGCTAAACAATGAAGCAGGCGATGACGCCTTCACCGTGGTTATGGTGACGCCTCTCGGGCTCAGTGTTTATAACCGTTAATGTGTGGTAACGGTAACGTCATTAACGTCGAGAAATGGTGTTTGTTGAATCGCTTAAAGTGGAATATTAAGAAGACTTCCGTCTTGTCCCTAACTCTGCCACCTATTGCGCAAAAATTGAAAATGTCCAGCGTAAGTTCATACGCATCTTTTATGACAGATATATTGGACGCCGCCGTTTCTACGACTACGATTCTCTCTTGGCAGACCACAATATGTGTACTCTTGGCGACAGGCGACTCATACGTGGCATGCAGTTTCTGCAAAAAATTGTGCGCGGTTTCATTACTGTGAGACCTTACTGATGTCACTGAATTTTCGTGTGCCGCATGCAAAGGCTGCAAATTGTTTTGACACATTTTATCCAGATTTGCACGCCAACTGTCCAATGACTCGTATACAAATCCTGTATAACAAAACGTTTATTGACACGGACATATTTGCCTAATTGTTGTTTTCATGCCTGCTTTTAAATGTTAATAAGTGTTCTGATGTATCTGACCTAGTGTGCGCTCCTTTAGGCCACTTGGCTGTTGAGGCACACTCAAATAAACATTATCTATCTATCTATATATCAATCTATCTATCTAAAGCTGTGAATTAGGACTTGGTACGAAAGCTCCATTTTCCCCGGCTGAAAACTTCCCAAACTTTGCGAGATGGCGAAGAAAATTTGCTTCTTGTCTTTATTATATACATAGACCTTTGTTTTATAGGGAAGTAAGTTCAGAATAGCTTTCTAAAACTGAGCTCCCCTTTTACAATTTTCTTAGAACTTTGACGTGCGATCATCTGCAAAGAAGAAAACAACAACATGAGATTTTCACCCAGAAAATTAATAGAAGTCGCGGTACGCTTGAAAATTTATTTGTCTATTTCTTTGCCATTGGTCATCCCCGCCTTCAACAGCACAGTCCGGAAATTGCAACCAACAATAAGTGAATGACACAAAAAAAAAATCAAATAAGTGAATAATTTTTACAAAATACTTTCCCTCGCATGTGAGGCTCAGCGTAGTGGAGGTTTCAAATATATTCTCGGGTGCCTACAATGCGTCCCCATGCCAGTCTCAGTGTCTCAGGGACCACTGAGCCACTAAATCGGGTACTGAGCCACGATGGCGGAAATGGTGGTAACTGTACGCACCCAGAAAGGTCTCGAGCGGAGGCAGTGTACTTGCTGGTGCATGCGTGATGTCGTGGTCGATGAATTGCCCAAAGGACATAGCCAAGTGGGTCAGCTGCCTATCCGGTCTGTCTCTCTCCGGATGAACCTTATAGGAGACCAGCCTGGCGCTTGGAAGCGGGTTGCCACTTAATGCCGTACTTCTCGGCTCATTAATGCCTGCAGAGAGGAGAAAACAGTTGCCGGAAGACAGTAAACCAACGCTGAAGAAGGATGTAGAGTTGGACGAGTTGTTAATAATTCATTGTGGGTGGTACAGCGCGAAGACACGAAGGACGAAGAGTGTTTCTGTTGCGATTCTCTTCTTCGTACTTCGTGTCTTCGCGCTGTACCACCCACAATGAAGACTAAAACACCGCGCAACGCGCCGTCGTCTTACCTACTTGCTGCTTCCTAAGGGTAGTTTTTAGTGTTCTGAAGCCGCCAAGTTTATAGCCTTGGAAGGTAGGGCTAGTTTATGGCTAAATATAACGAGGTCAGCTAGGACAGGTAGTAACCGCAGATCCGGACCATGAAAGGAACATAACCAGGGAATATAAGATTAGGATAGAGAGCATTTGGCAAGTAATTGATTATAACTAGCAGCTTAGCGGCATCGCTCAAGAAGAAAGTATATAAGTTTCATCGTACCTGTACTTGCCTGTGGGGCAGAAACGTGACTCTAACGAAAAGGGTCCTATTTAACTTGAGGACAACGCAGAGAGCTATGAAGCGGGAAATGGAAAGTGTAACGTTAAGAGATAAGAAGCGTGCAGGGTGGGTCAGAGAAATAACTCGAGTCAATGACATTCTAGTGGAAATCGAGAAGAAGAAATGGTAATGGGCAAGGCCTGTAGTGCGAACAGAGGATAACCGATGGCTGGGAAGGTAACAAATTAGATTCCAAGGCAAGGAAAACGTAGCAGGGGGCGGCAGAAAGTACGTTTCAGCTCCTCTCCCCCCACCCCAATACCCCATAACAAATATAGGCAAATGATCTCTACAAGAGCAAGGTGAGAGCGATAATGTGAGACGCGCAAAAATCTGTAATATATTTATTATTTCACTTGCATTAAAATGACGGGAAAAGGAAAGTCAGCTAATATTATAGCTCACAGCTGCGCATTCCCCCCATGACCTTCACTAATCAAGCGCAGTATACGGCCGTAGTTAGCCTCTTGAAGCCAAAATAAATACAGCACGAAAAAATATCAAATATAAATTCGTTGACTGGCCCGGTTGAATTGCGCGTGGAAATGTGTGCTAGTGTGTTCCGAATCGTGGTAGTGTAAAAATGCGTAGTCTTTGTCAAAAGTTAACAGCCCAAGATGTTTGCGTCTTAACCGCACCCGATGGCTCATGAAGCGTTCCCAGTGTTCCAAATCACCCGATAGTAAAAACGGTTTTTTTTTCCCTACCTACTCCAACAAGGCCTTCATTAATACTAAAAGAGCGCCACTGAACAGCTTGGAAGCACTTTCTAGGTTCCAAAATTTAGGCAAAAACTGGTTACACGGTATATATGATAATTGTAACGTAGATACACGGATGTATCTACAGATATTTACAAAGGGGTAACTGACCAGACAAACAACTTCATGCCAGCGGCGCCCAGCACGAATCACACACACTCGTTCTCCACCTTCCACACGTGAGCACAGCACTTTGTCGTAGTCGTCCCTTTACACAACTCCCGGCGGCGAAAGCACCGTCCCTGTGCTAGGTAAACGACGGATCAGGTGCATGCTACGGCTTGAGGCGAACTACGTGAACAACGTCGGTGGCAGGGCGGGTGGATGATGAATAATCAAGAGGGGCAACCTCATATGTCACGTCGGTCACCTGACGGAGCACACGATAAGGGCCGATGTACTGGCGAAGGAGCTTCTCAGAAAGAATGACACACAGAGAAGGAGACCAAACGATAACGAGTGATCCTGGGGCATAGTGTATACTGGGCGATGCCCGCGGTCGTAAACAGACTTCAGGCAGGCCTGGGAGGCGGTGAGACGGTCGCGGGCCATAGTTGCTTGGATGATGGCGTCACGTGCGTACTCCGTGGTCGACTCCCAAGATGGCGGCAGCAGTGTATCCAATGGCAATGCAGGATGTCGACCAAATAGAAGACAGGAAGCCGAATAGCTTGTGGTGTCATGTCGCGACGAATCGTAAGCAAATATTACATAGGGCAAGGCAATGTCCCAATCACGATGGTATAGCACGTCACTGAGGGTCCTGTTCAGCCGCTCGGTAGGCCCATTCGTTTGAGGATGGTACGCTGTAGTGAGCTTATGTTGCGTGGAACAGGACCGGAGTATGTCGTCAACTACCCGGGACAAAAAGTAGCGGCCGCGGTCCGTCAGCAATTGGCGTGGAGTACCATGGTGAAGGATGACATCTTGAAGCCGGAAATCGGCGACATCGGTGGCGCAACTGGTTGGTAATGCACGTGTGATGGCATATCGGATGGCGTAGTCGGTCGCAATAGCGACCCAGCCGTTGCCGGAACTGGACGTCGGAAAAGGTCCGAGGAGGTCTAGTCCGTCACGATGGGGGGTTCTAGGGGTACGTCGATATGCTGCAGAAGACCGGCAGGCAATGTGGATGGGTGCTTTCTGCGATGACAGAGGTCGCAGCTGGCAATGTAACGGCGAACACTACGATATAGGCCGGGCCAAAAGAAGCGGCGGCGGACCCGATAGTACGTTCGGGGAACACCAAGCTGAACTGCGGTGGGCAGGTCATGTAGTTCGCTGAGGACAGAGGAGCGGAGACACTGGGGAACGATGAGCAGAAGCGGAGGTCCATCAGCGCGAAGGTTGCGGCGGTACAGGATTTCATCGCGAAGAACAAAGAGTTGAAGTGTAGGGTCTGAGGTGGCACCGCTGAGGCGATCGATTATTGGACGCAAGGAGGAGTCGTACCGCTGCTCGTCCGCGATGTTAAGCAGATCAGAGACAGCGAACAAGCAAGGGCCGATGTCACAGTCTGCAGGATCTGGCGGTTCCACAGGGTGATGAGACAGGCAGTCAGCGTCTTGATGTAGACGCCCTGACTTGTAGACAACGGTGTAAGAATACTCTTGAAGGCGCAATGCCCAACTACCAAGCCGGCCTGTATGGTTCTTCAGTGAAGAAAGCCAACAAAGAGCGTGGTGGTCAGTCACAACCGAGAAAGGACGGCCAAACAGGTAGGGTCGAAATTTAGACACGGCCCTAACAAGGGCTATGCACTCGCGCTCTAAAATAGAATAATTGCGCTCAGCAGTGGAAAGAAGGCGGCTGGCATATGCAATTACACGGCCTTGACCTTGGTAACGTTGGGCGAGCACGGCGCCGATACCATATCCGCTGGCATCTGAGCGAACTTCTGTTGGAGTCGACGAGTCGAAATGGGCCAATACAAGAGATAAGGGAAGCAAGTGGATCAGTGAAGAAAATGAGTTTTCTTTCGCAGGGCCCCAGGTAAAAGTGGTGTGTTAAGGAGGTCGGTGAGGGGACGGGTGATGGCCGCAAAAGTTTTGATGAAACGTCGGAAATAAGAGCACAAGCCGACAAAACTTAGCACATCCGTAGAAGATCAAGGCAGAGGGAAGTCCTTGACAGCTTTAAGTTTAGCAGGATCTGGGCGGACACCAGAAGCATCGACAAGATGCCCAAGGATTGTGAGTTGGTGGCGTCCGAATTGGCATTTCGACGAGTTGAGCTGCAACCCGGCTCTACGGAAGACGGAAAGAATACTCGTCAGTCTTTCGAGGTGCGCGGAAAATGTGTAGGAAAAACTACAACATCGTCGAAGTAACACAGGCATGTAGTCCATTTAAACCCTCGAAGCAAGGAGTCCATCATTCGCTCGAAGGTAGCTGGAGCATTGCAGAGACCGAACGGCATGACTTTAAACTGGTATAATCTGTCCCGTGTGACGAATGCGGTCTTTTCACGGTCTTTGTCATCGACAGCCATTTGCTAATACCCGGATCGAAGGTCGATGGAAGAGAAAAATTTGGCTCCGTGAAGGTAATCCAAAGCGTCATCGATTAATAGGGGGGGGGGGGGGTACACGTCCTTTTTCGCAATACTGTTGAGGTGCCGATAATCAATGCCGAAGCACCAACTTCCGTCCTTCTTTTTAACAAGGACAACTGGTGAGGCCCATGGGCTTGGCGAGGGTTCTATGATGTTGTTAGTAAGCATCTGGTCCACCTCTAGCTGAATGATGTTGCGTTCTGTACGTACTGGACACTCTATACGGATGTCTGTGAATGGGAGCGGTCTCACCGGTGTTTACGCGATGCGTAACCACAGAGTTCCGAGCCAAAGGGCGGTTATCAAAGTCAAAGATGTCGCGATATTAGGAAAGAAGACATCTGAGATCGTGAGTTTGTGCTGGTAAAAGGTCAGGAGCAATCATCTTTGTGTATTCGTCAGATGGTGTGACGTCTGACACGGGGCAGTTCGCCGAGGAGGGTGCACAACCTGTATCAGCTGCGCATTCAGAAGCAGGGCACAGCGTGGCGACCGACATGCCTTGGGTCTGAACATGCGATGCAAAGTTGAGGACCAAAAGGGACACTTGATTGGCAGACATAGTGACCCTGTATGAGCAAGGGTAACGTCCCGTGCGAGAGGTACATGAAGGGCTGGAGTAATGATGTACTGGCCATCAGGGACTGGTGGGACAGACAAGAACGATGCATAGATGACGGCTTCGGGGTCCAGGCGGTGAAAATTGACAGTGCATAGGCAGTGCACAACTGGATCCGGCGGCTCCTCCATAGGATTAGGTCATGAGGGCAGTGTTCAAGGACAGTGAAGAGAACAGAAGTATGACGGCTGGCGATTGATGCACGAGCTGTACACATTCCAATCACAGCAGAAGTGCCACCGTCAGCGACACGGACAACAGATGAGGGGGCAGGAGTGAGCACTTTCTTTAGGCGATGGCGGAGACGGGAATTCACAATGGAGACGTTCGCTCCCGTGTCAATCAGAGCTGTAACAGTGATCCCGTCTACGCCGACGCTAAGCATCTTCCTTCGGGTCTGGAGAATTAGAGGGTTTTCGGGTCGGGTCGTCAGGGCAGCCTCACCTCCAGACGCTGCGGCCATCAGTTTTCCGAACGATATTGAGCATACGGATTAGGAGATGACGGGCGGCGAGATCGGGGCAACGGAGAACGACGGTGGTATGGAGGCGACGAACGGTTGGTGGGCAGAGTCTGAGTGTCAGAGCTTGAGAATTGCGGTTCATAGGGCAATGAAGTGCGGCGGGAATAGACATAATCCGGGTAGCAGCGGTAGGTCGATGGTGGACGAGTTCGACAGTGTCGAGAGATGTGACCGACATAGGAGCAGTTAAAGCAGATAGGCCTGTTGTAAGGTGTTCGCCACTCATCTGGGTTGCGGCTGCGGCGATGATAGTACGGACGTCCAGAACCAAATACCGGGGACACACGGCGAGCATCTGGAGAGCTAATGGAGCATACAGGTTGTATAAGGTTGCACAGCCTGCATAAGAGATACCGTAGGGGAACCGTCTAGTACCGATAGTTCGGAAATCGCTGGAGACACTGCTTATGGCTCCCGGCGCACAAGTCGTGTCAAGCTGTCGGATGTTGGCAGAGCGCAAGGTGGGGTCGAGTCCACGCAGGACGACGTCGCAACCGTGTTCGGCAGCCATGTGAACTAAGAAGAAATACTGCGGCTTTTCGCTTGTTCACACCGGCGGCATTCTTTTAGGATCGCGTCAACCGTTTCGCAGTCCTTGTACACGAGTAAGTTGAAGGCGTGCTATTCCCTTTACTACATGACCCACTTTAGCACTGTCTGACATTGCGGGGTCAACTTTCATGCAAAGAGCCAAAATGTCCTGAATGTATGACACATACCATTCTGTGGACGATTGTTTTCGGCATGCGAGCTCCTGCGCGGCTAGGTGACGTCCGATTGGCTTACCAATTAGGTCAGAAAGTTTCCGCTTGCACAGGTCCCAACTGGTTAGTTCCTCCTCGCTGGTCTCGAACCAGACCCTTGCAGTGGCCGTCAGGTAGAAAATGACGTTAGTCAGCTTCACAGTCGGGTCCTACCTGTTGTGTACGCTCACGCGCTCGTACATAGCGAGCCAGTTCTCCACATCAGCACCGTCCACTCCATTGGAAGTTCCGGGATCACGCGGGTGGGCAATGATGAAAGCCGGGATGAGGGACGCCGATGGTGCGGCCTCATCGCTGGGCATGGCTAAAGAGCCGGGAAGTCAAAGACCGCTGCGGAGTTCCGTTCTTGCTGTAGGCTACCCCGCACCTCCAACCAATAATGTAACGTAGATACACGGATGTATTCAGAGATATTTACAAAGGGGTAGCTGACCAGACAAACAACTTCATGCCAGCGGTGCCCAGCACGAATCACACACACACGTCGTCGTTCTCCGCCTTCCACACGTGAGCACAGCAATTTGTCGTCGTCATCCCTTTACAATATCTCTGGACGCTACGTTTTATACCGTAAGAGTATTTAAAAGCTATCCGTTCTGTTAAAACAACCACTTTGCTGTAATAGTTGCTTCACGTGTGATCTTTACTAGGTCATTTAGGCAGCTCTGGCTGTGACGTACTTAGAACACAGCGATGTTCTCGAAATATAAAGATCGTTGGTCTTGAATTAAATGATATATTGTATGCTTACTGTATGTGCGCCACTCGTCAAGTGAGACTGTGGCTCGCATACCCGTTTTGTTGAAGACAGTCGGGGCCCACAGGATAATATCTGTTTCATAGGCTCATTCACGATTTCAGCGTTAAAGCATTCCTGGCGATGCTCAAGTGACAGCCAGTGGAAACCGTGAGTAATGGGCACTGCCGGCTCACCGTCATCGTAGGCTGCTGGTAGGAGCCTCCGCTGGCAGGAGTAAGCCTGCCCCCACCCTGGATTTTGCAGGTTGTTGCAGCTTCCGTCCGGCTCCCTGTACAGCTTGCGCGGATCGCAAGAAGTGGGCGTCTTCACCGGGCAGGAACCACACGACTCCTTCCGTTCCTTCTTGAGCCATTGTCTGACGTGCGGGAGTAGCGCTTCAGCAGCCTCAATGCCAGCGTCTCTGAAGCTGGTGGGAAAGCAAAAAAAGCGAGCAGTGAACGGTTTTCATCGATGGCAAGTTTCGAGTCTCTTTGATCTGTGGTGGTGTACGTGTAGATAGAGACGCCAGAAACGGAGGCTGGGAAGCCAAAGCCCTCCCTTTATTATTCTTACGTTGGTGCTAAGTTCATCTAAGTGGGCACTTATGTTTAAAAGTGCAAAGTGTTTAAAGCTACGTTGGACGTGAGTCTTAATGGTACCTCAATAATGGAACAGAAAATTAATGGTACGGTGGAATCCACTGTATACCTCCTCCACGAGTCACATCCCACGTATGCCCATATATTGACTCACAATTTTTATCTCAAACCTTATGCAATTGCATACTACGCTCGCGAATTTCGAAGGCCTGTAATGAAAATCTTATTTTTCCAATTTTACACTTTTCAATTCCACAAATAACAGAGACGGACATCTTCTCACCTGGTTTGCACAGCGCCCAGCACCGCTGTCACTAGCCCCAAGTTCCATGAAAGCGACGTCAGCGGATGACACGAGGTGTGCCAGAATAGATGCGCATAAGTTCGATGCAGTATCGATTCTTGCAACCTCAATCTACTTCTTCCTTAATCAAGCTGTCATTATCTTGTGCATCGTCAGCGATTCTTATCAAACTATGAAATTCATGTGTCTGTACTGGAGACAGAACGCCCGTACCCGGCACAGCATCATCCCACTGTGCAGAACACCCGTCCGTGGAATCCGGGAAGAAATACTGTGCTAGCTTTCTCTACCAGCAAACGGAGCCAATAGGATATCAGTAATTTCAATTTTTGAGTGGCACGGCACAATGCTTTCGAATGTATGTGAGGTTTACAACAAATTGTTCCGAGATCACTGTGGAATCTGCACTGCAGAAATGCGAAAGCCGGAGCTTTGTTGCTGCACACGTGCATCACATTTGCTGTCATTATCATTATCAACTAAATGCACTATCATTATTATTACTACTATCATCATTGTCATTGTCACTAATTACAGCATGATTGCCATCGCTACTATCATCGTCACGGTAGACAAGAGAATTATGATGTGCGTTTCCCTATCCCGAGCGTGGGGCAGTTAGTTAAAGCGCTCGGCCGGGGATCCGAGAGATGGAGGTTCAATTCCCTGCGTAGACAAGATTCTTATTTTTCTGATCACGTCATCAGTATTATTTCCCAGTGAATATCAGTGCACTGATCCCGCTCACATCTCGCGCAGAAATCTTGCGCACGAGATTTCGTTCCGTGAGCCTAAAAATGCTTTCTCCTTATACAGCGGCGATGGCCGGATCGGCGAGCCCACGATGCGAATAGGAGCTCTACGCAATGCACAAGGGGGCGGCCGTAAATCCGGAAGAGTGAACAGTCAGCTTTCAGGTAAACAGCTACGTCTGGAAAACGCTAGGCAAACGCCCAGCCCGCAGCTCTGTATTCTCGTGAAAGTTAGTGTTCACTGAGTTAAAATATTTGCGTGTTCGAGGCTTGCGCGAGCCTGACGAACTCTGCCCAGCAGTCGACACATGGCGGCAGAGGTGCGCGACGTGCACACAACTTCGACAGGGGAACACGACTCGCCGCAGGGAAAGACTTAACGTTCAGGAAGAGAACCTTGGCACACGGCATAAGATCACATATGCCTCATTACTGAGAGGAAACAACCAGCACTATAAAAAGAGGAGAGAGAAGGCAGGGATGTTAAACAGGAAGGTTTCTCCATCGGCTACCCTGTACTGGCGAACAGCACTGAGGGGATTAAAGGGGGGAAGAGCGTAGGAGCTGTGAATGCAGTCACGATTGTTCCCTCAATGCGGCCACTCTCAGGCAAAAAATAACAGATCTCCAGGGCAGTCGACTTATGCTGCCATAGCCCGAGGATCTTATCTTGCGTTAAAGAGAAAGTATCGAATATTCATAGTACATCTCCGAGTATGCCTTTCGCTCAACAGCCAGTATTATTTTACAGTTCGCACGTTCCAACCCAACGGCCAACAGAAAGGCATTGCGTTTGTCATGCGGCAAAGAGAAATATTGCATAGCGGGAAGCGTGACAGTCAATGTGGGCACACGTTGGACATGATTTTGTAGTTACTGCCCGGTATATGCTGGACGTGATTTCAGCTGGTCTTTCACCGTGGCTTTGAGGAGGACCAAATGTCAGAACTTTTCTTAAATTCGACCTACGGCACAGTAACATAGTGAGATGATGACTCCTCATCCTTTTTTTTACAGCGTAGGGTAGCCAACCGGAAGCCTCTCTGGTTAACAGCCCTGCCTCCCTCGTCCTCGCTATCTATCTTGAAGGGCACTAACCCGCCCAGCCGACCGGTTCCAAAGTCATTGCGGATAGAGGAGTACAAAACAAAAAAAAAAGGAATTCACGCTGATTAAGTTGGTTTATTTATTTCAATGCGGCAACATCCGACTGCTCGGAACCAGCACACTCATGTTTCGGTGGCCAATTGTTATAGTGGAAACTTTTTACTGAGTTTAGCATGTTATAAACTAGCGTTTATAGGCGTACGCATATCAAGAAGTGTTATCGAGCTTTTTCCAATGTCACGAGTTTTGTGGGGGCACTAAGGAAAGTTTGCTTAAGTCATGGATATCCCGGTTTTTCCTTCCTTTGTGTAAATTTCAAGTGACTACCTTGATGGGGTACGTGGAGCCCTTTTTGTTCTGCACTGTAAACTACCGCAACTGACTACTTTTTTTTTTTTTTTTTTGGCGCGGGATTGAAAGTGTTGGTGTAAGGACGGAATAAGCGTCGATGAAGCAGATAGCATTGACATCTTCAGATGAATGGTGCCATTACAGTTGTGCCATAGAAACGTTTCACTTGGATTTAGTGTCGGGTTCAAGGGCGATTCTTAGGTCGCAGCGTCCTTTGTTTGCTGACTTTCATTTACTGAGGCACTATTTCTCGACCTAAAATCGGGTGTAAATCATATTGTTAAATGTTTATACAATTTCAATTTGTTTCGTGCAATTTGTTTAAATGAAGATATATCTTCTCATTTTAGTACCGCAAAATAAATGACTTATCTCGAAACTTCGCGCTCAATAATAAGGAACACTGTTCACAAAAAGAATATCTTTAGAGTAGGAATATATTTAAGGCTACAATTTTTTTTCCTTCCTGTGTAGGTTCGTCCACATAGCGAGAAAATGGTTGTCCCTGCTATTCTCGAGTACAGTACAGAAGTGAGTTGACAAAAATAGGAATGAGACAACACATCGGACAAACTAAAGCGCGTAGCAGCATTTACGCCTCCTGAAAAAACTGCTGCAGAAACAATGGAAAAAAATATTGAAACATTAGGTGTGTCCCCACCACCAGGATAACCGAACAAGTCTTAAAAACCAAATGTCGCCAATACAAAATTGTCACATATATATGCAAGTAATAGACAAGTTAGCGCAAAGAGCAATCGCTCTTCTAATTGTCATCTTTCAATTAGCGCGACACTTACGCCATCACCTTTGTAAAACTTAAGTCTAGATTTAAACTATGTTTAATAATAATAAATGTATTTATAATTAATAATAACAATAATAATGTTTAATATGTGCGAAAACATGTCTTTGGAGGATTTAGCTTCCGCTTATATTTGTGATGGTGCTTGAGAGGCAGTGACTAGATCATATTAGGCAAGATTAATCTTGTGTGACACATGGCACAGTGTTCCTCGTTAGGAGGACTGTGATGGAAGCTGTCAAAGTTTCCAAGAGAAACGTAAATACAAAGCCCCGCTTTAGCGGAGGCGTACAAACGCGTCTTCTAGGCCTAGTCCAAGCTCATCTCAGATTCTAAGGCCTAGTTGCAACGCCTCCTAAATCGACACAAGTACTAAAAGGCCAAAGGCAGGGGAACATATACTTCCAAAGACTTAGTTAGACATCATCAAGTAAGGTTTTAGCGCAAATATTAAGTGATAAATTCGTGCGCACTGAGCACGAGAACAAAAGCAAAAAATTCGTTTTAAAAACTTTGGAGGACGCTTAAGCTTCGCCTTTAAGAATGAAACGCGATAGCACAAGAGACACCGTAGCGCGCACGGCACTGGTAGACGCAACCGCTTTCATTACACGTCTCTCAAGAGCGAGCTCATGTTCCGAGGCTTCATGCCTTATCGGTGACGTAATCGCTTCCCCTAGCGGCCACTGCAAGAGAACCTTTCGACTCCAGTTCGCGCGTACAAGCGTTTCTTCCCTTACAATGCAGCTGAGACGTGCACTGAGAAGGGAGGCTCTGTTTTGAATTCCCACCTAGAGCAACTTGCTATACTCATTTTTATTTATTAATCCTTCCGGGACGTAGAAGCGCTGCCAGCCACCTTGCCGAAACGCGCGGGCCTCAAGTTGCAGTCGTAGTCCGTCGGCAACATCGACGTTGCCGATCCGAGCCGGCGCGATGAAGATCTCGGAGGCCATGCCCTGTCTATCTTATTCCGTGCGCCACACGCATGGTGGCGATACGTGCACGCCAAGCAAAAAGGAAGTACAGCGGAAAAGTAATTTGCCACTCGCTTAACTGCGTGTTCTGTAATTCTGTAATTTACCTGCTCATAATTATTATTATACGCCACAATACACTTCTCTAAGGGACATTTCTGAGACAACACCGCAATCAATAGACGCGCCTTTGTCTATTTCAAACCATCTATGTGCTTAAAAAAAAATTGGTAATAAAGAAAAAAAAAGGCTTGCCTGGCCGAGTGGTTAGCGTGCTCGTCTCGCATCCCGGAGGCCTACGTTCGATCCCTCAGGTCGGCGATTTTTCCTACTCGTTTTTATTTATTAATGCTTCTGGAATTTTTCGCTCACGGCCAACGCCGGACGACGTGGGTCGACGGCCGCCGACGACGACACCGACTTTTCTGCGACATGGGGCCCTTAACACTACCGCGTTAAAAATGGCAAGTGATCACGATACTCGTCAAAGCGAGACCCCGAGTTCCACCGGACGGCTTGACATGAACAGCGGGAGCAAAACATAGGTTACGCTTACGGATGGTGCTCCGATCTCGGCAAGGAGCTAGCGAATGGACAGCTCCGTGCAGAACTTGGGGCTGGCCTTGTGCCTGGAAAGAAAGAAGAGGTGATGCTGAAAATGTTTTTTGATAAATCGACTTAATAATTTATTTTACACGGTCTTAAGCGCAACAGCACTGGGGAGGGTGGGGGGAGAAAAAATACTGAACATGACAAAAAGCCCGGAAAGCTTGTTCGAAACCGATGTGTAAATATATTTTCTAACTAGTTTCATGGAGGGGAGAAATATACTAATAAGGAACAAAGTCACAAATACTACACCAGCGAAGAAAAAAAAGTGTAAGTATAACATTCCAAAAGAACACACACATATGTCAATTCAATTTATATAGTATTTTTTTCTTACAAAAATAAATGCCGGGATAAAAACGGAAAACGTCTTCACGAGCAGCTTGAGGGCGGTCAATGTTTACTCTGTTGCTGCCAAAGATTAACAATGCGCAGGGCGAGTGGATGAAACTCCTTCTCCACGCGACTAACTGCCTAGCGCATGACCTGTACAAGATGATCCAAACTCTGGTTATGTGCTACTTTCTTTCATCAGTTGCTTCCGTAAAATGTCCCAAAAGCACGACAGTACGACTTGCCCTTGGCGTTCTGAGGTCAAAACAACAGTAAATATGACCATAGAATGGATTCACCATATGCCCAGAGGTTGGTTGTGCAAATATTCAAAAATTTCGAAAAGCGATTCAAATATCCTACGATTAAAATAAATAAATGAATCAAAAATATGTGTTCAACATTATTAGAAACGAACCCAATACGCTAAAATTTTTTCGAATGATTTTCGAATAACTGACACGAGATTAGAGTTAGGCCCACTACATTTGTCTTAGACAACAGTTCGAAAAGTAACGCTCATGTCTGTACCGCGTACTAACCTGCCACATCAGCATACGCTAGGTGAAGGGTTCTGTATCGCGGGGCACTTCAATCGGGCAGCTGTATTGATGAGACTCATAAATAGAATGTATCATTGGGTGTACGTAGCAGCGGTCAGGCAACTTCAGCCAGCTTAGCTTTGATGCACGCCTTCAGAGACCATGACTCATATAGTGATGTCGTCAGTCCCATGTCCTCAGGTAGCTCTGGTTTATTTTCTTGAGTCAGCAATAAAAAACGGGGAATTTTATATATGTATAACTTTAACCATAACATAGTTTATTTACTAGGTTTATATTGCGAACCTTAGTGAAAGTTAGCCTTGTGTATTTTAACCGCTATCTGTCTAACTCCTTAAGTTAAAACGCCGAAACTTACGGGCAATTGCTGGTTCGCTCTTTTTTTTTTTTTACGAATATTCGGACAAGTAACAAATTTAGTACAAATGTTCCGTTCGTATTCGATTCTATTACTTAGCCATTCGACTGGTATTCAATTCGACTTCGAGATGCATTATTCTTAACCGATTCAAATGTGAAGTTACACTGTTCACGTCCGAAAAGTTTGAAGAGAGTGCCATTTGTTTACTTATACATCCTATGTCATTAAAGGTCCGTACAGGAGTAGGTCAGAAGAACCGCAACAACATAGCCCAATTCAACTATTAATAGGGCGAAAAGAACAAAATGGAACCAGGACATCGTAAAGAAAGGAGTACAAGAACAATTCCGAAGGAAAGGAAAGAAAACCAAACGAAACGAAACGAAATGAAAGGAAAAATGCGGACATCTGTATCGCGAAACGCGGACATCAAAGTTTATGTAGAAGAGCAAAATATTCCCAGGCTGTCCTATTTACCCAAAAGTGCCTTAAGTTTAGCTTCAAATGAACTGAAACAAGGTTTCAAATTTCTTCAGGCAGACGATTCCACGCTTGAATGCCAAAAGAAAAAGTGGGTATCTAAATGTGGCGAACGGCAAAGAAAAATGTACGATGGTCCTGCGATGAATAATTTTGTACGAATATTAAAAGAGTGGTCTGATATACTTTCTTTTATATATTTCTATACGCCCGTGATGAAAAATAAGAAACTCCATGGCAGCGACATGTCATGCTGATATTGATGCCCGCCGGAGAATGTTTGCTTGACTGCGCAGGGCAGTGACGTGTCGTACATATGAGTAGAGTACTGAAGAAGCGTAGCTCATTGAGCCAGTTGGTTCTGGCACGGAGAATAAACCAGCGGAAAAGACGAGTTCACCAGTAGAAGTAGACAGGACGAAGCTAAGTGAAGTTCCCCAGATTAAGTTCCTGACTCAGGCAGATTTACTTAAATGTTTCGAAAGCGAATACGGTGCATGGTAACAATCCCTGTTCCATGGTGAAGTCATCATGCCGAAGTCACAAACAACTGCGATAATATCAGGCTGTACCTTCCGAAGTAAACTGGAAATTTGGGTGAGTTGACAAGGAACCATTTGGACACAGAGCGTGCGGATGGGCCAAATGGCAAATGCTGCACAAAAACAAGCGCTTGTTTCTGTGCAAGCTTTGTAGTTTGTCCCGTCCGCAAGCGCTTTGATCAAATTATAAATTCCGAAGGTCTTCGACCTAAAACTAATATTCTATTTTATTTTATATTTTCTTTTGTAAAGCGAGCGTCGCCTAGATAAACAGGCACAACCACTACTTCGCAATTATAAATCTTGAGGACCACGCCGGCCTTCTGTGAGTATGCTTTACAGCGACGTCTGGTGTTTAATTCCACATGTGAGACGTGCATGACCACGGTCATCGCTGCGTCGCCTCTGTAAATTAGTAGTGCTACACTGAGCCGTATGATTTGCTCAATGGTCTAAGTCTTTGGAGACGGGGCTCTGTCACGTCTGCAAGTTGCAATCTGTGATCGATAACAGCGAATCAACATACGGGCAGCGCGTGTAACGTGCCGATCTCATAACTGGTGACCTCTTTGAGCAGCCCAGTATGCGCCGCAAGGACTATATGCCTAGCGCTGGGAATTAGGGGGTCAGTACTAGATTTTCAAGGATCACTCTGGTGCCGCTAGCGCAGAACAGGACGCATTATTGTTCTGTAGAAGAGACCTTCATTCCACAACAGTTTTAAGCGGGCTGATAACAATGACGACAACGACGGCTTGTTGTTGCCATCCGCCAGCTTTGGCTGAATTTATCATGTTAGCTGATCTCATGGCTTTAGTCATGCGCTGTTTGGTAGAATTATCGCGGCTAATGCCACTACGTCATGTTTTTGTAGTTTCCCTTAGCAATTATGAAAGGAAGGTGCTACATCTACATGAGCATACGAAAAAAGCACGACAGGTATAGGTAGTACACGTGCAGTCTAGCAGGTGGTTTGCTCCGAGATGTTCTGGGAACAGACAAAAAGCAGGTGCGAATTAATGATCTGGTTTATCGCAGGTCGGTCTGTGTTGCGAAATTTCCGCAATACCTTTAAGTTTTGACAGCTACGTTATTGCACCACCATTTGAGCGGGGACGAAAAACTAGCGAATGTTAGTGAGTGGTCCATTCCAACAAGTGTCGAGGAACAGGATGCAGATTTCCATAACCAATTTATTACGCCAGTATTATGGCAGATGAAGGATGGAGCACGGAGCCCGCTATCAAATAATCGTATTCGATTAAAATCATAATAAGCGGTTTTAGTACTTTTATTATAGCAGTTCCCCATTATTACTACACATATTCACAATGCTTGGCGTTTATTGTAGTTATGAGACCTTTCTGCACTTTATTCAAAGAATGACGAAAACCAGAATTTCTATCAGCAGTATAAGATCCAACTCAACTTGCGTAAATGTACAAACCAATGAAGAAATTTAGGCATTAGAACACTCACACGTCTATTTCTCGAATGAAACAACAAAGATTGGCAACATTTTTGTAAACAATGCTTGTCGCTTACTTTACTACAGGGCGTTTGTAGAATTAAAGGTTTGTAGTCTCTGACCATAATTACAATATCAAGACAGGGTTTGTCGAAGGTCGAAGAGGGAAAGGTCGCGAAAATAATAATGCAAAGATAAATCCTGGAAGTAAGACTTAATGATGCGCTAACTTCGTCTTTCATCCAACGAGTTAAACATCTACTCGTCCTCCATTACGTCGGCCCACTGCTGCTCGCACCGTCGCTTTGCCATACGACTATGATGAACGAGAGACGGTCAGCGTGCTAAAGTGTACTGAGAAGTAAGCAGCAAGTCTCAGTTGCCGGGGCAACGATCAATTACAACAACGTAAAATCAGGTGGAGATACTACTGTAAACTTTTAAAAAATATTCAGTTGGCAATGTCAGCATGCCTACGAAACAAAAACTCCTAATCACAACATGATTATGGGATATTGAATTCGGCAAGTTGACGGTTGCCGTGAAGGAAGAAGTCCCGAGTGAAACGGCACGATTCAATGACCATGGCCAAGGCCACCTGTTTTTAAAGTTCTGTTCTTTTTGTTGTTGTTGTTTTTTGTCCATAACATTCTCCAGGGCAGATCATCTCCTTACTTGGTGAGACAACAAATACACTGCGGAGGCTTTCCGGCGCGAAAGCACGTGAAATGGAACGATGCAAAACTCTTTCAACTTTCCCTTTTTAGTTTTCGTACGGTATCTGAGTGGGGTAGTAGGAGAACCTCCTATATCGATGGTAATAAAGTTTTCAATCAATTATTCAGAGCTGCCGTTTTACAAAGCGCTAGTAAACGATACCCATCGGGCACTACTGCTCCGACCCTGATTCGGGTATTTCTCGCGGAGGCCGCTAGGCGGCGAAGAATGTTTCGAAATTGCGAATAGGAATTAAACGCAGTGAAAGCGACCACAACAGGGTTGACGCTGCCACGTCTAAGCGTGGACGTATACAGGCACCAACGCTTGAGCGTCGATGGGCGCTTCGCGAAGAGCTGAGCGACATGAAAACATGCCTTGTGCGTTCGTTGCTCGTCGAAGCAACGCCAAGTAAGCGACGACGGCAGTTTTCACCTAGCAGACAACGCCACTCACTCCAGCCCATTATTTCTTTTCGTTCTGTTTCTTATCCCATACTTACCTGAAACGTGTATTCGTTTGTCAGTTTTCCTGCGTTCGTCTTCAGTTGCACTTTTTCTTCGCACCACCAAGACGACAACTTTAGCGCAGTGCGTTTTAAAACCGTCTGATAGGCCTCCGTTAGGTTCATTTCTTAGCAGCTCTCGAGTGGAGGCGCCACATGCTAGCACAAAAACATGATTTCACAGTACTCATTAGCATACATTTGAAAGGTGCAACTTTACATGAAATACCACATGAGATACATATAAACTTAGGTTTTTTCCGAAGCCGCGCAAGGGAGAAGCATACATCGTTGGGAACGGCCGTTGGGAACGGCTATTGGCAAAATGTTTGCCTCCAGTGGAAGAAATTTGTGACGACCTTCTATTCCCATTATGTGCCCCGTTTTAATTTTTTGCCCTCCATGCGTGAGATCACATTCAAAGTGAGCATTGTGAAGTGTTTGAAATTCTCACGCATGGACATGTGTTGTGACGTCAAGACCCTGTCGGCGAATCATACGTTTTCCGCTCACTTTTAAGGTCACCGATGGGGACGCCGGATTATCTGCGACACGGGACTTGTGCGCTAATACCCGAGTATTTTGAGGCACAGTCGGTATTGACGACATGGAGTAAAGCACACAGTGAGCGCCCGGGAAAAACCACGTTAGGCGTGTCTTCCAGCCGTAGATAAACGATCCTCATGTCGCAGCAGCTGCCAACAGATAAACCTTAACTAATGGGGCGCAAGAGATGGAACTCCATCATCTCTCCTCTTTCACTTTTTTTTTTCCTGTCTCGTCCCGCATGGGTTGTGGGCTCCTTCATGCACTTCAATCTTTCACAGGCGCCAACAGCTGTTTTCCTTTCTGCATTGTTAATAGTTTTTCTTTTTTTTTTTTGCAGGAAGAGAGGGGGGGGGGGGGGGGTTGCTAGTGCACCCATAAAGCAGTAACAAGTACTTGGCTTCTTTTTTCGTTTCTTCTATTACGTGGGAAATTAGATCTCCGCGAGTAACATACGCTTGTTGAAATGTTCCTGTCGTGCTAGCTGCAGCAGGTGCGATCAGTGTTAAACACTGCGCCAAGACGATTTATTAAACATGAGCGGAAACATTACCGCAGGGGGAGCAACTCTTACCACGAAAATTTAAAAGAATATGGCAGGCTATTTTTAATCTTTAGTACATTAATTTTGCACGAAAGCATGAAAATCAGGCGTAACAGAAAACCCTGCGCGCTTCTGCGTTGCCGTCTGCTGTATCGCAAACATTCTGAAGAGGGTCATAACGGAGAAGCACAAGACATCGCATGGAAATTTCAAATGCGCCACAAAGCTCACGTCGGGAAACATGAAGTTAAGAGAGGTACGAAAGTTGTTAAAGCATGACGCATAATGCACATTAGGTGTAGGCTCTCGTCTCAAGTTATCTGCTTCATAATAAAATTGACTTCGCTCAATGAAAAACGTTAAAATCTAGGCCCCAAATTTTGATATGACTTGGATTCGGGTTATGACTAATGTGGATAGTCATTATGCTATGTCATTAAGGCATTACAATAAGCCAAAAAACCCTGACTGGATTCGGTATTTTGTCTTTTTGGCTTGCTCTGTGGTTTGTGCTGGATTGGCTTTGGGTCTGTCTTCTGGTGATGGATTTCGCGGACAGTCATTTTCTGCGCACGCCACAGGTGAGCCAAGAAAGGCTTTCGCCTTAAAAGTGAATTCACGACTCGACAGGAATACAAAGCGTGCAGTCGGCCAGCTCCACTCCCGAGTGTATTTCGAAAACTCACCACCTGCGCCGCGGTCATTGATTTACGCGCCGCCTACAGCGCGTAAATCGATTACCGGAGAATAACATATGCTAGTATACTCCGCGTCCTAAGCGAGGATATTGCTTCTTGCAGGCCATCAGCAGCAGAAAAGAATACTATATTCGGATACAACTCAAATAAAAAGCTGCAGACGCCCTTCGAAGAAAGCTCTTCGGCCAATGACGTCTACCGATTTTCACCACGCCGCAGTTAATCCGAACAAGCTGTGATTAGTCCCTTTTCATCTCTACGCCCTGGTTCGTCATGCTAACAGGTCCAATGGGATTATCCTCAAAGTCGGGAAAATTGATCCCTGATCTGGGTCTCAGAAGAGGAGAAGGATGAGAGGAGGGTCTTTGAAGGTCAGAGGCCGCTTTTCCTTGAGCTGTATCCAAAAATAGCCGCTCCTCTGAAGTCTCTTTAAGAGACGGGGGCCATGGTTTGGAGGCACACTGAAGACGACGTCATCAAATCTTTCTTATAATGGCGCAAATCCATTAAAGACTCCTGTGAATGATGATCTTGTCCTATCAGACAAGACCAGTTCATTGCCGAGAAACAAGCATATAAAAGTTTAACACTTTTTAACGAAGTAGCGTTGAAGGCCTCGTTTTTCAGAAAATCCGCCATCGTCGGTGTCGGCGTCTTGAGCGAGAAACTGCGAACGTGATTTGGCAGGGTGTTGCTGGCATATCGGGAAGTGATTGATCGGTGTCTTGTATAACGTCACTGGACCACGTGACGACGCCCAGTTAGCGCGACCTGCCAACTCTGGTTGCTTTTTAGAGATGGAGCGGTGGGGTGGGATTGAATCGTTCGGGACCCTTGGATCTTAAATTAGGCACGCTACCCCAGGCCACGTAAGCACATTCTTAGGGCTTGGTTAAAGAGGTGTTTTATACCTATGTCGGCTGACACTGCATATAATATGATTACTCCTAAATGTATACTAATTAGTATGTGTGGCATAATAAAGGCCCAAGATAACATTATCATGATTAAGCGGGTAGAAAATGCATGCATCTGGAAGGCGGTCTCGAAAAGAAGCCGCAGATGTCGCGGACACGTAAGCGTCGCCTTAAGGGTGTGCCCTTAAGGGTATGCCCTTGAGGCGACGCTTCAGTGTCCCCCATAGTTATTTTCCTGTGACTACGTTAGATTCCATGACATCAAAACCGAAAAAAGCCTCCAGAATCTTCGTTTTTAAATACAATACTTTTGTAGCCTAAAGCATTAGATATGCGCTTCCGAACAGCACCTCCAAGTAATCCAAGTTCGCCTGCGCACCACGCCCGGTGGTGCCGATAGGTGAAATTTATCTTTAGTATGTATAGCTACTAAATAAATCGGCATTTTGTGTGAAAGTATCCTATTTTTTTTTTCATTTAAAGGGTAATCGGTCTAACAGGCCAGATTTAACCGCTCATCAGTGGCTCTTTAAGATGGCTGACAAAGTTAATGCACCAGTAACGACGTTCGAGCGATAGTCAACTCACCAGTGTCTTTTCCCTCTGCTTTCTCTTGTCTGATGACTGCTTCCGTTTCCCTGTTCAATGACTCCCTGGCTTTATCAGCAAGTTCGTCCACCGCTTCGCTGGAGAGGTGAGCACCGTTTGCTCGAACAAGCGTGCCCACAAACACGCAAACGATGAGAAGCATACTGGAAAGTTGGATAAATTGCAGAACTACAGATATGGCAGCTTTTTCCGCTAAATTAATTGAAGGTTGCAGGGGCATGGAAACTATATTTCGTGCTTGCATCCGATAGTGGTGTTTCCTTCAACAGCGGAATGTATACGTTAATGGGCCGTAACTTTAATCTAGAGTTTCGCAAAGACGTGCTGTTTGAATATTGCGCCATAAAAGTACAATGAGAGAAAAAGGAAACCTGAAAAGCATTGCTTCTAGCTCAAGTGATTTAAGAATGTCTGTCTTATATTCCTGAATTTGAAGACTGTTTGTTCGGAAATAATTTTTGGTTTGATGTCGCATGCGAACCATTTGCTCATACTTTAGTAAATGCATTGAATAAAATAAATTATAAAATGGTGACTTTTGTATACAGAATTACAGGATGACCGAAAGGACTCAATACGTCATCCCGGAAGCGGTGGCTCTTTTTCGATGGAGGCCAAAAACCAAGAAGCTCGTATTCCGTTCAATGCGAGTGCACGTTACAGAACCCCAGGTAGTCGAAATTTCTGGAACCCTCCACTACGGCGACTCTCATAGCCTGAGTCGTCTTCGAAATTGATCCTCATAGCCCAACCCAAACCATTCAATACGTCATACTGAGGTTTCGCGAAAACTAAGGGCATGATTTATTGCAACATTTCAATGCATGACCACTGAAATAGCGTTCATTAATTCGCATTAGAGAATTTATCTGATCAGATGATGCACTCCGTGCATCGATGCACTGATGCCCTCCATATATTAAATTCTGGCAAAAATCGAGAGAAAAATATATTCAGGCCGCCCCTCCCCCCCACATGTCGGCCAGAAGGTACCACGAAAACAAGATTCGGAAAAATAAATGGAAAGCAAATTACATTAAATTCTACCTTTTTATTTCGAAAACAATGAAGGGAATGCGATTCCAGCTCATGTCGTGCATGCCGGAAGCAGCCCTTTTGTTTATTTAGTAAGCAAGTTGTTGTTCACTGTATTTGTTTTTGTTTCTGCTCACAAGACGTGTTTGCACTTTTATTATTCTGATAGGTTGAAATTGTTTAACCTGATGTTATTGTTATTCGTGAAGCGCATTTCCCTGCTGCAATGTCATGGCGCTTCAGGGTACGTTTAAATTAAATAAAAAGATATAAAAATGAAAAATACAGAAAACTCGTTGCTATAAAAGTACAGTTCGATGCAGAGATTCGTTCCTCTAACCAGATTTGCAGGAACTAATCTAAGCCGGCCTGCAGGCAGTATATAACCAGCATCTGAAGGGAAGAGTGGTGGTGATGGCTTTGCTGTGACATGCCATTACCACCACGAGCAAAGCTAAGACCGTCCAGGACAGAGGTATTTCCAATTAAGCCAGTACATGTTCCAGCTGCTCCCCGCTTGTCCCCTCATGCTTCCTGATCTCACCCGCCCATCTGAGTTTGCGGCGCCCTGTTACGCTTGCCTTCCCTTGGAGTACATACATTCCATTACTGTGAGAGTTTGACCATCTTCGTTTCGCATTACGTATCTGAGTAAGCCAATCTCTTCTGCTTGATTTCATCCATGGTACCATTACCTCGGTTTCGCACTATAATTGTGCTCACCTCTGGTGTCTTAATCCTACACCTATCACTTCACACTCCACAGTTCGCTGCGCCTTCTTCAATTTAAGTTTAGCACTTTTCTTTAGCCTTTATGTTTCTGCCCCGTAAGTTAGTACTGGAAAGAGGCCGTTAATATATGCACTCGTGCACTCCTCTAGAGAGATACTTGGCAACTGCCATCCATGATTCAGCTGGTATATCCAGTGGTGGACTCAGCTGTCCAGGAGGGTTCTGTCTTGAAGGAACGTCAGGGAACCCTATGTCCAGTCAATACGCGGTGATCTCAGCTACCAGCGAGCGCCTGCCAACGTCATGTTTCTAATTTTTAGCTCATAATGACAATGGATGACTCCAGCGCTGAACCCGGATTTTCGCTTAATGCTATCGCGTTTGAGAGATCTCGAACGCTGAGGAGGTGACAGCAGTATGAAATACAGCGGAGAATAAAATCGAACAGCTGGTCCTATATTGTTTGAAATCATCCCCCGACAAGCTATACGAACAATTTTCAGAGCTAATTACATGCAGCCCAGCAGTGGTTATAGCCCTCCTGGTTTGACATAAAGTTCACGAGACACATGTGCCTTCAACAAATATTCGTCTTAAGCGAGATGTCGATTGGTTGTATTCCAACTACCTACATTGAATATGGCCGTCTTCATAAATCTAAATGTAAATGATGCGTTATTTTCGCAACTAAGTTACTAAGAAGTAAGCACCGTGTCCTGATTAATTTTCCCGGCTGTTCTCGACTTGCGCGCTGGCGTCTAAGATTCAACAAGATATGTATTTGGTTCAGATCCGTACCAATTATCTACTGCAGTTATACAAAGAATATTCGCTATTATTTCCTGTGCAAGAAATAAGCTGAAGCCGGGACACATAGGTTGGACAACCAACACTACATTTCAAACGTCATCCTTACATCACGCACACTTTTTTCCCTTAAGGCAGTGCTTACCTCTGCCTCATGACTCCTGCTTCGTTCCTGCTGGTAGAGATCTCTGGAGGCCGGTTCGGCTCACCCGCTTTTATGAGCCGCTGCCCTTCTCAGCCGGTCGACAACAATGAATGATGTGAACGATAAAAAAAACATCCTGCAGGTGGCGGTAGGTTTGGTGGCGGCCACAGGTGCGCCGTTCAGATCAGGAGCGACCGACAGCTGCTGACTCGCCTTGCTCGTCACGGAGTGTGCGGGTGGCGCAGCTCCACGAAGATGGTGAAGTGTACACTGATTCATTTTCTACGTTTGATGCATTGCTATTCTTTTTCATGCGCCGCATCTCAAGGCTGCACTTGTATGCTCCCTCGCTTTGCATGAAAATTGAAAAAAAAAATGTTAAATGGTGTACACGTGCCGGTAATGTCAACGACTAGTAATAGGACTGTGGCTCTTGCAGTTGCTGAAAGTGGCTGCGGATAAATTGATTTTTTTTTTGCTCCTTTGTTAGCTAAGGCAATAATGCGAGGTTTGGTGCCACACATTTCAGTTGCGTAAGCGGTCCGACTATCATCACCCATTTATCATGTTTGACATGTTTGTGGCAGGCTGAAGTAGTTTCTTACGCTCCCATTAAACTTGGAGTTGGACGCAGTTCGGAATCTGCAGAGGCCAGCGAAAGGCGTACATTTTGTTCATTCGTACTCTTTCCCTACATCCCTACTCAAGTTTTCATGTTCATAATGTATATATTGCTACGTATATACCACGTAAGAGGACGACGATGGAAAACAGAGTGAGAGACGACGAAGCTGAAGCCACGAGACGAATACCGCTGGAGAGGTTCGGCGAGCGATTCTCTGTGACCGCTACGAGCAGAAGGCCTGAATGGGCTAAGTACTGGGCGGCTGGTCCTCTTTTTTCAGGTTTCCCCAGCGCATTTGCGCTTTTCACCGTGTTGATAACGCTCGCAAAGAGAGTGTAACTGTAAAGTGATGTCTACGCAGTCTCCCGGCCAGGGGCGCTCCCCCTGGTCGGCTTTCATTATGCCTCACGATCTACCTCTAGAAGCGTTCCAACGATCTGGCGTTCGAAACATTTCTGTGGCGCTGGTGCCCAAGGATGGCGGATTTATGAAAATGAATAGCCCTGGGACTGTTCGAGCTACTCTCCAGGCAGCCTCCCCGGTATGACTCGATCACAGAAGTGAGGCAGTTTGGGCGTGGCGGGATACTGTGCCGATCTCCAGACCTGAATTGCGTTGAGGATCTGCTTAAATTCAATTCATTTGGATCGCTTCAGGTGAGTACCTTTATCCCTACTCATCTTGCATGCACAAAAGGATTGGTCCGAGGAGTAGACTCTTCTTTAACTCCATCTGAGACCCTCGACCTTCTTTCGACGGCTGGTGTGGTAGCAGTGTATCGTTGCAGCCGGGAGGCTAATAATACGCGGGTACCAACAGAGTCAGTGATTGCCACATTTGCGAGAACTTCATGCCCGTCGGAGATAAAAGCATACATGGCCATTGATCTTCCGTGTAGATCATCTTAAATCTAAGCCACTGCAGCGTACTAATTGCTGACGATATGGTCACAGTGCTCGTGGTTGTAAGTCCTCCGTGCGGTGTTGCAAATGTGGCGATGGACATCATTCGTCATCATGTTCACAACAAAACGACAAATGCTGCCTTTACGGTGGAGCCCACGCTGCAAACTCCTTGGAGTGTCCATCTCGAAAACAGGAGCTTCAAATTCTATAAGTAATAGATAGAAAACACTGTTCGCGTCGTGACGCTGTAACAGAAGTTAAGGAACGACTACACGGTTATGCAGGTTGTGTCAGCCCGATCAAATGTGCCTCTGGATGCATCAATCTCAAAGGCGATAATGACTGCAGTGGAAGCATCAATGACTAAAATGGTCGACCGAATAGTAACTGCTGTCACAGAGCGTTTTTCTAACGTTCTGGCAGTTCAGCTAACGCAAGCCCTGCAATCAGGAACAGGCATTTTCATAGCAAACATGCTCTCTGAAAGCTCTCAAATGCTTGAAAGCACTACTGTTGCTTCGCCTCACAGAACTAGTCCTCCAGATGAGGATCGAGACATTAATGACACAGAGATGGTGGAATCAGATGTAAGAATTCTAAAACGGTGTGGGTCTCCCATGTCCAACCATTCTTCTCCGCGGTCCCAACGAAAATCAAAGAAACATCAGCATGCATCAAAGCCAAAGGATAATATTTGGGGGCAGGCAGTTGTGGCTGCCCAGATCTCGCAATCATAGGGGCAATAAAAGTTATCTAGTGGAACTGTCGCTCAATTCTAACAGCTTCAACAATATAATCCACATATAATTATTTTGCAAGAAACTTGGCTAACAGCCGAAAAGCATTTCTATTTAAAAAATTATCATTCATTCCGACAAGATCGCCAATCAAAAGGAGGAGGTTTAATTATATTTTTCTGTACAAAATTCTGTCACAGGGCTAAAATTTCTTTCAAGCTTTCTTCTATAGATTGTGAGTTATTGGTCCTAGACTGAAATTCCAGGGCACTCTCCGTTTTCCTTAGTGAATGCTTATTTCCCTAGCGGTGTACAAGATACAAAACCTCTAGATCTGCTATTAGTTAATTGTCGAAACTCAGTTCTTCTCGCTGGTGATTTTAATTCGCATCATGTGTCATGGGGCCACAAGACAGATAGTTGTGGCAAGCGTCTTTAGGATTGGGTAACACATAATAACTTTTCCTGTAGAAATTCGGGTTCGGCCACTTTCACAAGAAAACACACTAAATCGGTGTTAGATTTAACTTTTATCTCTCCCAGTCTTTTCGTTAATAATTGGTCGACACTTGATTGTGACACCTCTAGTGACCACATACCGATTGCGTTTGATGTTAATCGCCCTGTAACTCCGGCGACTTCTCAGTTGAAGTCATCTATCAACTATAATAACTTTCAGTTAACGTTACGCTCTAATCTTGAGTCAGTCACTAACACCGATGAAGAACAAAAATCAAAACGCGTATGCTTGGTGATTGAGGATTGCCTTAAGAAGTCTGAGATCTTGGTACGGAGCTAAAAGGGGAATACTTCAGCTTTTTGGCGGAATGCTGATTGTTCTTGAGATTACAGACGTAAAAAGGCGGCATGCAAAAATCTTTTCCACAACCAGTGCCCGAAAAGCTAGCATGATTATAAGTTCATTGCGGCTACTTTTAAAGGTACAGTTGCAAAAGCGAAGGACAAGTATGATGTTAAGCATTTTGATTTCCTGTCCAAATCTGGCAACCGAACTGCTCTTTTTGGTTTTTTACGCTCGCGGAAAAAGATTCCGCAGTCACAAAATCTACATTCCCTTATTTTGACTCCCCTAGAAGCAACAGACACAATTGAAACAATTGCCAAATGACTGGAGAAGCGTTTCTCGTCTACACTTCTACACTTCCTTCATGGTCGATATCTGTAATGCCAATGGAACCAGTTAATTATGATCCTCAAATTTCCGTTTCTGAGCTTTCTCCTATAGTTATGAGATTACCAGCCGCTGTTCCCGATCCTGATAACGTAACCTCAAAAATGTTAAAAAAATATTTTGATGAGTCACTTGAGACGTTATTAGAGGTAGTAAATTATTCCATCAAACATGCTTGGATACACCCAGAATGGAAACTTGCCAAAATAATTCAATCCCTCAACAGGCGCCTGCAATCGTACCTAAGCTCCCTTCAGAATTGGTTATGTGACTTAAAAGGTGCGCTTTCCTTGTTTTCCAAATTCAGGATCCGGTAAATCTTTAACATTTAAGCAGGAAATGATTCCGCAAGTTAAGTCTTCGAAGTATCTAGGGGAGATTTACGATGACCATCTGGAATGGAGAGATCACAATGAACATGTTGCAGCGAAAGGGGCTCGTGCTGTGGGTATGTTGCGCAGGTTAAGCAATCCAAGGTCTGGAATGCGGCGAGACGCTCATTCAATGATTTATGTTATTTATATCCGACAAATTTTAGAATTTGGATCTGTGTTGTTTTCTGGTTCGCCTGCTTACAAACTTCGTCCGCTTGTTCTTATAGAGCGGGAAGCGCTTAGATTATGCCTTGGTCTCCCCAAATTTGTGGCTGACAATGTATTATACCTTGAAGCCAGAATACCACCGTTGTTAGCTGGATTACAATTCTTGACTATCCAGACGTATCTAAAAATATATGAATCACAATTCCACCGCTCCCTATCAATTTTTTGTTGCGAGCCAGAATTCTTTTTTGGAGTCAGATGGCCTCGGTTTCATACGCCGCAGGTAATACTAGTGCAAAATCTTTTACAACCTTTGCACGTAGTCCTTTCTAACATCCTTCCAACAAAAGTAAGCGCATCTTCGGTTCAAATTGTCTATGATGACATTTTCCCAAATAATGCACAACAGTTATCACTTCAAATTTTAAATGGATTATTAGAAGATCACTTACGAAGTCTTCCCGTTAGCATAAAGATAGCAACTGATGCTTCTCAATTTCATGAAAAGGCCGGCATTGGAATATACTGTCCGCTTTTAGACTGGGCTTTTTTTTTTCAGTCCGCCTGCCGGATTTTACCCCAATTTTCCAGGCGGGGTTGCTGGCGGTGGTGCTTGCTCTGCGCAAACTAGACCCACCATACTCAACAGCAGCTGTAATTACAGACTCTTATTCCTTGTGCTTGTCGCTTTCTTCGAATATGGATTCGCCAGTATTAAACACCTTTCTTTCATTGCTCCCCTCACATTTTAGCCTCATACATATAATGTGGGTACCAGGCCACAGTAATGTGACAGCCAATGAGGTTGCTGATAAACTAGCTAAAGAATCTCCGAACGGCCCTGTGTTGCCCATCCTCCCGGCAACAGCGTACATAACAGCAGCACGATTTCGTAAGCGTTCCTTATTAAGCATGCAGGTTGGATCTGTTTTATCATCGGACGACTACCTGCATCTCAAGTATTCCTGGAATAGGAAATCATGTGAATCAAGGCAGACTGAGGTCTCTCTAACGAAGCTACGCTGTCGTATTCCGCCCCTAAATTTCTATATGCACAGGTCTGGTTTGGCGCTTTCTCCCGTCTGCGCATTCTGCGGGGAACCGGAAACAATAGATCATTTGTTATATTTTGCCGCCGTTTTACCATGATGAGAAAACAACAGCTGGGTCTTAATTTGAGCAGCCAGATTTTATTATCGTTCGGTGCCACCATGCTTGGGTACAGCCACAGGTCTGTTTTTAACGCCATTCAAACCTTCTTAATAGAAACAAAATGTCTGCCTTGCTAATTTGCATGGAATTTTTAATCTGTACATATAAATCTCGGGATTCTCCTACTGCGTGCGTTAGTATTTACTCTTTTTTATTTTGTTTTTTTTTTCATATTTATATTTCCTTCTCTATTTTCTAGCATTTATTTCTATTTATTTTTGCGATGTAGTTATACATCTCAAAATCTAATATCTCTGCACCCCAATTCTTGGCCGATCCCTCTGTGTGGGTATGTGCCATCAAATTAGAGGAGAACAACTACTACGTCTGTCATCAGCTGTGGTGCTTTTCCCTGAACTAGCCTTCTGCCACGTATCATCTTGGTGGAGGTGAATCAAGATCCCCATGCGCAGATTAACCCATTTACGCTGCCAAAAGCTGGATTTGCGCAGCGGCCGTCACCTACCTGGCATCACAACGACGTAAAAAACAGCCACGATGACCTCCGAGACAGCCCCTACCACCGCGGGAACATCCCCTCAGCCAGTAGTACTCACGGAAGTTCGCCACCCTCCCATCTTTAATGGTGACGACGACCACCCAGACATGGAAGACTGGCTAGATGAGTATGAGCGCTGCAGCAGCAACAACCACTGGGGCGCAACCATCATGCTCGCTAACATCATTTTCTATTTTGCGGGAACAGCTCGAACAAGGTTCCAAAATCACGCACAAGAGCTCGTTACTTGGGACATCTGCAAGCAAAGGTTTCAGGACTTATTCGGGAAGCCCATTTGGCGGGTTCTGGCTGCCAAAACGGAACTCTCTTCTCGTGTCCAATCCCCCTACCTTGCCTGCATTCAGGACGTGCTTGCGTTGTGTCGCAAGGTCAACAGCTCCATGCCGGAAATTGACAAGGTAGGGCATATCCTCAAGGGTATCGCGGATGATGCGTTCCACGTCCTGTTCTGCACGGACCGCTCCATTGTCGACTCGGTGCTTCAAGTCTGCAGAAAATTCGAGCCGGCAAAACAAAGGCGTCTCGTGCATCGCTTTGAGAGTCTTCCAAACACGCCGGCTACTTCATCCTGCAATGACCTGACCCCTTTGCACCAGCCCTCCCATCCCACGACCATCACTCGGATCGTCCGGAGAGGCCAACTCTTCGAGGCCCTAACTCCTGCACCACTCCTGTCTCCGCTGCCCGACGCCGTGGCTATGATACAAGCCGTTGTCCTCGTGAATTTGCAAACGTCGGCCTCTCCACCAGCCCCGCGCCGCCCCCGCCACCATCGCGTTCTATTGCTTTAGTGGCTGCTGCAACCACCAGCCCAACCTCCCTACGTAGCTACTTTGGTCCCAATCCTGCAGAGTGGCGCACCTCAGATGACAGGCCAATCTGTTTTATTTGCTGTCGCGCCGGTCAAATTTCGCGTTATTGCCGTAGCCGTACCTTCCCCGCCCCTCGCTGCTATTACAACGTTGACCGTCGGTATTATTATGGACCTCGACGTTTTGCTGCCCAACCACCCGAGCCCCGCCCGGCCCATGATGGACCTTGACACTTTCCTCCTCAACCGGATGAGCCTCGCACCGAAACTGTCACAACTGCTCGTCGATCCAGTGGATCTTTATCTCCCCGCGCTCGTCGATCCCGTTCACCGGTACCTCGTCGCAGCTCCTCCCCATCATGCGCCGGCACCAACTCGGAAAACTAGCGAATGCAGCGCTCCAGAGTAACGCTGCATTACCGACCCGGACTGCCAATTCGGTACTAACCCACGCATCTAGACGTAACCTCATTGATATTTTTGTGGATGGAGTCCCAATTTCTGCACTTCTTGACACTGGCGCCCACATTTCTGTCCTCAGTTCCTCGCTCCGCCGACGCTTCAAGAAAGTCCTTCCACCCGCTACCTCATCTACCATCCGCGTTGCGGATGGCAACACAGCTACTGTTATTGGTATGTGTACTGCACGAATTAGAATTGCCGGCCGCAACATCTCTGTGTTATTTACAGTTATCACCAGTTGTCCTCAGGATGTAATATTAGGCCTAGACGTTTTATCTGCCCACTCCGTTCTTATTGACTGTTCTTCTGGACTGCTTCATCTAGACCTGCCGCTCCGTCCTGACGAACAAGCTCATGAAACTTCAACGCTCCGTCTTCGCTCCGCTGCATTTACTCGTCTGCCACCTGAAGCCGCTGTGTATGTGCTCATGTCGCCTTTTCCCTCCATTCCTGATGGCGACTACGTGGTTTCCCCGTAACCGACGTGACTCTGCAGCGTAGCATAGTTCTCCCGCACAATATCGTCCACGTAGCGAATAACCACACTTATATTCCCGTCCTGAACTTCAGCTTTTCTGTACAAGTTCTTCCTGAGGGCATTTGTCTCGCCGAACTGACCCCACTGTCTGACTTTAATGTGCCTGCACTTTTGCCTGACACTCCTGCTGAAGTATCGACACGACCTGTACGGGCCCCGCCTACGGAGGCCCGCATATCAGGAATGGTAGCTCCTGACTTGTGTCATGATCGTTCTCAAGCACTTACGTGCCTTCTGACTTCGTACAGTGACATGTTTTACTTTGGTAACCGACCCTTGGGACAAACGTTTCTCGTTACTCAAGGCCAGACCAATTCACAGAACACCTTACCAAGTCGCGATTTCTGAACGTCTCTTCATACAAGATGAAGTGGACAAGATGTTGGCAAGAAACATTAAAGAGCCTTCGAGCAGCCCCTGGGCGTCCCCTGTCGTGCTTGTTAAAAAAAAGGACAATACCTGGATGTTCTGCGTTGATTACCGACACCTCAACAAAGTTACAAAGAAGGATGTTTACCCACTTCCCAGGATAGATGATGCCCTCGACTACTTGCAAGGTGCCAGTTATTTTTCTTCGATTGATCTTCGTTCCGGTTATAAGCAGATCGCGCTCGACGAACCGGACCGAGAGAAAACAGCCTTCGTCACACCCGATGGCCTGCACCAATTCAAGGTGATGTCTTTTCTCCTGTGTAATGCGCCCGCTACATTCGAGCATATGATGGGCTCTCTTTTACGTGGTTTCAAACGAACGACGTGCTTATGTTATCTCGATGACGTCATTGTCTTTTCTTCGGCCTTCGAGAGCCATCTTCACCGCCTTGATGCCATTCTTGGAGTCTTCTGAAGAGCTGGCCTTCAGCTGAATTCAAAGAAGTGTCGCTTCGGCCGACGTGAGCTCAAAGTGCTCAGACACCTGGTCGACGCCCACGGCGTTCAAGCAGACCCCGACAAAATTCGTGCTGTAAGTGCATTTCCTACACCCCGCTGTACCAGTGACGTTGGTAGTTTTCTTAGCCTTTGCTCGTATTTTCGGCGGTTTGTCCCCAACTTTGCGGACACGGCTCGTCCACTCACACTACTTCTGAAGAACGACGTTCCATTTTGCTGGGGCCAAAAACAATCTCAAGCCTTCTCTGCGCTCATCGCAGCCCTCACCAACCCGCCCGTCCTGGCCCACTTCAACCCCTCAGCACGAACGGAGGTACGCACCGACGCCAGTGGCCACGGTATTGCTGCCATTCTCGCCCAACAGCAGACGGGCCGCACTCGCATCATTGCTTATTCGAGTCGCCTCCTTTCAGCGGCTGAGCGGAATTATTCGATCACAGAACGTGAGTGCTTAGCCCTCATGTGGGCCATTACAAAATTTAGCCCTTACTTGTTTGCCCGCCCGTTCCCCATCATCACCGACCACCACGCCTTATGTTGGCTTTCAACGCTGAAGGACCCTACTGGTCGTCTTGGGCGTTGGGCGCTGCGTCTTCAGGAATACATTTTTTCTGTCGTTCACAAGTCCGGCCGGCTACACACTGATGCCGATTGCCGTCCCGCAACCTAGTAGATCCGCCGCCTGAAGGCGAGTGTGACGATGACACCTGAGGGCTGTCCAACTCTGGCTTTTTTAAACATTCGTCATGAGCAGCGCTTAGATCCCAAGCTTTGCGGCACTATCAGCCGCCTCAGCACTGATCACCCTGACTCTACCCTTGCTTTGTTTGTTCTCCACAACGGTACTTTATATCGGCGGAATATATGCGACCAGATGGCGCTGTGCTTCTGCTCGTTGTCCGCGAACACCTGCGTGCCACCGTTCTTCAGCAGCTGCATTACGCGCCAACTACGGGTCATCTTGGCGTATCTCGTACGTACGACAGCGTCCGCCGGCGCTTCTTTTGGCCAGGCCTCTACCGCTCTGTTCGTCGTTACGTGGCTTCTTGTGACAGGTGTCAGCGACGGAAGGAAGCCCTCGGTTATGCCTGCTGGATCCCTACAGCCGATCGACATCCCTATAGATCCATTTTACCGAGTTCGCCTTGATCTCCTCGGGCCTTTCCCTCTGTCTGGTTCGGGGAATAAATGGATTGCGGTGGGTACGGACTGCACTACGCGCTATGCCGTTACACGAGCGACACCCACCAGCTGTGCTACTGACGTGGCTGCGTTTCTCCTCCACGATGTTATCCTTCTCCACGGTGCTCTACGCCAGCTGCTCACTGACCGTGGCCGTTGCTTTCTTGATCGAGTAGTCGAAGAAATTCTCCGATACTGCTCCATTAAGAACTACTTCACCACCGCTTACCATCCACAAACGAACGGCCTCACCGAACGCCTCAATCGCACACTCACACTCACGGACATGCTATCAATGTATGTATGGGCTGATCACCGTGACTGGAATATTACTTTACCGTTTGTTACGTTTGCGTATAATTCCTCCCGTCATGATACAATGGGTTACTCGCCCTTCAATCTTCTGTTCGGCCGTGACCTCTCTCTTCCGTTTGACAGCGTACCACCTCACACCGCTGATGCAGGTTCCTATTTTCGTGACGCCATATCCCGAGCTGATGCCGCCCGTGTCGTTGCTCGCCGCCGACGGGCTTCTTCCCCGAACTCCTAAAAACTGCGCCATGATTCTCGACATCGTGATGCCCACTACTCTCCGGACTCTCTCGTCTTGCTCTGGACTCCCGCACGTAGAGTTGGGCTCTGTGAGAAGCTCTTGCCGCGGTACACAGGCCCCTACCGGGTTTTACGGCCAGTCGCTTCTGTGACATACGAGGTCACCCCTGTGCACTCACGCCGACAGTTCGATATGCCACGTTCCGAAATCTTTCATGTCGCTCACATGAAGCCCTACCACTGCAGCTGTAGTTCCCCGATGTAGATGTGTTAGTAGCCGCACGGTTACTAACACATCTGATCAACTAGATCTTCAAAACGACTTAACCTGTGTACAAGACTGGTGCAGCCAATGGCTCATGGAACTTAATCCAACTAAATGCAAGCACGTGTCGTTTCACCGAAAACGTAACGCCATTCTTTTCCCCTACTTAATCTCAGGCGTCCGAGTAGAACTAACCACATCTTATAAATACCTAGGCGTAACTCTGTGCGAAGATCTAACCTGGAATGCGCATATCACCAACATCCTATCGTCAGCTAATAGATCTCTTGGTTTCTTAAGACGGCACTTGCGCCATGCCCCACCAGATGTAAAACTTCTCGCATACAAGTCACTAATACGAACAAAACTTGAATATGCCTCCCCCATCTAGAGTCCAAACCAAATCTATCTGATAACTTCACTTGAATCCCTTCAGAATCGAGCCGCTAGATTCATTCATTCCTGTTATTCATACAATGCCAGTATTTCATCTTTAAAAGCTAAGTCCGGTCTAACACATCTCGTATGTCGTCGCCGAATCGCCAGTATGCGTTTGTTCCATAAGTTTCTTTCCAGCTCACTTGGAATTCCGCCCTACATCAACCCACCGGCGCGCATTTCACCCCGCATTGGTCACCCCCTGCAAGTTGCACGTCCACAATCTCATACTACAACATTTGCGGCGTAATTCTTTCCTCGCTCAGCCGTAGACTGGAATGGCCTTCCACACGACATTGCTGGAACCACCTGCCCATCTACATTTTGTGACTGTATAACTGCCATATTCAACCAATAATATGTTTACTTTGTATATAATCTTCATGCGTGTACCACCCCTTATGTTTATTTTGTATATAATCTTCATACATGTACCCACCCCTTATGTAATACCCCCGAACCGGGGGTCTTTAAGGTAATAAAGGGATGTGGTGATGTGATGTGATGTGATGTGATGTAGTACGCACCGGGACGGTGCTTTTCATGGCGGGGTAATGTTACGTATATGCCACGGAAGAGGACGACAATGGAAAAAACAATGAGAGACGACGAAGCTCAAGCCACTGTTGGTGCTTGCAAGAACATTTACGTCTGTCATCAGCCGTGGTGGTTTTCCCTGAGCTAGCCTTCTGCCACGTAGCAATATCTATTTCTTCCGAAATATAAAAAATGTTATTTGCCTTTTCTGCTTTTCATGTGCCGATATATTGATTAGGTTACTTGTTTATACTCTGTTTATAGCCTGCTTGCTCGTTGAGTCAGGCGGGCAATAATTTAGCCGTGTATACGTAGCTTTCGCGGTGCAAATGGCAACGTCTTGCATCACAAAAAAAAAGTTTAAAGCGACTTCATTTGAATGGATTGCCCCCACAGTAAACACCTCGTAAACACCTCGGCGCCAGAGATAGCAAAACATTTTCTAGTCATCGAAATCAACTTCCCCAGTATCGAATAACATTTACATTTTCATGAAAAAGATAATACTACAAACCGACAAATATGATTCACCATGTTGCTAAGTAAAGCATTCAATTCTATTTTCATCGCCATCCTAAACTCGCGTGGTTCTATTCTCACCAAAAGTTTGCGAATTCATAGTTTGTTACTAGTAAAACCTGTGACATTAAATTTTACTTTGGTTAGCAGATAACGATTTGTAGAATGCTGCATTCGATGTCTGCGGTTATACCTTACTTCCAGACGTGTACGAATATTGGTAACTTTCGATTATTTCGATTATTACGGATTGACTGCTTTCTCCGTGACCGCTCGCAAATGCAATCGTTCTCAACCACAATCGAGAATTGCTAAAGCCATTTCTGGTGTCCCTCGGAAATCGGTCCTGGGATAACTCCTTTTCCTGGTATTGTCAACGATCTTCCTAATTCTATGTCATATTGTTTGGTTTAGTTTTGTTTATTGGATGTAACGTCTCAAAGCAACTCAGGCTTTGAGAAATGCCGCAGTGGAGGGCTACGGAAATTTGGGCCACCTGGGATTCTCTAGCCTGCACTGACACCGCACAGTACGCGGGCGCTTTGCTAAACACTCATGTCTAAAAACCGATAAACTCAAAAGTTTTTCCATCCGTCCTAGGCATCGGATTGTCTCCAGCAACTGATGACGTAGAAATGAGCAAATTCATGGCAGTAACCACTCTTTCTTCATCGGGTTAGGCCTCGGGCCTTGTTGAGGTTTGCGGATGTGCTCGCCTTCATAACTATTTGCCTCATGGCGATTAGAGGAAGTAATCGGAGCAGGCGAGAAGACCGGAAATGACATGCTACGCGTAATTTCTCTGAATCCGCAAATTAAAATGGCTTGCAACCGGAGATGGTGGCACCTGGATTAAGCAAATCAGTACTGACCGCAGGCACAGAATGTCAGTGCTCACGGACTTCGTTTTCGTTTACCTATATGGAGAAAAAACAGTAGGATGTTTGGGACATGAGCTGTAACACGTCCCTGAACAGGAGTGTAAGATATGGATACAAGTCACCAGACGTTTGTAGTAATAAAAGTAAAATGTTTATGATTAGGTCACAAAGCATTTATTCCTGCTGAAAGCTACAACCAGTTGTCATCGTCGCTGCTAGCACTTCTCTCTGTCCAGTACTCCAGCCGAATATCTGCAAGGTCTTCGCAAGCCACGTCATTCTTCCTGCGTATTCAAAAGAACACACGGCTGTAGCGTTCGAGAACAGACTTAATTTCAATAATTACAATAAAAACATGCATGCCAGGTGGGGTTTTATGCTCAAAAGCAAAACGAATTTTGTACACACTCGTCCAGTAGCTCCTGCGTACAAGGCACATCGAGGACAACTGTATTCAGCTATTCTTGGTAGCAAAATTTTACATTGTGACTCCTCTGGCGGTTCTAGAATAAACCATCGCGCATGTGCAAGCATGAAGGAGAAGAGACAAGGAAGGGTATTTGAGCATGAGCACTGTTTTGACCTAGAATGTCGTACCCACTCGCCCATCATCTGCGGTACTCCTCTGGTAGGTTAATATTTGGTCAACGGCACTGAAAAGCATATTTGGACGAAAAAAAAATGAATTCAATCATTTTCCCACCACGGGATGTATCTCGCGACGTCCACTCCACGAAGCACGGTTTAAAATGGTTTTGAAGTGACTGCCGGAGTAGCATAGACTCTGAAATCTGCGTTAAAAATCAGTGTCGATGAATGTTGCTTGCTTTCGAAAACGGGCGGTGATAATGACAGCTGCATTCCCTTTTTTAACACGATAGCACTCAAGCTGCCGTCTAGCAGGGAATATGGTGTCGGCTTCAGTTCGACTGAAAAATGCAGATTGGTTAAGTTACCGCAGTTCCACTCTTTATTCGGACATTTATGACTGGTAATTATGAGGCCGTATATTATTATATACCATAATTTAGCGAAGTAAATTCCGCTTAAAATAGATGTTAGTAGGAAATAACTTTACCGTACTTAAACGCCACAAAGGCAGTTGTTATGGAAAGGAAGATTATGTGTGAAATGGTTTTCTACGTGTTTTCTTTTCGCGATCACAGCTGTCCACACGCGACCTCTGAAACTGGGACTCTGTCTCCAGTCTTAGTGAAAGAACAAATCGCATAACTCGAAGACTAGCACACGAGTTATCTACATATTTTCACCTGCGTACATGCGTAATTCCAAAAGCGGCATGATGCCTTACCCCGAATCTGGCAGTCTAAAAACATTTCGCTGAAGTTTGGACTTCACTGCGGTGTTCTCACAGATGATCTTGGCGAGAGTTGTCTCTCTTAGGGTGCCAAGTTGTTCTGTTGAAAGCAGAAAGACAAGAAATAAATTCAACTTTGACTACTCCTGTGCAACAAATTGCGCAGGAGTGGGGACGCTGGTTTGTAAACTTTCTAGCAGTGTTCTGTATGGTCACAAGGTAAGGTACAAATCCTAACGATCCACTAAATGTCTCATGAGGAGAAACCCGACGTTTCGAATGCCGACACAGCACCTAATTAAGGTATGACACGCCTGAAGCAGTCAGCCTTGAAGAAGAGGCCAAGTCGGCTCCAAGGCGTACGTTTTCTCCTCTCCTGGCCATACCCGCAGTGTGAGCTGTTTTCGGTCTAGTGCTGGTGAAATTACAAGGCAAATTTTGGCATGAAATAAATTATTAGAAGACAAATTTAACACAACACTGAACGAATTCGCTATCTCAAAGATAAAACTGTAAAACTTGGGTGGGTGTCTACTTGCACAGTAAGCTGCTATGTTCGTATAGAAAGAAAAACTGAAGAGATGACAAAAAAGTGGCAATACTATGAAGGCGCTCAAAAAATGACCGGCTCGTATGTTCCATGAAACATACGCTTAGATGAAAAGAAACTATTCTTTGCATTTCTATGAAATCTCGTTCTACGGTAGAAATATTCGGTTTGATACAGCGGTTTCAATCTGGCTCCCCGTGGAAGCAGTGTCCATCTGGTATTTCCTTGAACTCACATTATTTTTTATTTCTTTTCTTAAACCACCAACATATTGCGTGGATCTTAAAATAATATTAAAATTTTGCCTGCGTTTACATCCCCTATTAAAGAACATCGCTGAAAATACGCGAGATAGCATGCCTCAAATTAGTATATCACTGGCCGTTGATCTTTTTTTTTTTTCGCAAGCACAACGAACCATTTAGACAGGTCACCTGGATGTATTGTTTCAGCCACTGATGACACATTTGCTATTTTTGTGAGGCCGCACCTGCTGACTCTATTGTAATCTTTTTCTGTTCTTATTTCGTGAGCTGCGCTAACTCTGCTTACCTTTTCTATCACCTATTATTCTTGTTCCTGTCTTTTTTTTTCTACTTCAAGCATTGGACCACTGCTTTGCTTGGTTCATCTGCCAATGTTTTATAACATAACCTCCTGAGCTTGCGATGTATTCTTGTGAGCAAGTGAATAAATTGTTTTTTAAGCTCTTAATTTACGAGCTTAAATTGGGCTTAAATGGGCTTTAAAAGAGCTTAACGACACTTAAATAAAGTGCCGTTAAGCTCTTTTTAAGCGCATGGGTGTAGTTAAGGCACGGTTGTTACCTACGGCAGAGATTCACTGTAACGCAGAGCAGCCCTTGTCTCCATTTAGTGACAGAAGCAAAGAAACAATACCATTTTGACCTCACGCATATCAAGGCAGATGAGAAACTGTCAATGGACGATAATTATCTGAAGGTCTTTGAAAATCAACAGCAGTCAGCACCGCCACAACCAAGACGAAAATCATCGTCTTTTATTTTTATAAATTCCCGTGGCAGATAACATCACACTTGGGAAGAGCTGACTATTTTACATCGACTTGCATCAATCAGTAATTCGCATTGCCAAGGGCCACCCGGCAATGTTTTTAGGCCGAAGCAGGAAATATGCCTCGAAGTTCCCAATGTTCGCACTGTATGCAAGCCACTGAAGTCGTGCACAGCGCTCAGCGCTCGACAAGAAAGTTATCTCAAGAAAACAAGGCCGTTCGGAGCTCTACTGAACTTCCGAGAGAGGACCAACAGCACACCAAAGCCAAGTCCGAAAAACAAGGCATACCAGACATCGAGCAAGCATTCAGAGGTCAACACTGAGGCTTACCTGGCGTGAAGGATCCGGCCTGTTCTCGGTGCTCGAAGTAGAATCGGTCGCCCCATTTGAGCCGCTTGAACATATCTGCCACCACGCATAAGAATGTCGGCCCCATAGACGCTTCTGGCACTGGGAGCTCATTCAGACCCGCAGAAAAGAAGTCGATGTCATGGACGTCCCTGCAACGTAAAGCCCTAACTCAGTTCTTTGAGCAAAAGTATATAATTTTGCGAAGAAAGCACGGACCAATAGAAGCATTTATTACATGCATTTATTACATGCATTTATTACATGGGTTCCTCGTTCCAGTTCATAGTGTACGTGCTCCTTTGCGTAAGAACGGGCTTTTAAAAACGAAATGACACTTCCTCCCCCTACCCTCAAATAAAGGTGCTAATGCAGCCTACCTCTATTACGCTTCAGAGTGTCCGCCACTTCCCCGAGAATAAGAAATGCATCCGGGATACGACAAGGAGTATTGCGCGCATATTGCAGCTAGGAAGAGTACGTGTATGCAATTTCATTATCCCTTTGGATTGGTGCTGACCGGCAATACGTGCAACAAGAATTGCAATCAAAATCTGCTTTTATTTTGATATATATTTAAAAATTCTGTAGCCTTGCGCATGGCTTTGACAGGAGAAACTATACCGATACCTAAACAAACGGTAGCTATCACCTGAACACGATAAACTTTGACAGCACAAAAACATTCAATAAGAGCAGCTCAGATACAAAATGGTCGAATGTAGACGTTGTCTCAAAGACAAAAGCAAATCATGAGTAGGGTAAAAGAGAAAGCCGTAAATTTCTGTATTACGCCGGAAGCGTATTTTAACATATCATTACGAAGATTAAAAGATAAAATTATTAGCTAGTTGTAGTCTCCTAAAGATGAAAGTTTAAAATAATATAAGCAATCGCAAATTGACTGCAATGGCGGAGTTTAACGGATAAGCGCACGAACTTTCAACGTTCTGTGCGACTGCGTGACAAATGCGGATTGATACCAAATTCATACAAATGAGAAGATTAACATTATATTGGAACAAAACTCCCAGTGTTGCTCTAAACAACATAAGTGACGAATGGTTAAGCCACCACAAAGAGTGAAGCCTTAATCTGGCTAGCAGTGCTGAGTATTGAAATCTGAGTTCAAAAGAATACTGAGATCCATATTGCTAACGTTCCCCGAGATCATATGACTAAATTTGGTAATAAGGTTTTTCAACATAACTCTGCCATATGAACTGCGCAAAAGATTACGGGGTGAACTTGATTTCTCTCAACCTACACGGCTGGACAGCTCGCCTGCAGCTCCCGTATGGAGTCCTTGTGCAAGTATACCCCTTAATGATTGTTTAGCCACGAATCCGTTACTTAGTGCCTATATCATCTCCTACGTAGTCAGTGGCATATGATAGTCATAATCTACCCAATGACGCGAAAGATCACCCGACACGGTTATAAAGCCCCGTTCCAATTAAGCCCAACGGATGTGCAGCGTGACCTATGGGTTGCTCTACTGACCTGGATTCAAAGAAGTCGGTGAGCTTGATTCCGATATCGAAGGAGCTACCCGAGAGGGCAGTGTCTGTCAAATCAATATCGTATGGTACCATGACATCACACAACCCCTCCCCCCCCCTCCTCCTCCGGACCAGTCGGAACTCTACCATGTCACCTGGAACTTGTCACTTGCCAGAAGCATGATCGAATTTATTTTGAAACGCCAACACTGACAAAACCGGATGTTCAGGCGAGCAGAACCTTAATGCTATCACCATGATATTATCTTATGAAACAGTACAAATGAAGCCATGCCACGACTCAAATAAAGTTTGTACCATCACCACCACTGCAATTCTCTCGCAACTGTGTACCCCTAAAGTTTCATAAACACTCTCATGAAGGAAAGAAGCCAACAGTCGGCGAGGCCAAGGAAAGCGTTGGGGATGGTACTTTATGTCTTTTTCATGTTTACTTGGATAATCACAGAAATTAGTAATGTAATCTGTTTAGGGGAAAGATAATTAAACACAAAGAAGAAAAAACAACGTGCCGATGGTGGAAACCGAACCCACGACCTCCGAATATCGCGTCCGCTGCTCTTCCAACTGAGCTACATCGGCCGATGTCCCCCCTGCTACTTGCTTGGGTATTTATGCTGTCTGTATACGAACCTTGAGAGTGTTCACCAGCGCCACCCTCAGCCATAGCGGCGGACGTGGAGCGTCCTTTGTTACCGCCAGCGTCACGTAGAACGTGATCAAGAGCGAGGGCGAAAGCTGTGCTAGAACCCTCTTACGCTACCTATGGCTTCAAGACTGCCAGAACCGAGACCCCCGTAAGCTACAAGCAGATCAATTAAGGGGAAATGAGGGTGCTCGTTATAATACATGAAGGAAAGAAGCCAACAGTCGGCGAGGCCAAGGAAAGCGTTGCGAATGGTACTTTATGTCTTTTTTTATGTTTACTTGGATAATCACAGAAATTAGTAATGCAATCTGTTTAGGGGAAAGATAATTAAACACAAAGTAGAAGAAAAAACAACGTGCCGATGGTGGGAACCGAACCCACGACCTCCGAATATCGCGTCCGGTGCTCTTCCAACTGAGCTACATCGGCCGCTGTCCCCCCTGCTCCTTGCTTGGGTATTTATGTTGTCTGTATACAAACCTTGAGAGTGTTCACCAGCGCCACCCTCAGCCATAGCAGCGGACGTGGAGCGTCCTTTGTTGCCGCCAGCGTCACGTAGAACGTGATCAAGAGCGAGGGCGAAAGCTGTGCTAGAACCCTCTTACGCTACCTATGGCTTCAAGACTGCCAGAACCGAGACCCCCGTAAGCTACAAGCAGATCAATTAAGGGGAAAAGAGGGTGCTCGCTATAATACATGAAGGAAAGAAGCGAACAGTCGGCGAGGCCAAGGAAAGCGTTGGGGATGGTACTTTATGTCTTTTTTTATGTTTACTTGGATAATCACAGAAATTAGTAATGTAATCTGTTTAGGGGAAAGATAATTAAACACAAAGTAGAAGAAAAACAACGTGCCGATGGTGGGAACCGAACCCACGACCTCCGAATATCGCGTCCGGTGCTCTTCCAACTGAGCTACATCGGCCGCGGTCCCCCCTGCTACTTGCTTGGGTATTTATGTTGTCTGTATACGAACCTTGAGAGTGTTCACCAGCGCCACCCTCAGCCATAGCGGCGGACGTGGAGCGTTCTTTGTTGCCGCCAGCGTCACGTAGAACGTGATCAAGAGCGAGGGCGAAAGCTGTGCTAGAACCCTCTTACGCTACCTATGGCTTCAAGACTGTCAGAACCGAGACCCCCGTAAGCTACAAGCAGATCAATTAAGGGGAAAAGAGGGTGCTCGCTATAATACATGAAGGAAAGAAGCGAACAGTCGGCGAGGCCAAGGAAAGCGTTGGGGATGGTACTTTATGTCTTTTTTTATGTTTACTTGGATAATCACAGAAATTAGTAATGTAATCTGTTTAGGGGAAAGATAATTAAACACAAAGTAGAAGAAAAAACAACGTGCCGATGGTGGGAACCGAACCCACGACCTCCGAATATCGCGTCCGGTGCTCTTCCAACTGAGCTACATCGGCCGCTGTCCCCCCTGCTACTTGCTTGGGTATTTATGTTGTCTGTATACGAACCTTGAGAGTGTTCACCAGCGCCACCCTCAGCCATAGCGGCGGACGTGGAGCGTTCTTTGTTACCGCCAGCGTCACGTAGAACGTGATCAAGAGCAAGGGCGAAAGCTCTGCTAGGGGGGCGCTGGTGAACACTCTAAAGGTTCGTATACATACAACATAAATACCCAAGCAAGTAGCAGGAGGGACAGCGGCCGATGTAGCTCAGTTGGAAGAGCACCGGACGCGATATTTGGAGGTCGTGGGTTCGGTTCCCAACATCGGCACGTTGTTTTTTCTTCTACTTTGTGTTTAATATCTTTCCCCTAAACAGATTACATTACTAATTTCTGTGATTATCCAAGTAAACATAAAAAAAGACAAAGTACCATCCCCAACGCTTTCCTTGGCCTCGCCGACTGTTCGCTTCTTTCCTTCATGTATTATAGCGAGCACCCTTATTTCCCCTTAATTGATCTGCTTGTAGCTTACGGGGGTCTCGGTTCTGGCAGTCTTGAAGCCATAGGTAGCGTAAGAGGGTTCTAGCACAGCTTTCGCCCTCGCTCTTGATCACGTTCTACGGAACGCTGGCGGTAACAAAGGACGCTCCACGTCCGCCGCTATGGCTGAGGGTGGCGCTGGTGAACACTCTCAAGGTTCGTATGCAGACAACATAAATACCCAAGCAAGTAGCAGGGGGGACAGCGGCCGATGTAGCTCCGTTGGAAGAGCACCGGACGCGATATTCGGAGGTCGTGGCTTCGGTTCCCACCATCGGCACGTTGTTTTTTCTTCTACTTTGTGTTTAATTATCTTTCCCCTAAACAGATTACATTACTAATTTCTGTGTTTATCCAAGTAAACATAAAAAACGACAAAAAGTACCATCCCCAACGCTTTCCTTTGCCTCGCCGACTGTTGGCTTCTTTCCTTCATGTATTCTAACGAGCACCCTCATTTCCCCTTAATTGATCTGCTTGTAGCTTACGGGGGTCTCGGTTCTGGCAGTCTTGAAGCCATAGGTAGCCTAAGAGGGTTCTAGCACAGCTTTCGCTCTCGCTCTTGATCATGTTCTACGTGACACTGGCGGTAACAAAGGACGCTCCACGTCCGCCGCTATGGCTGAGGGTGGCGCTGTTTAACACTCTCAAGGTTCGTATACAGACAACATAAATACCCAAGCAAGTAGCAGGGGGGGACAGCGGCCGATGTAGCTCAGTTGGAAGAGCACCGGACGCGATATTCGGAGGTCGTGGGTTCGGTTCCCACCATCGGCACGTTGTTTTTTCTTCTACTTTGTGTTTAATTATCTTTCCCCTAAACAGATTACATTACTAATTTCTGTGATTATCCAAGTAAACATAAAAAAAAGACAAAAAGTACAATCCCCAACGCTTTCCTTGGCCTCGCCGACTGTTGGCTTCTTTCCTTCATGTATTATAACGAGCACCCTCATTTCCCCTTAATAAACACTGTCATGTCATACGAGATTAATAATTCCTTCCGCGAATATGAACTAAATACAGATGCCAAATGGCGAGATATTAATCTTTATCATTACCTAACTCATTGCGTTGGTATCGTAAATTTCTTGTGTCACGTTTACATTTTTATGGGTGTTGACGAGATAGGGCTAAACGCCGCATTTACCAGAAAATCCGGCGTCGTCGCTGTTGCCAACGCAGTAAGCGAAGAATTCCTAGCATGGCATAGTGGGCACGGGGTTGTATGCAGGTGACATGGCCAGGCAATTGCTGGTCAACGGGGTGTGAGGCGCCACAGAGACACATAACATGATGGAATTGCCAGGCTCTGCCAATTCGAGCTTCTGTTTTTAGACGGAAGTGGTCGGTGCGAGAATCGAATCCTCTGGGAACATTGGATCCCGAGTCCTGAACGTTACTCCTATGCCACGCAGGCACATTCGTAGAGCGTGGATAAAGCGGGACATTTTATCTGTCTTTGGTATATCTACGTCGGCTGTCCGTACACACAAAGTAGTAGCTTATGACTCAATGCCAATGAGGATGTTTGAGATAATAGAGGCAGAAAGTAAAGCATTACAGTGATGAAAATGGCAGCAAAGCGCATGCGCACGAACGAGAGTTCGCAGACTGGAGCGAACTAAAGTTGTCGATCATACTCTTAAAGACGGAGCTTTAGTGTCCGCCTACTTTTTCTTTCTTGTTGCCCAACTGTCTTGCTCTGTTCGCACAAATGCAAATACATTTCGATTTTGTCTTCATCAGATAATATTTGCAAACATTTGAAACCTTGTATGGGAGCGCAGGTAGGCAATTAAGCTCTTGATGGCACCCCTAATCTTGGCGAACTAAAAGACCCATCGATCTATCGATTGATTTTGTCGTCCACAGAAAAATTTCAGGTTGCTGCTGGCTGCAGTGCCGTTATACCACGGATGTAAACAGTGATGTTTTCTCGCGACAAACAGCCTAGGACAGTGTTTAGCTCGTCTACAATGATCGAACGCCTTTACTCCTTTGGACCACCTGTTCATGTCAAAAAAGAACCTTTGCCGCTCATCTTACTCATAAATCAGCGCATAGAGCTGGGCAACATCTTCGGGCATCAGCTGGGCGAGGTCCGCAAACGTCTCCACAAAGATGTTCTGGCAGAGTTTGACGTACTCCGCGTACGGCTGGATACCGTGGTCGCGTCCCCTCTGGATGTCGATGGCGAACAGGTCGGAACCGGCCGGGCTCCCGGGCTGTCGAAACAGGTTGTTGGTGACGGCGGTGTCCCCAAACCTGCGGATCCGACATACTTTAAATCAGGGCTGTTTATATCTACAAAGTGGAAACCTTCAAGCCAAGAGCAGACATTTGGATCTACGTTTGCCAATAAGGCTCCATATCACAATAGAATTCCAGAGGGACACCTAGGTACATTGCAGGGGTTGTAGCCCATATTACATTAGCAAAAACTGCTGGGGTGGATGGCCATTCCCCATGCAAAAATCCCTGGCACTTTGCCCAGTTATCGTGCCCTCGGGGCTAACAAGGCCACGATATTTTCATTTTGCTTTTCTTATAGGCCACGATAGTCGGTTTGAGCTGAATAAAGATGAACTTAGTGAAAGCGCTCTGTTCCTTGATCTTCAGAATTGTCCGAGAAACACGAGTACTTACCAGTATGCAAACAAGTATATGAGTCATAGCGCTAAACAAGCACTAAAGGCAAACATATACCACAGAACAAAATATGATAAGATCCGCTCCGCCGTCGTTTTAAAGAAAAAGCAGAGCCAACGATGCGGAATCCCATACAGGCTTGAAATATTTGCATTGAACTGAAGGACATTCATTTCGCCGACAAGAGCAGGTTACAAAAGACCAATGTTAGCTAACCGTAAGGCCGTGGCTGTCAACGACCTGGCCGGCCCATTAAATGACCCGGGCATTAGTATTTGGGTCTGAGCAGCACAACGTGGCCTCCCACCGCTCGAGAGAAGGAATTCGTAATAATTCCCCCGGAGGCGGTTTTTCCTTGAAGGATGTGGTCAGACGTGGCTCGAAAACCACTGGATAGAATACACGTACACAAGTACGATTTCTCTTAGCTAATTGTAAATGTTACTTAATTACAGCTAATTATTCAACTGCGCATAAAAAATGAGCTCAACCCTACAATGCGAACTGATATATTGTTCAAAAGGTCTCGACGAGTTGAGTCCAAAATCGAACGCTAAAATGCGCAAAAGCTATGAAAAGCCGCAGTCGTATTTATTTTGCTATGCCTATCCGCCCAGACTAATTAGTGTCCCACAGCTTTTTTTTTTTTTTTTTTTTTTTTTTCATGGAACGACAGTGTTCGCAGAACTCACAAGTGAATTTTTTTTTCCGTGCTACTGTGTTGTCGCATGCTGAAGCTAAGCCTGGACTGTTGATCTCCATTTTACGCCCATATTGCGTTTAGCCTAGACCACTAAATCAATTTGTCTTTTTTAAACAAATTAGAGCGATATAGTTCTGATTTACCATGTAAAAGCCCGGGAGAACCGCTTGGTTCCGGCAGGGTGGCCTTGAAGCTGAGCCAAGGTCAACTGGGATTTGCCCTGTATAGCGACGTCTCATCTAATATGTACTGTATGCTAAGCTGGGGCATGACCACATGACTAATTGACAATTTCACCATGACCTTCACCATTAACTTTAAAAAGTGATTGAGTCTCAATAATGTCATAGATATCATGTAATACGTGCGCAATAGCGTGAGCTGTATGCGTGGTATTACTAACAACTAAGCAAAACAGAGCTATCGTCTGTCAAAGTTGGTTTAACACGTTTCACTGCTGTGAATTTGTTTTCACCATATATTCACTTCTTCAAGGAGGCGGCGGCTAGAAATCTATATTTAAGAGATTTATGTGCCTGTCTTCTGTGGCTCTATTCTGTGAAGCTTCTAGCACAGCATAAATGCCTACTTCCCCGTTGAAAATTTGCTCTTGAGTCAAGATATATTTCATCGATATTTATAAGCCCAAAACTAAGCCTATGCGAACCATTTTCTCCTATAGCTGAAAGTAAGAAATAAAACCAGGTTGAGCCGTGCACCTCATATCACTACAAATCGCAATCACGGATTTCATGAGTTTCTGTCCCAAAGCCACTTTCTCTCTTTTACTCTTTCGAACTTCAAGCGTGAAAGAAATGGTGGCGTCACATACGTCACGTAGCTTAACCAATGAGAAAGCGGAACCCCCGCACCACTGCAGCCAATGAAAGAATAACGCGTATCACAGTTTCCGCCATCGTGATCTTCACCGGGTAGTGTTGTACACACGCGTGCTCCTCCGGACTTCGACTTCTTCCTTTTTGTGTCAGTCACCCTTCAGTCTTCACGGACAGCAGATGTGAACGCGTAGGGCTCCCTGGAGCTCGGCTGCGCACGTCACTCGCCGCGTCATGAATCATCTTGTGCTCATATCCACGCATTTGCGGGCCTTCGCCAGCCAGCGCACTTCCTTGCACTTCGATTACCTTTCTTCCCCCTGGAGACCTCCTTTTACTGATCTGAATACGTTATGCCGAAACTGGGGCATCTGTTTTTTTTTATCTCTTACATTCTCCACAAATCTCTCTTTTCCTCTCCCCTTTATAATCCCGCCCCTCACCTTTCAGCGCAGCGCGGTGCATTGCAAAGGGGGATGCAAAACATTGTGCATGTGTCCGTTCATTTACAATAAGAGCCAGAGCAGATGGTGTGAGGCGAGCTGATGACAGGGCTGCACTGCCCTTTTGTTTGGCGTCGCTATAGACAAAGCCGAGCCAAAGCATAACAAAATGTAAAAATGCATATAAAAGCTTAGCAGGGGTAAGCCCTGCTAGTGCACCTATAGTTCGAATTTGTGACCGTATGCAAATCGGCCGTACTCTTTTCTTCTAATCCGACTGCGTCCCCATTAACATTTTAAATGAAAAGGAAGGCACTGCCTGGTTATGGTCAGTCCCACTTGCAAACTTGTGCTGTAATGACCCAAGGGCAAACACAACAGCAGCTAGAAAATAACACGCCTTTTCCTTGGTTGACCCCAGAGCCTAGTTCCCGACATTACGGCATGCCGATGAGTAGAAAAGAAAGGAAAAAGCTAGTACCTGTCGGTAGCCTGCATTGGTTCTTTCAAGAGTCCACGGTAAGTACCATCCGCAGCACCATTGTATTCGAAAGGCTGAAAGTAGACGTCCTCAAGTCGAATGGCCCTCGCTCCATTACCGTCCTCGTTAACTCTGCAAAGCAGAAAGAAGCGATATATAGTAATGTGATTGCAGTGAAGTGATTTCTCCGCATTTATCACTGTATCTCATAATAGTTCGGCAAAAGGAAGCTTGGAGAACACAGAACTCGGAAAAACATAGCTTCAGCTCGGCAAACAGGTCATTGAGGCTGTACCTGCGCGAAGTGGGCCAACCGAGGTGTGTACGCTGGCCTCGCTATTCCTAAAGGGAACGCCAAAAGATGAAGAGAAATGACAGAGCGAGCGACCCCTTTTCCAAACAATTTGGCTTGCTAAACAACGACATATAAGAACATCTTAGAGCAAAATACGTGAAAAAAAAATAAAAGCTAAACTGGAAATCAGAAATCAGCAACACCATTGATAGTGTACAGACCCGTATACTTCGAAAATATGACTGTTTGAAAGAAACCACATGCTTATAGCCGAAAGGGAGAGCGAGAATTGAAATAAAAGTGGAAATTATGGCCGTCGTGCATGTGGCCGTTTAGTGCAGAATCCCAACTCCGGTCGCTATTTTCCGCTCAAGGCGGGTGGGCGAAACATTAGGGGGACGCTTAAGCTTCACGCCCTCCGCCAAGCGCTTTTAAGACTGCATTTTTCATCTGGGAGTTTTAATGTACTTAATAATAATATTATTGACTGATTCAAAGGAACGAGAAGGCGCGGAATCCGCCACTTCTGCGGACAAAAATTACACTGGAAGTGTAATAACAACTGTAATTAATTACAAACCTTAATTAGCGGTTAGTTAGCCGTGTCTCCAGCCCCAGCTCACCAAATCGCACTATTATAAGCGAACCTTGATGCTAGCGAGACTAACTCCAAATTTGACCTTGGCTGAGCTTGAAGGTCACCCCGCTGTTTCCAAGCTTTCTCCGGGTTGCGCTTAAAGGGATCGAACTACGTACCGCTCTAAAATTTTCGCCTTAATGAAGGCACTCGTGACACGACCGCACAATATGAGATAGTTCCCGCTTTGGTACTTAATGTATTGTGAACCCCTTTTAGGATAGATAATGCCAAACGGGCGCTGCAGGTATTTGTAATAAATAAATAAGAAATAAAAACAAACAGTGGTCCCAGTGTACAGATTATTGGCATGAAAATGAGCGGCAAGGACGCAACCCGTGCCAAGGACCATCGCCGACAAAATTTCTAGTATGCAAGTTTTTAAAATTGGAGGCCTGTCTTGCGGACTGCATGTATCTAACAAGTGAGAGGAAACTGATCAGCTCAATTGCAAGCTCTGTGTTGATTCTTGGTGATAAGTTAGAATCTTTAATTCAACGTCACACAAAGTGCTGGAGCCTGTCGTACGTTGTGGAATGGGTCCCTATAATAATTTCTGGCTTGCAGTCAAAATGCAACAATATCGAGTCGTGACAATATCTGAACCAAAAGTAGGCAAACCCAGTGCTCACACATCGAAGTGACCCTGGATGTTGGAGTGTCCAAAACGATAGGCCGCAGTGGAGAACTCGTTGATGATAGTGGGGTCCACAGTTGGGTCATAATTCGTGTAACCGTCTTTTAGCGGCCACAGGTCGTATTTCGTCATGGCGTCAGGGCCGATAATACCAGGAAGCCACTCGTTGTAAACGATGTTTTGTAACAAGGCAATAATTATTCTCCTGTAAAAATATAATGCACATAAGAACGAGCGTTAGTGGTATTTTTGAAGTTATGGCTTTGCAAGTAGCTTCGAGGCCCTTTCCCATTCCAGAATGCATTTAAGAATTCTTTCTTCTCGAAATTCTGGATCCTAGATCCTTAACTAGATCTTAAGCCTAGACACCCTCTGTAATTCGATGTGTCTCGACGCAGAATTCTAGCGCCTCTGTATAAGGCAAGGGAATACACTGTTTTGTCGCGGTTACATTTATTGGAATTCAGAAAATCTTCCTATTGGTGGCATGTGGAAGATGTCAAGCATCTATTCGAAATAAGGCCCCTTGTCTGCGTCTATGCGATGTCATAACGCACAGAGCCAAAATTCTACCTTTAGTAGTATCATCGTAACAGTCTGAAACAGCGCTCAGCCCCAAAAGGCATCCTGAGGGCCGCCAAAGGACCGCAGATTGAGACTTTGACATCCTCATCACCCGCCTAGCTACGCATACTGAAGAACAAAGGCTTCTCCCATACATCCCAATCATAACCCTGCCATCTCCGTCCACTTGACCCCTCAAAATTCTTAATCTTATCCGGCCAACTGATCTTATGCCACATCCTTTTGATTTCTTCGGTAGTCTACTGCAAGACCCTTAACAACAATCGGTTATCTTGTTTACTCACTGCATTCCCTGCCCAATCACGCCGACATCACGGGAACATAGAGAGTAGGCACCTACGTCACAGTGGCGCCAATTTTTGTGCATGTAGCACGGCGAAAGGCTACAGGCATATCTAATCGCCTTACCGCCACTTGCACTGCTGAAGCTGTGTTCTGCACCACACAATGACGCCCGTGACGTCTCCTGAATACCTTCTACATCTTCAATGCTGCACGCAGCTGTCGATCAAGCGAGAATAGCCAACTGTGGAGAGCTGAGCAATCATTTATCAATCCAGATAAGATTTGTAACATTATCTTATTGGGAACGCACTCCGGACTGATAATCTTCTGACTTAAGATGTCTTCTAAACTGAGGTCAGATCAGGAGGCTGCGCCTGATTTTGCCAAAACACAAGGCGTATATATTAAAGCGTTCTAAGCAAGTTCACACAGTACTCATAAAAGGAAAGATTAACAGCGCTAACGAAGACACGAACAAATAGGCAACACAGGACAGGCGCTCCCAGCAATACGTTTTACTTCACACAATACTGTCGCTTATTCGAGGTGGGACACGCAATGTCTGAAATCGCAAAATGCGAAAATTTTGATTCGAAGCTAAAATCCTGAAGTATGTCGTGCTCGAGCGCTGAGAAAAGATCTTTATTGGTTTCAGTTAACGAAATTAATATTTATCGCGTCTCCAAGGGTAGCTTACCTGACAGTTTGGAAGATTATTTCGTCGTTCCAGTGAGGATTGATATCAGCCAATTTCCTGGCCATTCTGTTGTGCTCTCTCAAAAATAACGTATGCAGCGATATAAGACCCGGATTTTGATTGTTCCTGAAATCACCTGAGACCACCAGACAAGATCAAAATAAAAACTCGGCCTCTTTAACGTTTGCAATTAAAGTTCTTTATTGTGATCTAACAGATTGTCCCGTTTGCTGTCAACTTCATATAATAAGTACTTTTGGGCCAGACGTGATCCATCCAGCGTCTTAAGAAAGCACTTCACAGGGGCAGTGATAAAAGTGCGCGAATATCTGAGAGAGCAGTTGACAATGTTTTCTATGATTGAAATCTCTTACGTTTTAAAGATTGTCCTGGAAGAGAGCAATTCACTGAATGTAATCTGCCTATTTGTGCAGGGTAAAAGCTGCACGGGTGACAAAAGCTTCTTAGCGGTTCGCTTAGTGGCTATACGTCTGCACCACAAGCCAAAGAGTCTCCCAAGTCTGCCTAATATTGAATCGAAAACAAAATGTGTAAACTACGAAGTAATTTAACTGCCTAATACGCATCACGCAGCGATATGGTCAAAGCATAAATAATCTGACCATTCAAAGAAGCCACCATCGAGTACTGCAGAGAGAACTGAAGTGCGGCCTACCTGTCCGCAAGCAGATCTTGCCTTCATCGGGGCGGCTGCAGGTGTCATTTCTTGGCTCCGGACTGAGGGGTAGAATAACCGAGTCGTTCACAGTCTCATGCTTTAGCAGCCCTGCGAGAACGGGACCGTTTAAAATCCAAGCAGGTGGCTAAGTACTAGGTAGGAAGGCATGAGCAAGGCTCATCCGAACGTTTCATGTCGCGCTTCAAGCGGGCGCCACCTGAAAAAAGACTCCGACTCAAGGAGTGTTTCGTCAGGTGGGGCTCATCACTCTCCCATTCGCGCAGCAGGAAGCGCGTTCGAGCAAGTGATTCCTGAATTTACTACGAGTCATATCGGACCGATGGCTGCACTGTTGGGCTTCATAAGCATGGGCCCCGCAGGGATGATGCAGTGATTAGGACGCTCGACTACTGTGCCCAAAGATGCGGGATCGAAACCCGGCTACGGCGGCCGTTTTTCGGTGGAGGTGAAAAGTAGGCTCCCGTGTGCTGTGCGATGTCAGTGCACGTTAAAAAACCCCAGGTGGTCGAAATTTCCGGAGCCCTCCACCACGGCGTCTCTCATATAGCCTAAGTCGCTTTAAGACGTTAAACATAAACAAACCAACCTAAAATAAGTAAGAGCAAAACGTTACGAACATGTGTAGGTAAGGTCTGTCTGCCCACTGCCGTATATTTAAAAAAAAGACAATTTTGATTCTGAATGGCTAACCGCATGGATGGCGAAGCTAGGCTGACCGTTACAAACCTGTGCAGTGTGCTAAAACAGATATTTCTTGAAAATATTTAAACTCCTCTGAAACAATTCTTGATGACGTATGTTTGTGGGTCATATACATTCAACTATTTTACCTTCAAAATTATTGAGGTGCGAGGACGATCTCGAAAAGGTCCACTGAGTAAAAATAAAGAAACTTAAGAAACTAAACATTTCTGGGTGTCCTCTGGCAAACTACGCGTTCAGCATCACCAATCGACAGATAGGAAACATATCGATACCATGCCAAGACGCCATATTAATGTCATTGAAGCATCTAGTTCACGAGGTAAATATTTTTTTATGCATTCACTTGTTCTGATACAGATGGTCCGTTTTGAGGCCGTTTTGTACACCGGATCTCAGCGCATCAGCAGAAACAGCAGGACTTGCTGGGGCCCGGAACGTGCTTGCATAAGACCAAGTTTTTCGAAGCGCAAGTGTGTGGATACTTTCCGTTTTCTGTAGTGGAGGGCTAGCGGGAAAACAAACTTTATATCCGAAAACTGACTGACACACGTTTCGAACCCATTTCTTCCTCATGATTGCATTGACGATGTCGGAAACGCCCGGCATGGCACTCGAATGCTAACCTGACTTATCATGTATCCAATATGGGCAACCGCGCGACCGGGAACAATGTTTTGGTAGCGCTCCATGCGGCAGTGTCTTGTACTAGAGTCAATGGTGCCCCTCTGTGCATTGTGTTTTCATTTTCCGGGTATTACAATAACACAGAAGGTACTGCATCAGGATGCCCTGAGAAGCCAGAATAATCATTGTATGTGTGCCGGCTCCAAGATGTGAGTGCTAGCCGTATGACAGTAAGTAAACACATAGCCCCATCCTCGGTGTTGAAACAACGTATGTATATAACTGGTCTCAGTGGCAAACACAAATTCAAACTCTCTTGCCCCGACATGTTACTACAGGCTCAGCAGGAGTCATCTGTTAGCGACATCATTTTTGATGGTGTACCTGTCGCAGTAGTAACAACTGCGATTATATTATCCCAGCAGAGACGTTGGAACGCAGGTTTTTCGACGCATTCGCAAACGACGGTAGCTAAAGGTTGCACAGACTATATTACGTCCGTCATGAAGGTGAAACATCCACTCACCGCCATCGAATGTTCTCAGGCTGTCCATGATGTCCTTGTTGATTCCGTAAATATGCGATGCGTCGATGAACGATGTCCGCGAATTCATTTGCTCTCTTGGACCTGTTAGAAACGAATCGTGTTAGTTTTTGAAGATACAGCCACTCTTACTAACCAAATAAATAAAATTTCGCGATGAAAAGCAATAGGGGCATCACTATGCTTTTGGAAACCACCTTAAAGTCTTCGGCCTGTGTGCAACAACCGCTTTGAAACGCATGGTCTACTTGATCAGCGCGCGGAAAGATAAGTGAACCGCTCAGGAGCACTTGAAATCGGAAGGATCAGATCAACAAAGGGAAGATATGAGCGATCAGATATGTTGGACACATATGACAGTACAGCACGAAACATAAGTCTTAAAATTCTGAGAGCACTGTTGAATCTACACTGCAGAAAGGCGAAAGCCTGAGCGTTGCTGCTGCACAGGGTGCATCACGTTTGTTCTCGTTATCATTATCAACTAAATGCACCATAATTGTCATCGCTACTGCCATCACTGTCACTGTCATCATCCTCGCGGTAGACAAGCCGAAGTAATATATGCTTTTCACGATCCCGGGCGTGCCGTCCCGGTAAACAAAAATACACAGAACGGTAAATGATGTACTCAAAAAAGTGCTGAAAATGCCGCTCTCGCCATGTACGAAGACATTCTTTGATAAATTACTCACTGAGACCCTGCCTGTTAAAACTTGGTTAGGGAAAAATGGCATATTAGTATCTAGAGTAGATTGCCGCCTTTGTGATTCTCCGGAAACTATTGAGCACTGTTTCATCGATTGTAAATATGCAGTATCATTCTCTGATATTTTGCAACAGACATTCAAAAAAGACTTCATTTGACGCCACATTCTCTGAGATATCTCAGTACATTGCCATTTGTTGATAAGCCTTTAGACATGTTCTTTCTAATTGGGTTACACAGCCTCTGGAAAACGCACATGCTTGACAGAAATTGTGAATCTCTTGTTTCTACAAAAGACGACTTCTGTATGATGATTGTTCATTTAAGAAAACTTAAGGAAAAGCTAATTTGCCGGTTTTGCCCCGCTACACAATTAAAGGACGGCCGCATCACTTTTCGAGAAGTCTGCGATATTCAAGGATTAAGATCTTTATAGGCTGTATGCAATGCTAGCAACGTGTTTTCGTGCTACCATTAAAACTGATAACGTAATCGGCGGTTAAAATGTCAGCTTCTTCTCACAGCATTGAACGACTGCGGAGAAGCTCGGTGATGATGTCATGGACGGTAATATTTATTCTTTTCGTTGCCTTCGCGCACATCCTGCAGTGCCTTTTTTGATATCGCCAAACAATGTTTATAAGCATTTTCTTTCGGTAGCCATATTTTTACTTCTTCAAACCTAGCGGTTCTATGCGGGAAACGTACCGGTACCGTCAATGACGTCATCATGCGCCCCCATGCGTCGCTGTGCAGTGCGAAGAAGCCTGATAGCCGGCGCAGTTTTAATCGCTAATTGCTCCATTGTTTAAAATGCTAGCGCAAAGATTATTCGCATGCTTAACCTGGGAGTTGTAATCATTCCATTCATTTAAACTGAGATCTGCAACCGATGCAGTTTCCATTTAAGCGCCGAAGTTTCTTACGATATGGAAAAACAAAGTTTTCTGGCTTTTATTTTGCTTTCGTTCTCTTGAGCAGTGAATCGCAAACGCTATGATTTGTGGTCATTGAGCTCTCGACTTGACCCGCGTGTTAAATGGACACCTATGACAAATACAAATTGACCTGTACCGATCCCGCAGAGCGCTCTAGCACAAACTATTTTCATCGAAATGCAAGCTTTATATCATTGAGCTTGAAGAGACAACAAAACGCACGAAGTACAGGTGTCCCCTCACCACTCGATATCGCGAGTGCAATGTTTGCGTCGACAATACAAAATGTCCCGAATTTTTATACTCTAAAGGAAAGATTTCAAATTCCGATTTCTCGGTGATAAATAAGTGTTTTTCGGTGTCGGACAACTTTCAACACTGCCTTAGGAAAAGAGAATGAATTTTTTCACTGAAAACAACAGTTTGATAGAATTCTTAATATCCTTAAATGTTTAAGCTTAGGAGCAAGTATGCATACTTCTAAATTTATACAACTGTCAGTTACCAAAAAACGTGTCTGAACTTTCATGACATCCTAGACAAAAGGATGACTTTTTTGGCCGTGTTTTACGGTCCGTAGAGCACCTCCAGGGCTTCACGACCTCTCAGAACTATACTTTTCACATCTGACGGATTTTAATGTTCGGCAGCGGCTGTTGATGCTCTCCTATAACGCAATCTATAGAGAAGCCTACTAGGCCACAAGCATCTAGAAAACGTCAGGACCACTTTCAAATTCCATAGGTTCCATTAACGTATCTGTTGACGCCACAGTGTACTTGATCTAATAACTACAATACACATCACCCTTGTTTTGTTTTGTTTTTTTTTTTTTTTGGACTCCTGGACAAGCGCTCACCCAACTTACACTGGAACTGTTTCTGCCTGGCATTGCTGCACTACGGAAACATTTCCTAAAAGAAAAAATAAAGAAAAAAAAGAAATTTCTTCCCAGCTAGGCAGAAGAGCTATGCCAGACGGACACAAATAGACACGAAAAAAAAAAAAGCCTGTTAAATGGTTTCATGCTCGTTAGTCTAGTGGGCCACAAAAGGCAAGGCCACGTGCAGCGCTCTCAAGACCGCTCTAGAAAAAACGCTGATCGTATACCTTATTTTGCCGTCCGGAATACTAGCGTGACTAGCATTTGGTAGTTTTTCTGGTTTATTTTATATGTTTGCTAATATGTCCGAAATTATTTTGTGAAGTGGATTCTACTTAACTATTTAAGCACAGCACAGACTACAAATTTCCATTCTTAAAAGCTTCAGAAGCTGTCGGAAATCGTGCGCATCCTATCCCACAACGTAAGGCACCTCTTTTCAATCTCCGCTCTTGAAAAGTGTTACAACGGGAGAAGCTTACCGGTCTGACAGTGACAACACGGCAGTGAGCGAAGAAAATTGAGAACGCTGCGATTGAACTGGGAGAAGAACGGATCGTCCGGAGGCACCTGAATGCTGGAGCTCTCAGTGTCGTTTTGGAATCCGTTCTGAGCGCCTGGGGAACAGAAATTAAACATGAGGCATCCGTAAATATTAATAATATATAAATTCAAAATCCACACTCTGGCGACATAATGAAGCACGCGTTCCAACCTAGCATTCTGTGAACCGCCAGAAGTGGCACCATTCCAATCTACTTCAACCAAGCTAAACAATGAAGCAGGCGATGACGCCTTCACCGTGGTTATGGTGACGCCTCTCGGGCTCAGTGTTTATAACCGTTAATGTGTGGTAACGGTAACGTCATTAACGTCGAGAAATGGTGTTTGTTGAATCGCTTAAAGTGGAATATTAAGAAGACTTCCGTCTTGTCTCTAACTAGGAAACGCGACGGTGTTGTATTTGATTATACACTTTTGGCGGATCATATTTCTCGTGTGGCCCATGTACGTGACCTTGGTGTTGTTGTTGATTCAAGGCTTGATTTTAGATTGCATGTAAATTCAATTGTGTTACGCGCATTGAGACATATTGGTCTTATCTCTAGACTAACAAAAAAAATTTCAACGGCACGAATGACTACGCACTCTATACTGTGCTCTTGTGAGACCGCGTCTTGAGTTCGCGTCAGTAGCCTGGAATAACGTATCTGCCACCTATTGCGCAAAAATTGAAAATGTCCAGCGTAAGTTCATACGCATCTTTTATGACAGATATATTGGACGCCGCCGTTTCTACGACTACGATTCTCTCTTGGCAGACCACAATATGTGTACTCTTGGCGACAGGCGACTCATACGTGACATGCAGTTTCTGCAAAAAATTGTGCGCGGTTTCATTACTGTGAGACCTTACTGATGTCACTGAATTTTCGTGTGCCGCATGCAAAGGCTGCAAATTGTTTTGACACATTTTATCCAGATTTGCACGCCAACTGTCCAATGACTCGTATACAAATCCTGTATAACAAAACGTTTATTGACACGGACATATTTGCCTAATTGTTGTTTTCATGCCTGCTTTTAAATGTTAATAAGTGTTCTGATGTATCTGACCTAGTGTGCGCTCCTTTAGGCCACTTGGCTGTTGAGGGACACTCAAATAAACATTATCTATCTATCTATATATCAATCTATCTATCTAAAGCTGTGAATTAGGACTTGGTACGAAAGCTCCATTTTCCCCGGCTGAAAACTTTCCAAACTTTGCGAGATGGCGAAGAAAATTTGCTTCTTGTCTTTATTATATACATAGACCTTTGTTTTATAGGGAAGTAAGTTCAGAATAGCTTTCTAAAACTGAGCTCCCCTTTTACAATTTTCTTAGAACTTTGACGTGCGATCATCTGCAAAGAAGAAAACAACAACATGAGATTTTCACCCAAAAAATTAATAGAAGTCGCGGTACGCTTGAAAATTTATTTGTCTATTTCTTTGCCATTGGTCATCCCCGCCTTCAACAGCACAGTCCGGAAATTGCAACCAACAATAAGTGAATGACACAAAAAAAATCAAATAAGTGAATAATTTTTACAAAATACTTTCCCTCGCATGTGAGGCTCAGCGTAGTGGAGGTTTCAAATATATTCTCGGGTGCCTACAATGCGTCCCCATGCCAGTCTCAGTGTCTCAGGGACCACTGAGCCACTAAATCGGGTACTGAGCCACGATGGCGGAAATGGTGGTAACTGTACGCACCCAGAAAGGTCTCGAGCGGAGGCAGTGTACTTGCTGGTGCATGCGTGATGTCGTGGTCGATGAATTGCCCAAAGGACATAGCCAAGTGGGTCAGCTGCCTATCCGGTCTGTCTCTCTCCGGATGAACCTTATAGGAGACCAGCCTGGCGCTTGGAAGCGGGTTGCCACTTAATGCCGTACTTCTCGGCTCATTAATGCCTGCAGAGAGGAGAAAACAGTTGCCGGAAGACAGTAAACCAACGCTGAAGAAGGATGTAGAGTTGGACGAGTTGTTAATAATTCATTGTGGGTGGTACAGCGCGAAGACACGAAGGACGAAGAGTGTTTCTGTTGCGATTCTCTTCTTCGTACTTCGTGTCTTCGCGCTGTACCACCCACAATGAAGACTAAAACACCGCGCAACGCGCCGTCGTCTTACCTACTTGCTGCTTCCTAAGGGTACTTTTTAGTGTTCTGAAGCCGCCAAGTTTATAGCCTTGGAAGGTAGGGCTAGTTTATGGCTAAATATAACGAGGTCAGCTAGGACAGGTAGTAACCGCAGATCCGGACCATGAAAGGAACATAACCAGGGAAAATAAGATTAGGATAGAGAGCATTTGGCAAGTAATTGATTATGACTAGCAGCTTAGCGGCATCGCTCAAGAAGAAAGTATATAAGTTTCATCGTACCTGCACTTGCCTGTGGGGCAGAAACGTGACTCTAACGAAAAGGGTCCTATTTAACTTGAGGACAACGCAGAGAGCTATGAAGCGGGAAATGGAAAGTGTAACGTTAAGAGATAAGAAGCGTGCAGGGTGGGTCAGAGAAATAACTCGAGTCAATGACATTCTAGTGGCAATCGAGAAGAAGAAATGGTAATGGGCAAGGCCTGTAGTGCGAACAGAGGATAACCGATGGCCGGGAAGGTAACAAATTAGATTCCAAGGCAAGGAAAACGTAGCAGGGGGCGGCAGAAAGTACGTTTCAGCTCCTCTCCCCCCACCCCAATACCCCATAACAAATATAGGCAAATGATCTCTACAAGAGCAAGGTGAGTAGCGATAATGTGAGACGCGCAAAAATCTGTAATATATTTATTATTTCACTTGCATTAAAATGACGGGAAAAGGAAAGTCAGCTAATATTATAGCACACAGCTGCGCATTCCCCCCATGACCTTCACTAATCAAGCGCAGTATACGGCCGTAGTTAGCCTCTTGAAGCCAAAATAAATACAGCACGAAAAAATATCAAATATAAATTCTTTGACTGGCCCGGTTGAATTGCGCGTGGAAATGTGTGTTAGTGTGTTCCGAATCGTGGTAGTGTAAAAATGCGCAGTCTTTGTCAAAAGTTAACAGCCCAAGATGTTTGCGTCTTAACCGCACCCGATGGCTCATGAAGCGTTCCCAGTGTTCCAAATCACCCGATAGTAAAAACGGTTTTTTTTTCCCTACCTACTCCAACAAGGCCTTCATTAATACTAAAAGAGCGCCACTGAACAGCTTGGAAGCACTTTCTAGGTTCCAAAATTTAGGCAAAAACTGGTTACACGGTATATATGATAATTGTAACGTAGATACACGGATGTATCTACAGATATTTACAAAGGGGTAACTGACCAGACAAACAACTTCATGCCAGCGGCGCCCAGCACGAATCGCACACACTCGTTCTCCACCTTCCACACGTGAGCACAGCACTTTGTCGTAGTCGTCCCTTTACACAACTCCCGGCGGCGAAAGCACCGTCCCTGTGCTAGGTAAACGACGGATCAGGTGCATGCTACGGCTTGAGGCGAACTACGTGAGCAACGTCGGTGGCAGGGAGGGTGGATGATGAATGATCAAGAGGGGCAACCTCATATGTCACGTCGGTCACCTGACGGAGCACACGATAAGGGCCGTTGTACTGGCGAAGGAGCTTCTCAGAAAGAATGACACACAGAGAAGGAGACCAAACGATAACGAGTGATCCTGGGGCATAGTGTACTGGGCGATGCCCGCGGTCGTAAACAGACTTCTGGCAGGCCTGGGAGTTGGTGAGACGGTTGCGGGCCATAGTTGCTTGGGTGATGGCGTCACGTGCGTACTCCGTGGTCGACTCCCAAGATGGTGGCAGCAGTGTATCCAATGGCAATGCAGGATGTCGACCAAATAGAAGACAGGAAGCCGAATAGCTTGTGGTGTCATGTCGCGACGAATCGTAAGCAAATATTACATAGGGCAAGGCAATGTCCCAATCACGATGGTATAGCATGTCAGTGAGGGTCCTGTTCAGCCGCTCGGTATAGGCCCATTCGTTTGAGGATGGCACGCTGTAGTGAGCTTATGTTGCGTGGAACAGGACCGGAGTATGTCGTCAACTACCCGGGACAAAAAGTAGCGGCCGCGGTCCGTCAGCAATTGGCGTGGAGTACCATGGTGAAGGATGACATCTTGAAGCCGGAAATCGGCGACATCGGTGGCGCAACTGGTTGGTAATGCACGTGTGGTGGCATATCGGATGGCGTAGTCGGTCGCAATAGCGACCCAGCGGTTGCCGGAACTGGACGTCGGAAAAGGTCCGAGGAGGTCTAGTCCGTCACGATGGGGGGTTCTAGGGGTACGTCGATATGCTGCAGAAGACCGGCAGGCAATGTGGATGGGTGCTTTCTGCGATGACAGAGGTCGCAGCTGGCAATGTAACGGCGAACACTACGATATAGACCGGGCCAAAAGAAGCGGCGGCGGACCCGATAGTACGTTCGGGGGACACCAAGGTGAACCGCGGTGGGCAGGTCATGTAGTTCCCTGAGGACAGAGGAGCGGAGACGCTGGGGAACGATGAGCAGAAGCGGAGGTCCATCAGCGCGAAGGTTGCGGCGGTACAGGATTTCATCGCGAAGAACAAAGAGTTGAAGTTTAGGGTCTGAGGTGGCACCGCTGAGGCGATCGATTATTGGACGCAAGGAGGAGTCGTACCGCTGCTCGTCCGCGATGTTAAGCAGATCAGAGACAGCGAACAAGCAAGGGCCGATGTCACAGTCTGCAGGATCTGGCGGTTCCACAGGGTGATGAGACAGGCAGTCAGCGTCTTGATGTAGACGCCCTGACTTGTAGACAACGGTGTAAGAATACTCTTGAAGGCGTAATGCCCAACGACCAAGCCGGCCTGTATGGTTCTTCAGTGAAGAAAGCCAACAAAGAGCGTGGTGGTCAGTCACAACCGAGAAAGGACGGCCAAACAGGTAGGGTCGAAATTTAGACACGGCCCTTACAAGGGCTATGCACTCGCGCTCTGAAATAGAATAATTGCGCTCAGCAGTGGAAAGAAGGCGGCTGGCATATGCAATTACACGGCCTTGACCTTGGTAACGTTGGGCGAGCACGGCGCCGATACCATATCCGCTGGCATCTGAGCGAACTTCTGTTGGAGTCGACGAGTCGAAATGGGTCAATACAAGTGATGAGGGAAGCAAGTGGATCAGTGAAGAAAATGAGTTTTCTTTCGCAGGGCCCCAGGTAAAAGTGGTGTATTAAGGAGGTCGGTGAGGGGACGGGTGATGGCCGCAAAAGTTTTGATGAAACGTCGGAAATAAGAGCACAAGCCGACAAAACTTAGCACATCCGTAGAAGATCAAGGCAGAGGGAAGTCCTTGACAGCTTTAAGTTTAGCAGGATCTGGGCGGACACCAGAAGCATCGACAAGATGCCCAAGGATTGTGAGTTGGCGGCGTCCGAATTGGCATTTCGACGAGTTGAGCTGCAACCCGGCTCTACGGAAGACGGAAAGAATACTCGTCAGTCTTTCGAGGTGCGCGGAAAATGTGTAGGAAAAACTACAACATCGTCGAAGTAACACAGGCATGTAGTCCATTTAAACCCTCGAAGCAAGGAGTCCATCATTCGCTCGAAGGTAGCTGGAGCATTGCAGAGACCGAACGGCATGACTTTAAACTGGTATAATCTGTCCCGTGTGACGAATGCGGTCTTTTCACGGTCTTTGTCATCGACAGCCATTTGCTAATACCCGGATCGAAAGTCGATGGAAGAGAAAAATTTGGCTCCGTGAAGGTAATCCAAAGCGTCATCGATTAATAGCGGGGGGGAGGTACACGTCCTTTTTCGCAATACTGTTGAGGTGCCGATAATCAATGCCGAAGCACCAACTCCCGTCCTTCTTTTTAACAAGGACAACTGGTGAGGCCCATGGGCTTGGCGAGGGTTCTATGATGTTGTTAGTAAGCATCTGGTCCACCTCTAGCTGAATGATGTTGCGTTCTGTACGTACTGGACACTCTATACTGATGTCTGTGAATGGGAGCGGTCTCACCGGTGTTTACGCGATGCGTAACCACAGAGTTCCGAGCCAAAGGGCGGTTATCAAAGTCAAAGATGTCGCGATATTAGGAAAGAAGACATCTGAGATCGTGAGTTTGTGCTGGTAAAAGGTCAGGAGCAATCATCTTTGTGTATTCGTCAGATGGTGTGACGTCTGACACGGGGCAGTTCGCCGAGGAGGGTGCACAACCTGTATCAGCTGCGCATTCAGAAGCAGGGCACAGCGTGGCGACCGACATGCCTTGGGTCTGAACATGCGATGCAAAGTTGAGGACCAAAAGGGACACTTGATTGGCAGACATAGTGACCCTGTATGAGCAAGGGTAACGTCCCGTGCGAGAGGTACATGAAGGGCTGGAGTAATGATGTACTGGCCATCAGGGACTGGTGGGACAGACAAGAACGATGCATAGATGACGGCTTCGGGGTCCAGGCGGTGAAAATTGACAGTGCATAGGCAGTGCACAACTGGATCCGGCGGCTCCTCCATAGGATTAGGTCATGAGGGCAGTGTTCAAGGACAGTGAAGAGAACAGAAGTATGACGGCTGGCGATTGATGCACGAGCTGTACACATTCCAATCACAGCAGAAGTGCCACCGTCAGCGACACGGACAACAGATGAGGGGGCAGGAGTGAGCACTTTCTTTAGGCGATGGCGGAGACGGGAATTCACAATGGAGACGTTCGCTCCCGTGTCAATCAGAGCTGTAACAGTGATCCCGTCTACGCCGACGCTAAGCATCTTCCTTCGGGCCTGGAGAATTAGAGGGTTTTCGGGTCGGGTCGTCAGGGCAGCCCCACCTCCAGACGCTGCGGCCATCAGTTTTCCGTACGATATTGAGCATACGGATTAGGAGATGACGGGCGGCGAGATCGGGGCAACGGAGAACGACGGTGGTATGGAGGCGACGAACGGTTGGTGGGCAGAGTCTGAGTGTCAGAGCTTGAGAATTGCGGTTCATAGGGCAATGAAGTGCGGCGGGAATAGACATAATCCGGGTAGCAGCGGTAGGTCGATGGTGGACGAGTTCGACAGTGTCGAGAGATGTGACCGACATAGGAGCAGTTAAAGCAGATAGGCCTGTTGTAAGGTGTTCGCCACTCATCTGGGTTGCGGCTGCGGCGATGATAGTACGGACGTCCAGAACCAAATACCGGGGACACACGGCGAGCATCTGGAGAGCTAATGGAGCATACAGGTTGTATAAGGTTGCACAGCCTGCATAAGATACCGTAGGGGAACCGTCTAGTACCGATAGTTCAGAAATCGCTGGAGACACTGCTTATGGCTCCCGGCGCACAAGTCGTGTCAAGCTGTCGGATGTTGGCAGAGCGCAAGGTGGGGTCGAGTCCACGCAGGACAACGTCGCAACCGTGTTCGGCAGCCATGTGAACTAAGAAGAAATACTGCGGCTTTTCGCTTGTTCACACCGGCGGCATTCTTTTAGGATCGCGTCAACCGTTTCGCAGTCCTTGTACACGAGTAAGTTGAAGGCGTGCTATTCCCTTTACTACATGACCCACTTTAGCACTGTCTGACATTGCGGGGTCAACTTTCATGCAAAGAGCCAAAATTTCCTGAACGTATGACACATACCATTCTGTGGACGATTGTTTTCGGCATGCGAGCTCCTGCGCGGCTAGGTGACGTCCGATTGGCTTACCAATTAGGTCAGAAAGTTTCCGCTTGCACAGGTCCCAACTGGTTAGTTCCTCCTCGCTGGTCTCGAACCAGACCCTTGCAGTGGCCGTCAGGTAGAAAATGACGTTAGTCAGCTTCACAGTCGGGTCCTACCTGTTGTGTACGCTCACGCGCTCGTACATAGCGAGCCAGTTCTCCACATCAGCACCGTCCACTCCATTGGAGGTTCCGGGATCACGCGGGTGGGCAATGATGAAAGCCGGGATGAGGGACGCCGATGGTGCGGCCTCATCGCTGGGCATGGCTAAAGAGCCGGGAAGTCAAAGACCGCTGCGGAGTTCCGTTCTTGCTGTAGGCTACCCCGCACCTCCAACCAATAATGTAACGTAGATACACGGATGTATTCAGAGATATTTACAAAGGGGTAGCTGACCAGACAAACAACTTCATGCCAGCGGTGCCCAGCACGAATCACACACACACGTCGTCGTTCTCCGCCTTCCACACGTGAGCACAGCAATTTGTCGTCGTCATCCCTTTACAATATCTCTGGACGCTACGTTTTATACCGTAAGAGTATTTAAAAGCTATCCGTTCTGTTAAAACAACCACTTTGCTGTAATAGTTGCTTCACGTGTGATCTTTACTAGGTCATTTAGGCAGCTCTGGCTGTGACGTACTTAGAACACAGCGATGTTCTCGAAATATAAAGATCGTTGGTCTTGAATTAAATGATATATTGTATGCTTACTGTATGTGCGCCACTCGTCAAGTGAGACTGTGGCTCGCATACCCGTTTTGTTGAAGACAGTCGGGGCCCACAGGATAATATCTGTTTGATAGGCTCATTCACGATTTCAGCGTTAAAGCATTCCTGGCGATGCTCAAGTGACAGCCAGTGGAAACCGTGAGTAATGGGCACTGCCGGCTCACCGTCATCGTAGGCTGCTGGTAGGAGCCTCCGCTGGCAGGAGTAAGCCTGCCCCCACCCTGGATTTTGCAGGTTGTTGCAGCTTCCGTCCGGCTCCCTGTACAGCTTGCGCGGATCGCAAGAAGTGGGCGTCTTCACCGGGCAGGAACCACACGACTCCTTCCGTTCCTTCTTGAGCCATTGTCTGACGTGCGGGAGTAGCGCTTCAGCAGCCTCAATGCCAGCGTCTCTGAAGCTGGTGGGAAAGCAAAAAAAGCGAGCAGTGAACGGTTTTCATCGATGGCAAGTTTCGAGTCTCTTTGATCTGTGTAGATAGAGACGCCAGAAACGGAGGCTGGGAAGCCAAAGCCCTCCCTTTATTATTCTTACGTTGGTGCTAAGTTCATCTAAGTGGGCACTTATGTTTAAAAGTGCAAAGTGTTTAAAGCTACGTTGGACGTGAGTCTTAATGGTACCTCAATAATGGAACAGAAAATTAATGGTACGGTGGAATCCACTGTATACCTCCTCCAGGAGTCACATCCCACGTATGCCCATATATTGACTCACAATTTTTATCTCAAACCTTATGCAATTGCATACTACGCTCGCGAATTTCGAAGGCCTGTAATGAAAATCTTATTTTTCCAATTTTACACTTTTCAATTCCACAAATAACAGAGACGGACATCTTCTCACCTGGTTTGCACAGCGCCCAGCACCGCTGTCACTAGCCCCAAGTTCCATGAAAGCGACGTCAGCGGATGACACGAGGTGCGCCAGAATAGATGCGCATAAGTTCGATGCAGTATCGATTCTTGCAACCTCAATCTACTTCTTCCTTAATCAAGCTGTCATTATCTTGTGCATCGTCAGCGATTCTTATCAAACTATGAAATTCATGTGTCTGTACTGGAGACAGAACGCCCGTACCCGGCACAGCATCATCCCACTGTGCAGAACACCCGTCCGTGGAATCCGGGAAGAAATACTGTGCTAGCTTTCTCTACCAGCAAACGGAGCCAATATATGATATCAGTAATTTCAATTTTTGAGTGGCACGGCACAATGCTTTCGAATGTATGTGAGGTTTACAACAAATTGTTCCGAGATCACTGTGGAATCTGCACTGCAGAAATGCGAAAGCCGGAGCTTTGTTGCTGCACACGTGCATCACATTTGCTGTCATTATCATTATCAACTAAATGCACTATCATTATTATTACTACTATCATCATTGTCATTGTCACTAATTACAGCATGATTGCCATCGCTACTATCATCGTCACGGTAGACAAGAGAATTATGATGTGCGTTTCCCTATCCCGAGCGTGGGGCAGTTAGTTAAAGCGCTCGGCCGGGGATCCGAGAGATGGAGGTTCGATTCCCTGCGTAGACAAGATTCTTATTTTTCTGATGACGTCATCAGTATTATTTCCCAGTGAATATCAGTGCACTGATCCCGCTCACATCTCGCGCAGAAATCTTGCGCACGAGATTTCGTTCCGTGAGCCTAAAAATGCTTTCTCCTTATACAGCGGCGATGGCCGGATCGGCGAGCCCACGATGCGAATAGGAGCTCTACGCAATGCACAAGGGGGCGGCCGTAAATCCGGAAGAGTGAACAGTCAGCTTTCAGGTAAACAGCTACGTCTGGAAAACGCTAGGCAAACGCCCAGCCCGCAGCTCTGTATTCTCGTGAAAGTTAGTGTTCATTGAGTTAAAATATCTGCGTGTTCGAGGCTTGCGCGAGCCTGACGAACTCTGCCCAGCAGTCGACACATGGCGGCAGAGGTGCGCGACGTGCACACAACTTCGACAGGGGAACACGACTCGCCGCAGGGAAAGACTTAACGTTCAGGAAGAGAACCTTGGCACACGGCATAAGATCACATATGCCTCATTACTGAGAGGAAACAACCAGCACTATAAAAAGAGGAGAGAGAAGGCAGGGATGTTAAACAGGAAGGTTTCTCCATCGGCTACCCTGTACTGGCGAACAGCACTGAGGGGATTAAAGGGGGGAAGAGCGTAGGAGCTGTGAATGCAGTCACGATTGTTCCCTCAATGCGGCCACTCTCAGGCAAAAAATAACAGATCTCCAGGGCAGTCGACTTATGCTGCCATAGCCCGAGGATCTTATCTTGCGTTAAAGAGAAAGTATCGAATTGATTCATAGTACATCTCCGAGTATGCCTTTCGCTCAACAGCCAGTATTATTTTACAGTTCGCACGTTCCAACCCAACGGCCAACAGAAAGGCATTGCGTTTGTCATGCGGCAAAGAGAAATATTGCATAGCGGGAAGCGTGACAGTCAATGTGGGCACACGTTGGACATGATTTTGTAGTTACTGCCCGGTATATGCTGGACGTGATTTCAGCTGGTCTTTCACCGTGGCTTTGAGGAGGACCAAATGTCAGAACTTTTCTTAAATTCGGCCTACGGCACAGTAACATAGTGAGTCTCATCCTTTTTTTTACAGCGTAGGGTAGCCAACCGGAAGCCTCTCTGGTTAACAGCCCTGCCTCCCTCGTCCTCGCTATCTATCTTGAAGGGCACTAACCCGCCCAGCCGACCGGTTCCAAAGTCATTGCGGATAGAGGAGTACAAAACAAAAAAAAAAGGAATTCACGCTGATTAAGTTGGTTTATTTATTTCAATGCGGCAACATCCGACTGCTCGGAACCAGCACACTCATGTTTCGGTGGCCAATTGTTATAGTGGAAACTTTTTACTGAGTTTAGCATGTTATAAATTAGCGTTTATAGGCGTACGCATATCAAGAAGTGTTATCGAGCTTTTTCCAATGTCACGAGTTTTGTGGGTGCACTAAGGAAAGTTTGCTTAAGTCATGGATATCCCGGTTTTTCCTTCCTTTGTGTAAATTTCAAGTGACTACCTTGATGGGGTACGTGGAGCCCTTTTTGTTCTGCACTGTAAACTACCGCAACTGACTCCTTTTTTTTTTTTTTTTTTTTTTTTTGGCGCGGGATTGAAAGTGTTGGTGTAAGGACGGAATAAGCGTCGATGAAGCAGATAGCATTGACATCTTCAGATGAATGGTGCCATTACAGTTGTGCCATAGAAACGTTTCACTTGGATTTAGTGTCGGGTTCAAGGGCGATTCTTAGGTCGCAGCGTCCTTTGTTTGCTGACTTTCATTTACTGAGGCACTATTTCTCGACCTAAAATCGGGTGTAAATCATATTGTTAAATGTTTATACAATTTCAATTTGTTTCGTGCAATTTGTTTAAATGAAGATATATCTTCTCATTTTAGTACCGCAAAATAAATGACTTATCTCGAAACTTCGCGCTCAATAATAAGGAACACTGTTCACAAAAAGAATATCTTTAGAGTAGGAATATATTTAAGGCTACAATTTTTTTTCCTTCCTGTGTAGGTTCGTCCACATAGCGAGAAAATGGTTGTCCCTGCTATTCTCGAGTACAGTACAGAAGTGAGTTGACAAAAATAGGAATGAGACAACACATCGGACAAACTAAAGCGCGTAGCAGCATTTACGCCTCCTGAAAAAACTGCTGCAGAAACAATGGAAAAAAATATTGAAACATTAGGTGTGTCCCCACCACCAGGATAACCGAACAAGTCTTAAAAACCAAATGTCGCCAATACAAAATTGTCACATATATATGCAAGTAATAGACAAGTTAGCGCAAAGAGCAATCGCTCTTCTAATTGTCATCTTTCAATTAGCGCGACACTTACGCCATCACCTTTGTAAAACTTAAGTCTAGATTTAAACTATGTTTAATAATAATAAATGTATTTATAATTAATAATAACAATAATAATGTTTAATATGTGCGAAAACATGTCTTTGGAGGATTTAGCTTCCGCTTATATTTGTGATGGTGCTTGAGAGGCAGTGACTAGATCATATTAGGCAAGATTAATCTTGTGTGACACATGGCACAGTGTTCCTCGTTAGGAGGACTGTGATGGAAGCTGTCAAAGTTTCCAAGAGAAACGTAAATACAAAGCCCCGCTTTAGCGGAGGCGTACAAACGCGTCTTCTAGGCCTAGTCCAAGCTCATCTCAGATTCTAAGGCCTAGTTGCAACGCCTCCTAAATCGACACAAGTACTAAAAGGCCAAAGGCAGGGGAACATATACTTCCAAAGACTTAGTTAGACATCATCAAGTAAGGTTTTAGCGCAAATATTAAGTGATAAATTCGTGCGCACTGAGCACGAGAACAAAAGCAAAAAATTCGTTTTAAAAACTTTGGAGGACGCTTAAGCTTCGCCTTTAAGAATGAAACGCGATAGCACAAGAGACACCGTAGCGCGCACGGCACTGGTAGACGCAACCGCTTTCATTACACGTCTCTCAAGAGCGAGCTCATGTTCCGAGGCTTCATGCCTTATCGGTGACGTAATCGCTTCCCCTAGCGGCCACTGCAAGAGAACCTTTCGACTCCAGTTCGCGCGTACAAGCGTTTCTTCCCTTACAATGCAGCTGAGACGTGCACTGAGAAGGGAGGCTCTGTTTTGAATTCCCACCTAGAGCAACTTGCTATACTCATTTTTATTTATTAATCCTTCCGGGACGTAGAAGCGCTGCCAGCCACCTTGCCGAAACGCGCGGGCCTCAAGTTGCAGTCGTAGTCCGTCGGCAACATCGACGTTGCCGATCCGAGCCGGCGCGATGAAGATCTCGGAGGCCATGCCCTGTCTATCTTATTCCGTGCGCCACACGCATGGTGGCGATACGTGCACGCCAAGCAAAAAGGAAGTACAGCGGAAAAGTAATTTGCCACTCGCTTAACTGCGTGTTCTGTAATTCTGTAATTTACCTGCTCATAATTATTATTATACGCCACAATACACTTCTCTAAGGGACATTTCTGAGACAACACCGCAATCAATAGACGCGCCTTTGTCTATTTCAAACCATCTATGTGCTTAAAAAAAATTGGTAATAAAGAAAAAAAAAGGCTTGCCTGGCCGAGTGGTTAGCGTGCTCGTCTCGCATCCCGGAGGCCTACGTTCGATCCCTCAGGTCGGCGATTTTTCCTACTCGTTTTTATTTATTAATGCTTCTGGAATTTTTCGCTCACGGCCAACGCCGGACGACGTGGGTCGACGGCCGCCGACGACGACACCGACTTTTCTGCGACATGGGGCCCTTAACACTACCGCGTTAAAAATGGCAAGTGATCACGATACTCGTCAAAGCGAGACCCCGAGTTCCACCGGACGGCTTGACATGAACAGCGGGAGCAAAACATAGGTTACGCTTACGGATGGTGCTCCGATCTCGGCAAGGAGCTAGCGAATGGACAGCTCCGTGCAGAACTTGGGGCTGGCCTTGTGCCTGGAAAGAAAGAAGAGGTGATGCTGAAAATGTTTTTTGATAAATCGACTTAATAATTTATTTTACACGGTCTTAAGCGCAACAGCACTGGGGAGGGTGGGGGGAGAAAAAATACTGAACATGACAAAAAGCCCGGAAAGCTTGTTCGAAACCGATGTGTAAATATATTTTCTAACTAGTTTCATGGAGGGGAGAAATATACTAATAAGGAACAAAGTCACAAATACTACACCAGCGAAGAAAAAAAAGTGTAAGTATAACATTCCAAAAGAACACACACATATGTCAATTCAATTTTTATAGTATTTTTTTCTTACAAAAATAAATGCCGGGATAAAAACGGAAAACGTCTTCACGAGCAGCTTGAGGGCGGTCAATGTTTACTCTGTTGCTGCCAAAGATTAACAATGCGCAGGGCGAGTGGATGAAACTCCTTCTCCACGCGACTAACTGCCTAGCGCATGACCTATACAAGATGATCCAAACTCTGGTTATGTGCTACTTTCTTTCATCAGTTGCTTCCGTAAAATGTCCCAAAAGCACGACAGTACGACTTGCCCTTGGCGTTCTGAGGTCAAAACAACAGTAAATATGACCATAGAATGGATTCACCATATGCCCAGAGGTTGGTTGTGCAAATATTCAAAAATTTCGAAAAGCGATTCAAATATCCTACCATTAAAATAAATAAATGAATCAAAAATCTGTGTTCAACATTATTAGAAACGAACCCAATACGCTAAAATTTTTTCGAATGATTTTCGAATAACTGACACGAGATTAGAGTTAGGCCCACTACATTTGTCTTAGACAACAGTTCGAAAAGTAACGCTCATTTCTGTACCGCGTACTAACCTGCCACATCAGCATACGCTAGGTGAAGGGTTCTGTATCGCGGGGCACTTCAATCGGGCAGCTGTATTGATGAGACTCATAAATAGAATGTATCATTGGGTGTACGTAGCAGCGGTCAGGCAACTTCAGCCAGCTTAGCTTTGATGCACGCCTTCAGAGACCATGACTCATAAAGTGATGTCGTCAGTCCCATGTCCTCAGGTAGCTCTGGTTTATTTTCTTGAGTCAGCAATAAAAAACGGGGAATTTTATATATGTATAACTTTAACCATAACATAGTTTATTTACTAGGTTTATATTGCGACCCTTAGTGAAAGTTAGCCTTGTGTATTTTAACCGCTATCTGTCTAACTCCTTAAGTTAAAACGCCGAAACTTACGGGCAATTGCTGGTTCGCTCTTTTTTTTTTTTTACGAATATTCGGACAAGTAACAAATTTAGTACAAATGTTCCGTTCGTATTCGATTCTATTACTTAGCCATTCGACTGGTATTCAATTCGACTTCGAGATGCATTATTCTTAACCGATTCAAATGTGAAGTTACACTGTTCACGTCCGAAAAGTTTGAAGAGAGTGCCATTTGTTTACTTATACATCCTATGTCATTAAAGGTCCGTACAGGAGTAGGTCAGAAGAACCGCAACAACATAGCCCAATTCAACTATTAATAGGGCGAAAAGAACAAAATGGAACCAGGACATCGTAAAGAAAGGAGTACAAGAACAATTCCGAAGGAAAGGAAAGAAAACCAAACGAAACGAAACGAAATGAAAGGAAAAATGCGGACATCTGTATCGCGAAACGCGGACATCAAAGTTTATGTAGAAGAGCAAAATATTCCCAGGCTGTCCTATTTACCCAAAAGTGCCTTAAGTTTAGCTTCAAATGAACTGAAACAAGGTTTCAAATTTCTTCAGGCAGACGATTCCACGCTTGAATGCCAAAAGAAAAAGTGGGTATCTAAATGTGGCGAACGGCAAAGAAAAATGTACGATGGTCCTGCGATGAATAATTTTGTACGAATATTAAAAGAGTGGTCTGATATACTTTCTTTTATATATTTCTATACGCCCGTGATGAAAAATAAGAAACTCCATGGCAGCGACATGTCGTGCTGATATTGATGCCCGCCGGAGAATGTTTGCTTGACTGCGCAGGGCGGTGACGTGTCGTACATATGAGTAGAGTACTGAAGAAGCGTAGCTCATTGAGCCAGTTGGTTCTGGCACGGAGAATAAACCAGCGGAAAAGACGAGTTCACCAGTAGAAGTAGACAGGACGAAGCTAAGTGAAGTTCCCCAGATTAAGTTCCTGACTCAGGCAGATTTACTTAAATGTTTCGAAAGCGAATACGGTGCATGGTAACAATCCCTGTTCCATGGTGAAGTCATCATGCCGAAGTCACAAACCACTGCGATAATATCAGGCTGTACCTTCCGAAGTAAACTGGAAATTTGGGTGAGTTGACAAGGAACCATTTGGACACAGAGCGTGCGGATGGGCCAAATGGCAAATGCTGCACAAAAACAAGCGCTTGTTTCTGTGCAAGCTTTGTAGTTTGTCCCGTCCGCAAGCGCTTTGATCAAATTATAAATTCCGAAGGTCTTCGACCTAAAACTAATATTCTATTTTATTTTATATTTTCTTTTGTAAAGCGAGCGTCGCCTAGATAAACAGGCACAACCACTACTTCGCAATTATAAATCTTGAGGACCACGCCGGCCTTCTGTGAGTATGCTTTACAGCGACGTCTGGTGTTTAATTCCACATGTGAGACGTGCATGACCACGGTCATCGCTGCGTCGCCTCTGTAAATTAGTAGTGCTACACTGAGCCGTATGATTTGCTCAATGGTCTAAGTCTTTGGAGACGGGGCTCTGTCACGTCTGCAAGTTGCAATCTGTGATCGATAACAGCGAATCAACATACGGGCAGCACGTGTAACGTGCCGATCTCATAACTGGTGACCTCTTTGAGCAGCCCAGTATGCGCCGCAAGGACTATATGCCTAGCGCTGGGAATTAGGGGGTCAGTACTAGATTTTCAAGGATCATTGGTGCCGCTAGCGCAGAACAGGACGCATTATTGTTCTGTAGAAGAGACCTTCATTCCACAACAGTTTTAAGCGGGCTGATAACAATGACGACAACGACGGCTTGTTGTTGCCATCCGCCAGCTTTGGCTGAATTTATCATGTTAGCTGATCTCATGGCTTTAGTCATGCGCTGTTTGGTAGAATTATCGCGGCTAATGCCACTACGTCATGTTTTTGTAGTTTCCCTTAGCAATTATGAAAGGAAGGTGCTACATCTACATGAGCATACGAAAAAAGCACGACAGGTATAGGTAGTACACGTGCAGTCTAGCAGGTGGTTTGCTCCGAGATGTTCTGGGAACAGACAAAAAGCAGGTGCGAATTAATGATCTGGTTTATCGCAGGTCGGTCTGTGTTGCGAAATTTCCGCAATACCTTTAAGTACGTTATTGCACCACCATTTGAGCGGGGACGAAAAACTAGCGAATGTTAGTGAGTGGTCCATTCCAACAAGTGTCGAGGAACAGGATGCAGATTTCCATAACCAATTTATTACGCCAGTATTATGACAGATGAAGGATGGAGCGCGGAGCCCGCTATCAAATAATCGTATTCGATTAAAATCATAATAAGCGGTTTTAGTCCTTTTATTATAGCAGTTCCCCATTATTACTACACATATTCACAATGCTTGGCGTTTATTGTAGTTATGAGACCTTTCTGCACTTTATTCAAAGAATGACGAAAACCAGAATTTCTATCAGCAGTATAAGATCCAACTCAACTTGCGTAAATGTACAAACCAATGAAGAAATTTAGGCATTAGAACACTCACACGTCTATTTCTCGAATGAAACAACAAAGATTGGCAACATTTTTGTAAACAATGCTTGTCGCTTACTTTACTACAGGGCGTTTGTAGAATTAAAGGTTTGTAGTCTCTGACCATAATTACAATATCAAGACAGGGTTTGTCGAAGGTCGAAGAGGGAAAGGTCGCGAAAATAATAATGCAAAGATAAATCCTGGAAGTAAGACCTAATGATGCGCTAACTTCGTCTTTCATCCAACGAGTTAAACATCTACTCGTCCTCCATTACGTCGGCCCACTGCTGCTCGCACCGTCGCTTTGCCATACGACTATGATGAACGAGAGACGGTCAGCGTGCTAAAGTGTACTCAGAAGTAAGCAGCAAGTCTCAGTTGCCGGGGCAACGATCAATTACAACAACGTGAAATCAGGTGGCGATACTACTGTAAACTTTAAAAAAATATTCAGTTGACAATGTCAGCATGCCTACGAAACAAAAACTCCTAATCACAACATGATTATGGGATATTGAATTCGACAAGTTGACGGTTGCCGTGAAGGAAGAAGTCCCGAGTGAAACGGCACGATTCAATGACCATGGCCAAGGCCACCTGTTTTTAAAGTTCTGTTCTTTTTGTTGTTGTTGTTTTTTGTCCATAACATTCTCCAGAGCAGATCATCTCCTTACTTGGTGAGACAACAAATACACTGCGGAGGCTTTCCGGCGCGAAAGCACGTGAAATGGAACGATGTAAAACTCTTTCAACTTTCCCTTTTTAGTTTTCGTACGGTATCTGAGTGGGGTAGTAGGGGAACCTCCTATATCGATGGTAATAAAGTTTTCAATCAAATATTCAGAGCTGCCGTTTTACAAAGCGCTAGTAAACGATACCCATCGGGCACTACTGCTCCGACCCTGATTCGGGTATTTCTCGCGGAGGCCGCTAGGCGGCGAAGAATGTTTCGAATTGCGAATAGGAATTAAACGCAGTGAAAGCGACCACAACAGGGTTGACGCTGCCACGTCTAAGCGTGGACGTATACAGGCACCAACGCTTGAGCGTCGATGGGCGCTTCGCGAAGAGCTGAGCGACATGAAAACATGCCTAGTGCGTTCGTTGCTCGTCGAAGCAACGCCAAGTAAGCGACGACGGCAGTTTTCATCTAGCAGACAACGCCACTCACTCCAGCCCATTATTTCTTTTCGTTCTGTTTCTTATCCCATACATACATAAAACATGTATTCGTTCGTCTTCAGTTGCACTTTTTGTTCGCACCAGCAAGACGACAACTTTAGCGCAGTGCGTTTTAAAACCGTCTGATAGGCAAGGCTTCCGTTAGGTTCATTTCTTAGCAGCTCTCGAGTGGAGGCGCCACATGCTAGCACAAAAACATGATTTCACAGTACTCATTAGCATACATTTGAAAGGTGCAACTTTACATGAAATACCACATGAGATACATATAAACTTAGGTTTTTTTCCGAAGCCGCGCAAGGGAGAAGCATACATCGTTGGGAACGGCCGTTGGGAACGGCTATTGGCAAAATGTTTGCCTCCAGTGGAAGAAATTTGTGACGACCTTCTATTCCCATTATGTGCCCCGTTTTAATTTTTTGCCCTCCATGCGTGAGATCACATTCAAAGTGAGCATTGTGAAGTGTTTGAAATTCTCACGCATGGACATGTGTTGTGACGTCAAGACCCTGTCGGCGAATCATACGTTTTCCGCTCACTTTTAAGGTCACCGATGGGGACGCCGGATTATCTGCGACACGGGACTTGTGCGCTAATACCCGAGTATTTTGAGGCACAGTCGGTATTGACGACATGGAGTAAAGCACACAGTGAGCGCCCGGGAAAAACCACGTTAGGCGTGTCTTCCAGCCGTAGATAAACGATCCTCATGTCGCAGCAGCTGCCAACAGATAAACCTTAACTAATGGGGCGCAAGAGATGGAACTCCATCCTCTCTCCTCTTTCACTTTTTTTTCCTGTCTCGTCCCGCATGGGTTGTGGGCTCCTTCGTGCACTTCAATCTTTCACAGGCGCCAACAGCTGTTTTCCTTTCTGCATTGTTAATAGTTTTTCTTTTTTTTTTTTTTGCAGGAAGAGAGGGGGGGGGGGGGGGGGTTGCTAGTGCACCAATAAAGCAGTAACAAGTACTTGGCTTCTTTTTTCGTTTCTTCTATTACGTGGGAAATTAGATCTCCGCGAGTAACATACGCTTGTTGAAATGTTCCTGTCGTGCTAGCTGCAGCAGGTGCGATCAGTGTTAAACACTGCGCCAAGACGATTTATTAAACATGAGCGGAAACATTACCGCAGGGGGAGCAACTCTTACCACGAAAATTTAAAGAATATGGCAGGCTATTTTTAATCTTTAGTACATTAATTTTGCACGAAAGCATGAAAATCAGGCGTAACAGAAAAACCCTGCGCGCTTCTGCGTTGCCGTCTGCTGTATCGCAAACATTCTGAAGAGGGTCATAACGGAGAAGCACAAGACATCGCATGGAAATTTCAAATGCGCCACAAAGCTCACGTCGGGAAACATGAAGTTAAGAGAGGTACGAAAGTTGTTAAAGCATGACGCATAATGCACATTAGGTGTAGGCTCTCGTCTCAAGTTATCTGCTTCATAATAAAATTGACTTCGCTCAATGAAAAACGTTAAAATCTAGGCCCCAAATTTTGATATGACTTGGATTCGGGTTATGACTAATGTGGATAGTCATTATGCTATGTCATTAAGGCATTACAATAAGCCAAAAAACCCTGACTGGATTCGGTATTTTGTCTTTTTGGCTTGCTCTGTGGTTTGTGCTGGATTGGCTTTGGGTCTGTCTTCTGGTGATGGATTTCGCGGACAGTCATTTTCTGCGCACGCCACAGGTGAGCCAAGAAAGGCTTTCGCCTTAAAAGTGAATTCACGACTCGACAGGAATACAAAGCGTGCAGTCGGCCAGCTCCACTCCCGAGTGTATTTCGAAAACTCACCACCTGCCCCGCGGTCATTGATTTACGCGCCGCCTACAGCGCGTAAATCGATTACCGGAGAATAACATATGCTAGTATACTCCGCGTCCTAAGCGAGGATATTGCTTCTTGCAGGCCATCAGCAGCAGAAAAGAATACTATATTCGGATACAACTCAAATAAAAAGCTGCAGACGCCCTTCGAAGAAAGCTCTTCGGCCAATGACGTCTACCGATTTTCACGACGCCGCAGTTAATCCGAACAAGCTGGGATTAGTCCCTTTTCATCTCTACGCCCTGGTTCGTCATGCTAACAGGTCCAATGGGATTATCCTCAAAGTCGGGAAAATTGATCCCTGATCTGGGTCTCAGAAGAGGAGAAGGATGAGAGGAGGGTCTTTGAAGGTCAGAGGCCGCTTTTCCTTGAGCTGTATCCAAAAATAGCCGCTCCTCTGAAGTCTCTTTAAGAGACGGGGGCCATGGTTTGGAGGCACACTGAAGACGACGTCATCAAATCTTTCTTATAATGGCGCAAATCCATTAAAGACTCCTGTGAATGATGATCTTGTCCTATCAGACAAGACCAGTTCATTGCCGAGAAACAAGCATATAAAAGTTTAACACTTTTTAACGAAGTAGCGTTGAAGGCCTCGTTTTTCAGAAAATCCGCCATCGTCGGTGTCGGCGTCTTGAGCGAGAAACTGCGAACGTGATTTGGCAGGGTGTTGCTGGCATATCGGGAAGTGATTGATCGGTGTCTTGTATAACGTCACTGGACCACGTGACGACGCCCAGTTAGCGCGACCTGCCAACTCTGGTTGCTTTTTAGAGATGGAGCGGTGGGGTGGGATTGAATCGTTCGGGACCCTTGGATCTCAAATTAGGCACGCTACCCCAGGCCACGTAAGCACATTCTTAGGGCTTGGTTAAAGAGGTGTTTTATACCTATGTCGGCTGACACTGCATATAATATGATTACTCCTAAATGTATACTAATTAGTATGTGTGGCATAATAAAGGCCCAAGATAACATTATCATGATTAAGCGGGTAGAAAATGCATGCATCTGGAAGGCGGTCTCGAAAAGAAGCCGCAGATGTCGCGGACACGTAAGCGTCGCCTTAAGGGTTTGCCCTTAAGGGTATGCCCTTGAGGCGACGCTTCAGTGTCCCCCATAGTTATTTTCCTGTGACTTCGTTAGATTCCATGACATCAAAACCGAAAAAAGCCTCCAGAATCTTTGTTTTTAAATACAATACTTTTGTAGCCTAAAGCATTAGATATGCGCTTCCGAACAGCACCTCCAAGTAATCCAAGTTCGCCTGCGCACCACGCCCGGTGGTGCCGATAGGTGAAATTTATCTTTAGTATGTATAGCTACTAAATAAATCGGCATTTTGTGTGAAAGTATCCTATTTTTTTTTTTCATTTAAAGGGTAATCGGTCTAACAGGCCAGATTTAACCGGTCATCAGTGGCTCTTTAAGATGGCTGACAAAGTTAATGCACCAGTAACGACGTTCGGGCGATAGTCAACTCACCAGTGTCTTTTCCCTCTGCTTTCTCTTGTCTGATGACTGCTTCCGTTTCCCTGTTCAATGACTCCCTGGCTTTATCAGCAAGTTCGTCCACCGCTTCGCTGGAGAGGTGAGCACCGTTCGCTCGAACAAGCGTGCCCACAAACACGCAAACGATGAGAAGCATACTGGAAAGTTGGATAAATTGCAGAACTACAGATATGGCAGCTTTTCCCGCTAAATTAATTGAAGGTTGCAGGGGCATGGAAACTATATTTCGTGCTTGCATCCGATAGTGGTGTTTCCTTCAACAGCGGAATGTATACGTTAATGGGCCGTAACTTCAATCTAGAGTTTCGCAAAGACGTGCTGTTTGAATATTGCGCCATAAAAGTACAATGAGAGAAAAAGGAAACCTGAAAAGTATTGCTTCTAGCTCAAGTGATTTAAGAATGTCTGTCTTAAATTCCTGAATTTGAAGACTGTTTGTTCGGAAATAATTTTTGGTTTGATGTCATATGCGAACCATTTGCTCATACTTTAGTAAATGCATTGAATAAAATAAATTATAAAATGGTGACTTTTGTATACAGAATTACAGGATGACCGAAAGGACTCAATACATCATCCCGGAAGCGGTGGCTCTTTTTCGATGGAGGCCAAAAACCAAGAAGCTCGTATTCCGTTCAATGGGAGTGCACGTTACAGAACCCCAGGTAGTCGAAATTTCTGGAACCCTCCACTACGGCGACTCTCATAGCCTGAGTCGTCTTCGAAATTGATCCTCATAGCCCAACCCAAACCATTCAATACGTCATACTGAGGTTTCGCGAAAACTAAGGGCATGATTTATTGCAACATTTCAATGCATGACCACTGAAATAGTGTTCATTAATTCGCATTAGAGAATTTATCTGATCAGATGATGCACTCCGTGCATCGATGCACTGATGCCCTCCATATATTAAATTCTGGCAAAAATCGAGAGAAAAATATATTCAGGCCGCCCCTCCCCCCCACATGTCGGCCAGAAGGTACCACGAAAACAAGATTCGGAAAAATAAATGGAAAGCAAATTACATTAAATTCTACCTTTTGATTTCGAAAACAATGAAGGGAATGCGATTCCAGCTCATGTCGTGCATGCCGGAAGCAGCCCTTTTGTTTATTTAGTAAGCAAGTTGTTGTTCACTATATTTGTTTTTGTTTCTGCTCACAAGACGTGTTTGCACTTTTGTTATTCTGATAGGTTGAAATTGTTTAACCTGATGTTATTGTTATTCGTGAAGCGCATTTCCCTGCTGCAATGTCATGGCGCTTCAGGGTGCGTTTAAATGAAATAAAAAGATATAAAAATGAAAAATACAGAAAACTCGTTGCTATAAAAGTACAGTTCGATGCAGAGATTCGTTCCTCTAACCAGATTTGCAGGAACTAATCTAAGCCGGCCTGCAGGCAGTATATAACCAGCATCTGAAGGGAAGAGTGGTGGTGATGGCTTTGCTGTGACATGCCATTACCACCACGAGCAAAGCTAAGACCGTCCAGGACAGAGGTATTTCCAATTAAGCCAGTACATGTTCCAGCTGCTCCCCGCTTGTCCCCTCATGCTTCCTGATCTCACCCGCCCATCTGAGTTTGCGGCGCCCTGTTACGCTTGCCTTCCCTTGGAGTACATACATTCCATTACTGTGAGAGTTTGACCATCTTCGTTTCGCATTACGTATCTGAGTAAGCCAATCTCTTCTGCTTGATTTCATCCATGGTACCATTACCTCGGTTTCGCACTATAATTGTGCTCACCTCTGGTGTCTTAATCCTACACCTATCACTTCACACTCCACAGTTCGCTGCGCCTTCTTCAATTTAAGTTTAGCACTTTTCTTTAGCCTTTATGTTTCTGCCCCGTAAGTTAGTACTGGAAAGAGGCCGTTAATATATGCACTCGTGCACTCCTCTAGAGAGATACTTGGCAACTGCCATCCATGATTCAGCTGGTATATCCAGTGGTGGACTCAGCTGTCCAGGAGGGTTCTGTCTTGAAGGAACGTCAGGGAACCCTATGTCCAGTCAATACGCGGTGATCTCAGCTACCAGCGAGCGCCTGCCAACGTCATGTTTCTAATTTTTAGCTCATAATGACAATGGATGACTCCAGCGCTGAACCCGGATTTTCGCTTAATGCTATCGCGTTTGAGAGATCTCGAACGCTGAGGAGGTGACAGCAGTATGAAATACAGCGGAGAATAAAATCGAACAGCTGATCCTATATTGTTTGAAATCATCCCCCGACAAGCTATATGAACAATTTTCAGAGCTAATTACATGCAGCCCAGCAGCGGTTATAGCCCTCCTGGTTTGACATAAAGTTCACGAGACACATGTGCCTTCAACAAATATTCGTCTTAAGCGAGATGTCGATTGGTTGTATTCCAACTACCTACATTGAATATGGCCGTCTCCATAAATCTAAATGTAAATGATGCGTTATTTTCGCAACTAAGTTACTAAGAAGTAAGCACCGTGTCCTGATTAATTTTCCCGGCTGTTCTCGACTTGCGCGCTGGCGTCTAAGATTCAACAAGATATGTATTTGGTTCAGATCCGTACCAATTATCTACTGCAGTTATACAAAGAATATTCGCTATTATTTCCTGTGCAAGAAATAAGCTGAAGCCGGGACACATAGGTTGGACAACCAACACTACATTTCAAACGTCATCCTTACATCACGCACACTTTTTTCCCTTAAGGCAGTGCTTACCTCTGCCTCATGACTCCTGCTTCGTTCCTGCTGGTAGAGATCTCTGGAGGCCGGTTCGGCTCACCCGCTTTTATGAGCCGCTGCCCTTCTCAGCCGGTCGACAACAATGAATGATGTGAACGATAAAAAAAAAAAACATCCTGCAGGTCGCGGTAGGTTTGGTGGCGGCCACAGGTGCGCCGTTCAGATCAGGAGCGACCGACAGCTGCTGACTCGCCTTGCTCGTCACGGAGTGTGCGGGTGGCGCAGCTCCACGAAGATGGTGAAGTGTACACTGATTCATTTTCTACGTTTGATGCATTGCTATTCTTTTTCATGCGCCGCATCTCAAGGCTGCACTTGTATGCTCCCTCGCTTTGCATGAAAATTGAAAAACAAAATGTTAAATGGTGTACACGTGCCGGTAATGTCAACGACTAGTAATAGGACTGTGGCTCTTGCAGTTGCTGAAAGTGGCTGCGGATAAATTGATTTTTTTTTTTGCTCCTTTGTTAGCTAAGGCAATAATGCGAGGTTTGGTGCCACACATTTCAGTTGCGTAAGCAGTCCGACTATCATCACCCATTTATCATGTTTGACATGTTTGTGGCAGGCTGAAGTAGTTTCTTCAGTTCAGTTCAGTCGTTCAGTCGTGTCCGACTCTTCGTGACCCTATTGACCATGTCACGCCACGCTTTCCGGTCTCTCACTATCTTCCTAACATCACATAACTTCATCTGCAGTGCCTCGAGGATGCCATCTAACCATCGCGTTCGCTGCCTACCCCTTCTCCGGCAACCCTCAACCTTTCCCAACATCAAATCTTTCTCCAGCGACTCCTCTCTTCTCATCAGATGACCAAAGTAGCTGAGCTTTAACTTTAGAATTTGACCCTCCAATGAGCAGTCAGGGTTTATGGTCGACAATATTGACTGATTTGATCTTCTGGCAGTCCAAGGAACTCTCAAGAGTCTTCGCCAGCACCACAATTCAAACGCGTCAATTCTTCGGCGGTCAGCCTTTTTCACAGTCCAACTCTCGCATCCATACATCACAACTGGAAAGACCATAGCACGAGTTATACGGATCTTGGTTGGCAGACTAATGTCTCTGCTCTTTACTAGGCGGTCAAGGCTAACCATTGCTCTCTTTCCCAGAAGCAGGCGTCTCCTAATTTCATGGCTGCAGTCTCCTTCCGAGGTAATCTTGGAGCCCAAGAAGAGAAAATCTGTCACTGCTTCCACTTCTTGTCCCTTTATGCTCCAGGACTTGATAGGGCAAGACGCCATGATCTTTGTCTTTTTAATGTTCAGTTTAAGCCCAAACTTCTTACTCTCTTCTTGTACGCGCATCAGAAGTCTCTTGAGTTCCGCTTCACTTTCTGCAATTAAAGTGGTATCATCCGCATATCTAAGGTTGTTGATACGTTTTCCAGCAATCTTCACTCCAGCTGAAGACTCGTCCAGACCGGCCTTCCTCATGATGCACTCTGCATATAGGTTAAATAGGTAGGGCGACAGTATGCAGCCTTGCATCACTCCTTTCTCAATCGGAAACCAATCAGTAAGACCATGCCCAGTTCTGACTGTGGCCTCTTGCCCTTCATACAGGTTCCTGAGGAGACAGATGAGGTGAATTGGAACTCCCATCTCTTGGAGAGCTTGCCACAATCTGCTGTGATCTACGCAGTCAAACGCTTTCGCATAATCAATAAAGCAGAAGTAGATGGGTTTCTGGAACTCTCTTGCTTTTTCCATGATCCAGCGAAGGTTGGCAACTTGGTCTCTAGTTCCTCTGCCCTTGCGAAACCCAGCTTGCACGTCCGGAAGCTCCCGATCCACATACTGCTGCAGCCTACCTTGGAGGATTTTCAACATCACCTTGCTAGCATGCGAAATAAGCGCGATCGTGCGGTAGTTGGAACAATCCTTGGCACTGCCTTTCTTTGGAATGGGGATGTAAACTGACCTCCTCCAATCATGTGGCCACTGCAGGGTTGTCCAAATCTTCTGACATAATGTATGCAGAATGTTAACAGCGTCATGGTTGAGGTTTTGAAGCAACTCAGCTGGAATGCTATCAATTCCGCTAGCTTTGTTCTTAGCAAGGCTGGCTAAGGCCCATTCAACTTCACTCTTCAGGATGCCCGGCTCAAGATCAGTTATCACAACCGTCTTATGTTGGGTTTGCACATTCGAGTCCTTCTTGTACAGTTCTTCTGTGTATTCCTGCCACCTCTTCTTTATCTCTGCGGCTTCAGTGAGGTCCTTGCCTCGTTTGTCCTTTATCACGCCCATCTTAGCACAGAAGTTTCCTTTGATATCTTTGATTGTCTTATACAGAGCTCTTGTGTTCCTTAATTGGCTGTTGTCCTCAACTGCTTGGCACTGTATGTTCAAGAAGGCATTCTTATCTCTCCTTGCTATTTTCTGAAAATCCGCATTGAGAACCTTGTATCTTTCTTTTTCCCCCATAACTTTTGCCATCCTCCTTTCCTCAGCTATTTGCAAAGCCTCTTCAGATAACCAGTTTGCTTTCTTGCATTTCTTTTGCTTTGGAACTACCTTAGTAGCAACTTCTTGTATTATATCACGAACATCAGACCACATCTCTTCGGGCTCTTTGTCTTCTAGATCTAATTCTTGAAATCGATTCCTCACTTCCACAGCATATTCTAATGGAACTTGATCCAGATTATACCTGAAAGGCCTTCTAGTTTCCTGCGTTTTCCTCAATCGAAGCTTAATCTTGGCAACAAGAAGCTGATGATCGGTGCCACAATCGGCCCCAGGCCTTGTTTTTACTGCTTGTATAGCGCTTCTCCATCTCTGCCGGCAAATAATATAATCGATCTGATTCCTGTACAGACCGTCCGGTGAAGTCCATGTGTACAGGCGCCTCTTGTGCTGTTGAAAATGAGTATTCGCTATGGTCAGGTTGTTTTCTTGACAAAACTCTACTAGCCTCTGCCCAGCTTCATTTGGCTCACCAAGACCGAACTTGCCTGTAATTCCGGATATTTCTTCACTCCCTACCTTGGCATTCCAATCTCCTATGAGAAAAACGACGTCTGATGATGGGGTGCGGTCTAAAAGGCATTGTAGGTCCGCATAAAATCTCTCAACGTCAGCTTCTTCAGCAGTAGTGGTCGGTGCATAGACTTGGATAACTGTTATGTTGAAAGGGTGACCTTGGATCCGAAGTGAAATCATTCGGTCGTTTTTGGGGTTGTACCCTAGCACTGCTTTGCCCATTCTTCTGTTTACTATGAGAGCGACCCCATTCCTTCTCTTGGATTCGTGCCCACAATAAAAGACATAATGGTCGCCGGAGTTAAATTCTCCCATTCCGGTCCACTTGAGCTCGCTGATACCCAAGATATCAATGTTCAATCTGTCCATTTCTCGCTTGACGATATCCAGTTTACCTTGCGTCATAGATCTTACATTCCATGTTGCTATGTGATACATCTCCTTGCAACATCGGACTTTCCGGTCGCTTCCCGACACATCCACAACTGAGCGTCCTTTTGGCTTTAGCCCAGCCGCTTCATTCGTCCTGGAGCTACTAGGAATCGCCCTTTGTTCATCCCCAGTAACATGTGGGACGCCTTCCAACCTGGGGGGCTCATCTTCCGGCGCCATATCATTATTGGTATTGTGACTGGCCATAGGGTTTTCTTGGCAAGAAATACTGGAGTGGGTTGCCATTACCTTCTCCAGTGAATCACATTTTGTCAGAACTCTCTGCCGTGACCTGTCTATCTTCGGTGGCCCTACACAGCAGAGCTCACGACTTCATCGAGTTTCGCAAGCCCCTCCGCCACGACAAGGCAGTGATCCATGAAGGGGAAAGTAGTTTCTTACGCTCCCATTAAACTTGGAGTTGGACGCAGTTCGGAATCTGCAGAGGCCAGCGAAAGGCGTACATTTTGTTCATTCGTACTCTTTCCCTACATCCCTACTCAAGTTTTCATGTTGTTCATAATGTATATATTGCTACGTATATACCACGTAAGAGGACGACGATGCAAAACAGAGTGAGAGACGACGAAGCTGAAGCCACGAGACGAATACCGCTGGAGAGGTTCGGCGAGCGATTCTCCGTGACCGCTACGAGCAGAAGGCCTGAATGGGCTAAGTATTGGGCGGCTGGTCCTCTTTTTTCAGGTTTCCCCAGCGCATTTGCGCTTTTCACCGTGTTGATAACGCTCGCAAAGAGAGTGTAACTGTAAAGTGATGTCTACGCAGTCTCCCGGCCAGGGGCGCTCCCCCTGGTCGCCTTTCATTATGCCTCACGATCTACCTCTAGAAGCGTTCCAACGATCTGGCGTTCGAAACATTTCTGTGGCGCTGGTGCCCAAGGATGGCGGATTTATGAAAATGAATAGCCCTGGGACTGTTCGAGCTACTCTCCAGGCAGCCTCCCCGGTATGACTCGATCACAGAAGTGAGGCAGTTTGGGCGTGGCGGGATACTGTGCCGATTTCCAGACCTGAATTGCGTTGAGGATCTGCTTAAATTCCATTTATTTGGATCGCTTCAGGTGAGCACCTTTATCCCTACTCATCTTGCATGCACAAAAGGATTGGTCCGAGGAGTATACTCTTCTTTAACTCCATCTGAGACCCTCGACCTTCTTTCGACGGCTGGTGTGGTAGCAGTGTATCGTTGCAGCCGGGAGGCTAATAATACGCGGGTACCAACAGAGTCAGTGATTGCCACATTTGCGAGAACTTCATGCCCGTCGGAGATAAAAGCATACATGGCCATTGATCTTCCGTGTAGATTATCTTAAATCTAAGCCACTGCAGCGTACTAATTGCTGACGATATGGTCACAGTGCTCGTGGTTGTAAGTCCTCCGTGCGGTGTTGCAAATGTGGCGATGGACATCATTCGTCATCATGTTCACAACAAAACGACAAATGCTGCCTTTACGGTGGAGCCCACGCTGCAAACTCCTTGGAGTGTCCATCTCGAAAACAGGAGCTTCAAATTCTATAAGTAATAGATCGAAAACACTGTTCGCGTCGTAACGCTGTAACAGAAGTTAAGGAACGACTACACGGTTATGCAGGTTGTGTCAGCCCGATCAAATGTGCCTCTGGATGCATCAATCTCAAAGGCGATAATGACTGCAGTGGAAGCATCAATGACTAAAATGGTCGACCGAATAGTAACTGCTGTCACAGAGCGTTTTTCTAACGTTCTGGCAGTTCAGCTAACGCAAGCCCTGCAATCAGGAACAGGCATTTTCATAGCAAACATGCTCTCTGAAAGCTCTCAAATGCTTGAAAGCACTACTGTTGCTTCGCCTCACAGAAGTAGTCCTCCAGATGAGGATCGAGACATTAATGACACAGAGATGGTGGAATCAGATGTAAGAATTCTAAAACGGTGTGGGTCTCCCATGTCCAACCATTCTTCTCCGCGGTCCCAACGAAAATCAAAGAAACATCAGCATGCATCAAAGCCAAAAGATAATATTTGGGGGCAGGCAGTTGTGGCTGCCCAGATCTCGCAATCATAGGGGCAATAAAAGTTATCTAGTGGAACTGTCGCTCAATTCTAACAGCTTCAACAATATAATCCACATATAATTATTTTGCAAGAAACTTGGCTAACAGCCGAAAAGCATTTCTATTTAAAAAATTATCATTCATTCCGACAAGATCGCCAATCAAAAGGAGGAGGTTTAATTATATTTTTCTGTACAAAATTCTGTCACAGGGCTAAAATTTCTTTCAAGCTTTCTTCTATAGATTGTGAGTTATTGGTCCTAGACTGAAATTCCAGGGCACTCTCCGTTTTCCTTAGTGAATGCTTATTTCCCTAGCGGTGTACAAGATACAAAACCTCTAGATCTGCTATTAGTTAATTGTCGAAACTCAGTTCTTCTCGCTGGTTATTTTAATTCGCATCATGTGTCATGGGGCCACAAGACAGATAGTTGTGGCAAGCGTCTTTAGGATTGGGTAACACATAATAACTTTTCCTGTAGAAATTCGGGTTCGGCCACTTTCACAAGAAAACACACTAAATCGGTGTTAGATTTAACTTTTATCTCTCCCAGTCTTTTCGTTAATAATTGGTCGACACTTGATTGTGACACCTCTAGTGAGCACATACCGATTGCGTTTGATGTTAATCGCCCTGTAACTCCGGCGACTTCTCAGTTGAAGTCATCTATCAACTATAATAACTTTCAGTTAACGTTACGCTCTAATCTTGAGTCAGTCACTAACACCGATGAAGAACAAAAATCAAAACGCTTATGCTTGGTGATTGAGGATTGCCTTAAGAAGTCTGAGATCTTGGTACGGAGCTAAAAGGGGAATACTTCAGCTTTTTGGCGGAATGCTGATTGTTCTTGAGATTACAGACGTAAAAAGGCGGCATGCAAAAATCTTTTCCACAACCAGTGCCCGAAAAACTAGCATGATTATAAGTTCATTGCGGCTACTTTTAAACGTACAGTTGCAAAAGCGAAGGACAAGTATGATGTTAAGCATTTTGATTTCCTGTCCAAATCTGGCAACCGAACTGCTCTTTTTGGTTTTTTACGCTCGCGGAAAAAGATTCCGCAGTCACAAAATCTACATTCCCTTATTTTGACTCCCCTAGAAGCAACAGACACAATTGAAACAATTGCCAAATGACTGGAGAAGCGTTTCTCGTCTACACTTCTACACTTCCTTCATGGTCGATATCTGTAATGCCAATGGAACCAGTTAATTATGATCCTCAAATTTCCGTTTCTGAGCTTTCTCCTATAGTTATGAGATTACCAGCCGCTGTTCCCGATCCTGATAACGTAACCTCAAAAATGTTAAAAAAATATTTCGATGAGTCACTTGAGACGTTATTAGAGGTAGTAAATTATTCCATCAAACATGCTTGGATACACCCAGAATGGAAACTTGCCAAAATAATTCAATCCCTCAACAGGCGCCTGCAATCGTACCTAAGCTCCCTTCAGAATTGGTTATGTGACTTAAAAGGTGCGCTTTCCTTGTTTTCCAAATTCAGGATCCGGTAAATCTTTAACATTTAAGCAGGAAATGATTCCGCAAGTTAAGTCTTCGAAGTATCTAGGGGAGATTTACGATGACCATCTGGAATGGAGGGATCACAATGAACATGTTGCAGCGAAAGGGGCTCGTGCTGTGGATATGTTGCGCAGGTTAAGCAATCCAAGGTCTGGAATGCGGCGAGACGCTCATTCAATGATTTATGTTATTTATATCCGACAAATTTTAGAATTTGGATCTGTGTTGTTTTCTGGTTCACCTGCTTACAAACTTCGTCCGCTTGTTCTTATAGAGCGGGAAGCGCTTAGATTACGCCTTGGTCTCCCCAAATTTGTGGCTGACAATGTATTATACCTTGAAGCCAGAATACCACCGTTGTTAGCTGGATTACAATTCTTGACTATCCAGACGTATCTAAAAATATATGAATCACAATTCCACCGCTCCCTATCAATTTTTTGTTGCGAGCCAGAATTCTTTTTTGGAGTCAGATGGCCTCGGTTTCATACCCCGCAGGTAATACTAGTGCAAAATCTTTTACAACCTTTGCACGTAGTCCTTTCTAACATCCTTCCAACAAAAGTAAGCGCATCTTCGGTTCAAATTGTCTATGATGACATTTTCCCAAATAATGCACAACAGTTATCACTTCAAATTTTAAATGGATTATTAGAAGATCACTTACGAAGTCTTCCCGTTAGCATAAAGATAGCAACTGATGCTTCTCAATTTCATGAAAAGGCCGGCATTGGAATATACTGTCCGCTTTTAGACTGGGCTTTTTTTTTTTCAGTCCGCTTGCCGGATTTTACCCCAATTTTCCAGGCGGAGTTGCTGGCGGTGGTGCTTGCTCTGCGCAAACTAGACCCACCATACTCAACAGCAGCTGTAATTACAGACTCTTATTCCTTGTGCTTGTCGCTTTCTTCGAATATGGATTCGCCAATATTAAACACCTTTCTTTCATTGCTCCCCTCACATTTTAGCCTCATACATATAATGTGGGTACCAGGCCACAGTAATGTGACAGCCAATGAGGTTGCTGATAAACTAGCTAAAGAATCTCCGAATGGCCCTGTGTTGCCCATCCTCCCGGCAACAGCGTACATAACAGCAGCCCGATTTCGTAAGCGTTCCTTATTAAGCATGCAGGTTGGATCTGTTTTATCATCGGACGACTACCTGCATCTCAAGTATTCCTGGAATAGGAAATCATGTGAATCAAGGCAGACTGAGGTCTCTCTAACGAAGCTACGCTGTCGTATTCCGCCCCTAAATTTCTATATGCACAGGTCTGGTTTGGCGCTTTCTCCCGTCTGCGCATTCTGCGGGGAACCGGAAACAATAGATCATTTGTTATATTTTGCCGCCGTTTTACCATGATGAGAAAACAACAGCTGGGTCTTAATTTGAGCAGCCAGATTTTATTATCGTTCGGTGCCACCATGCTTGGGTACAGCCACAGGTCTGTTTTTAACGCCATTCAAACCTTCTTAATAGAAACAAAATGTCTGCCTTGCTAATTTGCATGGAATTTTTAATCTGTACATATAAATCTCAGGATTCTCCTACTGCGTGCGTTAGTATTTACTCTTTTTTATTTTGTTTTTTTTTTCATATTTACATTTCCTTCTCTATTTTCTAGCATTTATTTCTATTTATTTTTGCGATGTAGTTATACATCTCAAAATCTAATATCTCTGCACCCCAATTCTTGGCCGATCCCTCTGTGTGGGTATGTGCCATCAAATTAGAGGAGAACAACTACTACGTCTGTCATCAGCTGTGGTGCTTTTCCCTGAACTAGCCTTCTGCCACGTATCATCTTGGTGGAGGTGAATCAAGATCCCCATGCGCAGATTAACCCATTTACGCTGCCAAAAGCTGGATTTGCGCAGCGGCCGTCACCTACCTGGCATCACAACGACGTAAAAAACAGCCACGATGACCTCCGAGACAGCCCCTACCACCGCGGGAACATCCCCTCAGCCAGTAGTACTCACGGAAGTTCGCCACCCTCCCATCTTTAATGGTGACGACGACCACCCAGACATGGAAGACTGGCTAGATGAGTATGAGCGCTGCAGCAGCAACAACCACTGGGGCGCAACCATCATGCTCGCTAACATCATTTTCTGTTTGGCGGGAACAGCTCGAACAAGGTTCCAAAATCACGCACAAGAGCTCGTTACTTGGGACATCTGCAAGCAAAGGTTTCAGGACTTATTCGGGAAGCCCATTTGGCGGGTTCTGGCTGCCAAAACGGAACTCTCTTCTCGTGTCCAATCCCCCTACCTTGCCTACATTCAGGACGTGCTTGCGTTATGTCGCAAGGTCAACAGCTCCATGCCGGAAATTGACAAGGTAGGGCATATCCTCAAGGGTATCGCGGATGATGCGTTCCACGTCCTGTTCTGCACGGACCGCTCCATTGTCGACTCGGTGCTTCAAGTCTGCAGAAAATTCGAGCCGGCAAAACAAAGGCGTCTCGTGCATCGCTTTGAGAGTCTTCCAAACACGCCGGCTACTTCATCCTGCAATGACCTGACCCCTTTGCACCAGCCCTCCCATCCCACGACCATCACTCGGATCGTCCGGAGAGGCCAACTCTTCGAGGCCCTAACTCCTGCACCACTCCTGTCTCCGCTGCCCGACGCCGTGGCTATGATACAAGCCGTTGTCCTCGTGAATTTGCAAACGTCGGCCTCTCCACCAGCCCCGCGCCGCCCCCGCCACCACCGCGTTCTATTGTTTTAGTGGCTGCTGCAACCACCAGCCCAACCTCCCTACGTAGCTACTTTGGTCCCAATCCTGCAGAGTGGCGCACCTCAGATGACAGGCCAATCTGTTTTATTTGCTGTCACGCCGGTCAAATTTCGCGTTATTGCCGTAGCCGTACCTTCCCCGCCCCTCGCTGCTATTACAACGTTGACCGTCGGTATTATTATGGACCTCGACGTTTTGCTGCCCAACCACCCGAGCCCCGCCCCGCCCATGATGGACCTTGACACTTTCCTCCTCAACCGGATGAGCCTCGCACCGAAACTGTCACAACTGCTCGTCGATCCAGTGGATCTTTATCTCCCCGCGCTCGTCGATCCCGTTCACCGGTACCTCGTCGACGCTCCTCCCCATCATGCGCCGGCACCAACTCGGAAAACTAGCGAATGCAGCGCTCCAGAGTAACGCTGCATTACCGACCCGGACTGCCAATTCGGTACTAACCCACGCATCTAGACGTAACCTCATTGATATTTTTGTGGATGGAGTCCCAATTTCTGCACTTCTTGACACTGGCGCCCACATTTCTGTCCTCAGTTTCTCGCTCCGCCGACGCTTCAAGAAAGTCCTTCCACCCGCTACCTCATCTACCATCCGCGTTGCGGATGGCAACACAGCTACTGTTATTGGTATGTGTACTGCACGAATTAGAATTGCCGGCCGCAACATCTCTGTGTTATTTACAGTTCTCACCAGTTGCCCTCAAGATGTAATATTAGGCCTAGACGTTTTATCTGCCCACTCCGTTCTTATTGACTGTTCTTCTGGACTGCTTCATCTAGACCTGCCGCTCCGTCCTGACGAACAAGCTCATGAAACTTCAACGCTCCGTCTTCGCTCCGCTGCATTTACTCGTCTGCCACCTGAAGCCGCTGTGTATGTGCTCATGTCGCCTTTTCCCTCCATTCCCGATGGCGACTACGTGGTTTCCCCGTAACCGACGTGACTCTGCAGCGTAGCATAGTTCTCCCGCACAATATCGTCCACGTAGCGAATAACCACACTTATATTCCCGTCCTGAACTTCAGCTTTTCTGTACAAGTTCTTCCTGAGGGCATTTGTCTCGCCGAACTGACCCCACTGTCTGACTTTAATGTGCCTGCACTTTTGCCTGACACTCCTGCTGAAGTATCGACACGACCTGTACGGGCCCCGCCTACGGAGGCCCACATATCAGGAATGGTAGCTCCTGACTTGTGTCATGATCGTTCTCAAGCACTTACGTGCCTTCTGACTTCGTACAGTGACATGTTTTACTTTGGTAACCGACCCTTGGGACAAACGTTTCTCGTTACTCATCGCATCGATATTGGAGAGGCCAGACCAATTCACAGAAGACCTTACCGAGTCGCCATTTCTGAAAGTCTCGTCATACACGATGAAGTGGACAAGATCTTGGCAAGAAACATTAAAGAGCCTTCGAGCAGCCCCTGGGCGTCCCCTGTCGTGCTTGTTAAAAAAAAGGACAATACCTGGATGTTCTGCGTTGATTACCGACACCTCAACAAAGTTACAAAGAAGGATGTTTACCCACTTCCCAGGATAGATGATGCCCTCGACTACTTGCAAGGTGCCAGTTATTTTTCTTCGATTGATCTTCGTTCCGGTTATAAGCAGATCGCGCTCGACGAACCGGACCGAGAGAAAACAGCCTTCGTCACACCCGATGGCCTGCACCAATTCAAGGTGATGTCTTTTCTCCTGTGTAATGCGCCCGCTACATTCGAGCATATGATGGGCTCTCTTTTACGTGGTTTCAAACGAACGACGTGCTTATGTTATCTCGATGACGTCATTGTCTTTTCTTCGGCCTTCGAGAGCCATTTTCACCGCCTTGATGCCATTCTTGGAGTCTTCTGAAGAGCTGGCCTTCAGCTGAATTCAAAGAAGTGTAGCTTCGGCCGACGTGAGCTCAAAGTGCTCAGACACCTGGTCGACGCCCACGGCGTTCAAGCAGACCCCGACAAAATTCGTGCTGTAAGTGCATTTCCTACACCCCGCTGTACCAGTGACGTTGGTAGTTTTCTTAGCCTTTGCTCGTATTTTCGGCGGTTTGTCCCCAACTTTGCGGACATGGCTCGTCCACTCACACTACTTCTGAAGAACGACGTTCCATTTTGCTGGGGCCAAGAACAATCTCAAGCCTTCTCTGCGCTCATCGCAGCCCTCACCAACCCGCCCGTCCTGGCCCACTTCAACCCCTCAGCACGAACGGAGGTACGCACCGACGCCAGTGGCCACGGTATTGCTGCCATTCTCGCCCAACAGCAGACGGGCCGCACTCGCATTATTGCTTATTCGAGTCGCCTCCTTTCAGCGGCTGAGCGGAATTATTCGATCACAGAACGTGAGTGCTTAGCCCTCATGTGGGCCATTACAAAATTATGCCCTTACTTGTTTGCCCGCCCGTTCCCCATCATCACCGACCACCACGCCTTATGTTGGCTTTCAACGCTGAAGGACCCTACTGGTCGTCTTGGGCGTTGGGCGCTGCGTCTTCAGGAATACATTTTTTCTGTCGTTCACAAGTCCGGCCGGCTACACACTGATGCCGATTGCCGTCCCGCAACCTAGTAGATCCGCCGCCTGAAGGCGAGTGTGACGATGACACCTGTGGGCTGTCCAACTCTGGCTTTTTAAACATTCGTCATGAGCAGCGCTTAGATCCCAAGCTTTGCGGCACTATCAGCCGCCTCAGCACTGATCACCCTGACTCTACCCTTGCTTTGTTTGTTCTCCACAACGGTACTTTATATCGGCGGAATATATGCGACCAGATGGCGCTGTGCTTCTGCTCGTTGTCCCCGAACACCTGCGTGCCACCGTTCTTCAGCAGCTGCATTACGCGCCAACTGCGGGTCATCTTGGCGTATCTCGTACGTACGACAGCGTCCGCCGGCGCTTCTTTTGGCCAGGCCTCTACCGCTCTGTTCGTCGTTACGTGGCTTCTTGTGACAGGTGTCAGCGACGGAAGGAAGCCCTCGGTTATGCCTGCTGGATCCCTACAGCCGATCGACATCCCTATAGATCCATTTTACCGAGTTCGCCTTGATCTCCTCGGGCCTTTCCCTCTGTCTGGTTCGGGGAATAAATGGATTGCGGTGGGTACGGACTGCACTACGCGCTATGCCGTTACACGAGCGACACCCACCAGCTGTGCTACTGACGTGGCTGCGTTTCTCCTCCACGACGTTATCCTTCTCCACGGTGCTCTACGCCAGCTGCTCACTGACCGTGGCCGTTGCTTTCTTGATCGAGTAGTCGAAGAAATTCTCCGATACTGCTCCATTAAGAACTACTTCACCACCGCTTACCATCCACAAACGAACGGCCTCACCGAACGCCTCAATCGCACACTCACACTCACGGACATGCTATCAATGTATGTATGGGCTGATCACCGTGACTGGAATATTACTTTACCGTTTGTTACGTTTGCATATAATTCCTCCCGTCATGATACAATGGGTTACTCGCCCTTCAATCTTCTGTTCGGCCGTGACCTCTCTCTTCCGTTTGACAGCGTACCACCTCACACCGCTGATGCAGGTTCCTATTTTCGTGACGCCATATCCCGAGCTGATGCCGCCCGTGTCGCTGCTCGCCGCCGACGGGCTTCTTCCCCGAACTCCTAAAAACTGCGCCATGATTCTCGACATCGTGATGCCCACTACTCTCCGGACTCTCTCGTCTTGCTCTGGACTCCCGCACGTAGAGTTGGGCTCTGTGAGAAGCTCTTGCCGCGGTACACAGGCCCCTACCGGGTTTTACGGCCAGTCGCTTCTGTGACATACGAGGTCACCCCTGTGCACTCACGCCGACAGTTCGATATGCCACGTTCCGAAATCTTTCATGTCGCTCACATGAAGCCCTACCACTGCAGCTGTAGTTCCCCGATGTAGATGTGTTAGTAGCCGCACGGTTACTAACACATCTGATCAACTAGATCTTCAAAACGACTTAACCTGTGTACAAGACTGGTGCAGCCAATGGCTCATGGAACTTAATCCAACTAAATGCAAGCACGTGTCGTTTCACCGAAAACGTAACGCCATTCTTTTCCCCTACTTAATCTCAGGCGTCCGAGTAGAACTAACCACATCTTATAAATACCTAGGCGTAACTCTGTGCGAAGATCTAACCTGGAATGCGCATATCACCAACATCCTATCGTCAGCTAATAGATCTCTTGGTTTCTTAAGACGGCACTTGCGCCATGCCCCACCAGATGTAAAACTTCTCGCATACAAGTCACTAATACGAACAAAACTTGAATATGCCTCCCCCATCTAGAGTCCAAACCAAATCTATCTGATAACTTCACTTGAATCCCTTCAGAATCGAGCCGCTAGATTCATTCATTCCTGTTGTTCATACAATGCCAGTATTTCATCTTTAAAAGCTAAGTCCGGTCTAACACATCTCGTATGTCGTCGCCGAATCGCCAGTATGCGTTTGTTCCATAAGTTTCTTTCCAGCTCACTTGGAATTCCGCCCTACATCAACCCACCGGCGCGCATTTCACCCCGCATTGGTCACCCCCTGCAAGTTGCACGTCCACAATCTCAGACTACAACATTTGCGGCGTAATTCTTTCCTCGCTCAGCCGTAGACTGGAATGGCCTTCCACACGACATTGCTGGAACCACCTGCCCATCTACATTTTGTGACTGTATAACTGCCATATTCAACCAATAATATGTTTACTTTGTATATAATCTTCATGCGTGTACCACCCCTTATGTTTATTTTGTATATAATCTTCATACATGTACCCACCCCTTATGTAATACCCCCGAACCGGGGGTCTTTAAGGTAATAAAGGGATGTGGTGATGTGATGTGATGTGATGTGATGTAGTACGCACCGGGACGGTGCTTTTCATGGCGGGGTAATGTTACGTATATGCCACGGAAGAGGACGACAATGGAAAAAACAATGAGAGACGACGAAGCTCAAGCCACTGTTGGTGCTTGCAAGAACATTTACGTCTGTCATCAGCCGTGGTGGTTTTCCCTGAGCTAGCCTTCTGCCACGTAGCAATATCTATTTCTTCCGAAATATAAAAAATGTTATTTGCCTTTTCTGCTTTTCATGTGCCGATATATTGATTAGGTTACTTGTTTATACTCTGTTTATAGCATGCTTGCTCGTTGAGTCAGGCGGGCAATAATTTAGCCGTGTATACGTAGCTTTCGCGGCGCAAATGGCAACGTCTTGCATCACAAAAAAAAAAGTTTAAAGCGACTTCATTTGAATGGATTGCCCCCACAGTAAACACCTCGTAAACACCTCGGCGCCAGAGATAGCAAAACATTTTCTAGTCATCGAAATCAACTTCCCCAGTATCGAATAACATTTACATTTTCATGAAAAAGATAATACTACAAACCGACAAATATGATTCACCATGTTGCTAAGTAAAGCATTCAATTCTATTTTCATCGCCATCCTAAACTCGCGTGGTTCTATTCTCACCAAAAGTTTGCGAATTCATAGTTTGTTACTAGTAAAACCTGTGACATTAAATTTTACTTTGGTTAGCAGATAACGATTTGTAGAATGCTGCATTCGATGTCTGCGGTTATACCTTACTTCCAGACGTGTACGAATATTGGTAACTTTCGATTATTTCGATTATTACGAATTGACTGCTTTCTCCGTGACCGCTCGCAAATGCAATCGTTCTCAACCACAATCGAGAATTGCTAAAGCCATTTCTGGTGTCCCTCGGAAATCGGTCCTGGGATAACTCCTTTTCCTGGTATTGTCAACGATCTTCCTAATTCTATGTCATATTGTTTGGTTTAGTTTTGTTTATTGGATGTAACGTCTCAAAGCAACTCAGGCTTTGAGAAATGCCGCAGTGGAGGGCTACGGAAATTTGGGCCACCTGGGATTCTCTAGCCTGCACTGACACCGCACAGTACGCGGGCGCTTTGCTAAACACTCATCTCTAAAAACCGATAAACTCAAAAGTTTTTCCATCCGTCCTAGGCATCGGATTGTCTCCAGCAACTGATGACGTAGAAATGAGCAAATTCATGGCAGTAACCACTCTTTCTTCATCGGGTTAGGCCTCGGGCCTTGTTGAGGTTTGCGGATGTGCTCGCCTTCATAACTATTTGCCTCATGGCGATTAGAGGAAGTAATCGGAGCAGGCGAGAAGACCGGAAATGACATGCTACGCGTAATTTCTCTGAATCCGCAAATTAAAATGGCTTGCAACCGGAGATGGTGGCACCTGGATTAAGCAAATCAGTACTGACCGCAGGCACAGAATGTCAGTGCTCACGGACTTCGTTTTCGTTTACCTATATGGAGAAAAAACAGTAGGATGTTTGGGACATGAGCTGTAACACGTCCCTGAACAGGAGTGTAAGATATGGATACAAGTCACCAGACGTTTGTAGTAATAAAAGTAAAATGTTTATGATTAGGCCACAAAGCATTTATTCCTGCTGAAAGCTACAACCAGTTGTCATCGTCGCTGCTAGCACTTCTCTCTGTCCAGTACTCCAGCCGAATATCTGCAAGGTCTTCGCAAGTCACGTCATTCTCCCTGCGTATTCAAAAGAACACACGGCTGTAGCGTTCGAGAACAGACTTAATTTCAATAATTACAATAAAAACATGCATGCCAGGTGGGGTTTTATGCTCAAAAGCAAAACGAATTTTGTACACACTCGTCCAGTAGCTCTTGCGTACAAGGCACATCGAGGACAACTGTATTCAGCTATTCTTGGTAGCAAAATTTTACATTGTGACTCCTCTGGCGGTTCTAGAATAAACCATCGCGCATGTGCCAGCATGAAGGAGAAGAGACAAGGAAGGGTATTTGAGCATGAGCACTGTTTTGACCTAGAATGTCGTACCCACTCGCCCATCATCTGCGGTACTCCTCTGGTAGGTTAATATTTGGTCAATGGCACTGAAAAGCATATTTGGACGAAAAAAAAATGAATTCAATCATTTTCCCACCACGGGATGTATCTCGCGACGTCCACTCCACGAAGCACGGTTTAAAATGGTTTTGAAGTGACTGCCGGAGTGGCATAGACTCTGAAATCTGCGTTAAAAATCAGTGTCGATGAATGTTGCTTGCTTTCGAAAACGGGCGGTGATAGTGACAGCTGCATTCCCTTTTTTAACACGATAGCACTCAAGCTGCCGTCTAGCAGGGAATATGGTGTCGGCTTCAGTTCGACTGAAAAATGCAGATTGGTTAAGTTACCGCAGTTCCACTCTTTATTCGGACATTTATGACTGGTAATTATGAGGCCGTATATAATTATATACCATAATTTAGCGAAGTAAATTCCGCTTAAAATAGATGTTAGTAGGAAATAACTTTACCGTACTTAAACGCCACAAAGGCAGTTGTTATGGAAAGGAAGATTATGTGTGAAATGGTTTTCTACGTGTTTTCTTTTCGCGATCACAGCTGTCCACACGCGACCTCTGAAACTGGGACTCTGTCTCCAGTCTTAGTGAAAGAACAAATCGCATAACTCGAAGACTAGCACACGAGTTATCTACATATTTTCACCTGCGTACATGCATAATTCCAAAAGCGGCATGATGCCTTACCCCGAATCTGGCAGTCTAAAAACATTTCGCTGAAGTTTGGACTTCACTGCGGTGTTCTCACAGATGATCTTGGCGAGAGTTGTCTCTCTTAGGGTGCCAAGTTGTTCTGTTGAAAGCAGAAAGACAAGAAATAAATTCAACTTTGACTACTCCTGTGCAACAAATTGCGCAGGAGTGGGGACGCTGGTTTGTAAACTTTCTAGCAGTGTTCTGTATGGTCACAAGGTAAGGTACAAATCCTAACGATCCACTAAATGTCTCATGAGGAGAAACCTGACGTTTCGAATGCCGACACAGCACCTAATTAAGGTATGACACGCCTGAAGCAGTCAGCCTTGAAGAAGAGGCCAAGTCGGCTCCAAGGCGTACGTTTTCTCCTCTCCTGGCCATACCCGCAGTGTGAGCTGTTTTCGGTCTAGTGCTGGTGAAATTACAAGGCAAATTTTGGCATGAAATAAGTTATTAGAAGACAAATTTAACACAACACTGAACGAATTCGCTATCTCAAAGATAAAACTGTAAAACTTGGGTGGGTGTCTACTTGCACAGTAAGCTGCTATGTTCGTATAGAAAGAAAAACTGAAGAGATGACAAAAAAGTGGCAATACTATGAAGGCGCTCAAAAAATGACCGGCTCGTATGTTCCATGAAACATACGCTTAGATGAAAAGAAACTATTCTTTGCATTTCTATGAAATCTCGTTCTACGGTAGAAATATTCGGTTTGATACAGCGGTTTCAATCTGGCTCCCCGTGGAAGCAGTGTCCATCTGGTATTTCCTTGAACTCACATTATTTTTTATTTCTTTTCTTAAACCACCAACATATTGCGTGGATCTTAAAATAATATTAAAATTTTGCCTGCGTTTACATCCCCTATAAAGAACATCGCTGAAAATACGCGAGATAGCATGCCTCAAATTAGTATATCACTGGCCGTTGATCTTTTTTTTTTTCGCAAGCACAACGAACCATTTAGACAGGTCACCTGGATGTATTGTTTCAGCCACTGATGACACATTTGCTATTTTTGTGAGGCCGCACCTGCTGACTCTATTGTAATCTTTTTCTGTTCTTATTTCGTGAGCTGCGCTAACTCTGCTTACCTTTTCTATCACCTATTATTCTTGTTCCTATCTTTTTTTTTCTACTTCAAGCATTGGACCACTGCTTTGCTTGGTTCATCTGCCAATGTTTTATAACATAACCTCCTGAGCTTGCGATGTATTCTTGTGAGCAAGTGAATAAATTGTTTTTTAAGCTCTTAATTTACGAGCTTAAATTGGGCTTAAATGGGCTTTAAAAGAGCTTAACGACACTTAAATAAAGTGCCGTTAGGCTCTTTTTAAGCGCATGGGTGTAGTTAAGGCACGGTTGTTACCTACGGCAGAGATTCACTGTAACGCAGAGCAGCCCTTGTCTCCATTTAGTGACAGAAGCAATGAAACAATACCATTTTGACCTCACGCATATCAAGGCAGATGAGAAACTGTCAATGGACGATAATTATCTGAAGGTCTTTGAAAATCAACAGCAGTCAGCACCGCCACAACCAAGACGAAAATCATCGTCTTTTATTTTTATAAATTCCCGTGGCAGATAGCATCACACTTGGGAAGAGCTGACTATTTTACATCGACTTGCATCAATCAGTAATTCGCATTGCCAAGGGCCACCCGGCAATGTTTTTAGGCCGAAGCAGGAAATATGCCTCGAAGTTCCCAATGTTCGCACTGTATGCAAGCCACTGAAGTCGTGCACAGCGCTCAGCGCTCGACAAGAAAGTTATCTCAAGAAAACAAGGCCGTTCGGAGCTCTACTGAACTTCCGAGAGAGGACCAACAGCACACCAAAGCCAAGTCCGAAAAACAAGGCATACCAGACATCGAGCAAGCATTCAGAGGTCAACACTGAGGCTTACCTGGCGTGAAGGATCCGGCCTGTTCTCGGTGCTCGAAATAGAATCGGTCGCCCCATTTGAGCCGCTTGAACATATCTGCCACCACGCATAAGAATGTCGGCCCCATAGACGCTTCTGGCACTGGGAGCTCATTCAGACCCGCAGAAAAGAAGTCGATGTCATGGACGTCCCTGCAACGTAAAGCCCTAACTCAGTTCTTTGAGCAAAAGTATATAATTTTGCGAAGAAAGCACGGACCAATAGAAGCATTTATTACATGCATTTATTACATGCATTTATTACATGCATTTATTACATGGGTTCCTCGTTCCAGTTCATAGTGTACGTGCTCCTTTGCGTAAGAACGGGCTTTTAAAAACGAAATGACACTTCCTCCCCCTACCCTCAAATAAAGGTGCTTATGCAGCCTACCTCTATTACGCTTCAGAGTGTCCGCCACTTCCCCGAGAATAAGAAATGCATCCGGGATACGACAAGGAGTATTGCGCGCATATTGCAGCTAGGAAGAGTACGTGTATGCAATTTCATTATCCCTTTGGATTGGTGCTGACCGGCAATACGTGCAACAAGAATTGCAATCAAAATCTGCTTTTATTTTGATATATATTTAAAAATTCTGTAGCCTTGCGCATGGCTTTGACAGGAGAAACTATACCGATACCTAAACAAACGGTAGCTATCACCTGAACACGATAAACTTTGACAGCACAAAAACATTCAATAAGAGCAGCTCAGATACAAAATGGTCGAATGCAGACGTTGTCTCAAAGACAAAAGCAAATCATGAGTAGGGTAAAAGAGAAAGCCGTAAATTTCTGTATTACACCGGAAGCGTATTTTAACATATCATTACGAAGATTAAAAGATAAAATTATTAGCTAGTTGTAGTCTCCTAAAGATGAAAGTTTAAAATAATATAAGCAATCGCAAATTGACTGCAATGGCGGAGTTTAACGGATAAGCGCACGAACTTTCAACGTTCTGTGCGACTGCGTGACAAATGCGGATTGATACCAAATTCATACAAATGAGAAGATTAACATTATATTGGAACAAAACTCCCAGTGTTGCTCTAAACAACATAAGTGACGAATGGTTAAGCCACCACAAAGAGTGAAGCCTTAATCTGGCTAGCAGTGCTGAGTATTGAAATCTGAGTTCAAAAGAATACTGAGATCCATATTGCTAACGTTCCCCGAGATCATATGACTAAATGTGGTAATAAGATTTTTCAACATAACTCTGCCATATGAACTGCGCAAAAGATTACGGGGTGAACTTGATTTCTCTCAACCTGCATGGCTGGACAGCTCGCCTGCAGCTCCCGTATGGAGTCCTTGTGCAAGTATACCCCTTAATGATTGTTTAGCCACGAATCCGTTACTTAGTGCCTATATTATCTCCTACGTAGTCAGTGGCATATGATAGTCATAATCTACCCAATGACGCGAAAGATCACCCGACACGGTTATAAAGCCCCGTTCCAATTAAGCCCAACGGAAGTGCAGCGTGACCTATGGGTTGCTCTACTGACCTGGATTCAAAGAAGTCGGTGAGCTTGATTCCGATATCGAAGGAGCTACCCGAGAGGGCAGTGTCTGCCAAATCAATATCGTATGGTACCATGACATCACACAACCCCTCCCCCCCCTCCTCCTCCGGACCAGTCGGAACTCTACCATGTCACCTGGAACTTGTCACTTGCCAGAAGCATGATCGAATTTATTTTGAAACGCCAACACTGACAAAACCGGATGTTCAGGCGAGCAGAACCTTAATGCTATCACCATGATATTATCTTATGAAACAGTACAAATGAAGCCATGCCACGACTCAAATAAAGTTTGTACCATCACCACCACTGCAATTCTCTCGCAACTGTGTACCCCTAAAGTTTCATAAACACTCTCATGAAGGAAAGAAGCCAACAGTCGGCGAGGCCAAGGAAAGCGTCGGGGATGGTACCTTATGTCTTTTTCATGTTTACTTGGATAATCACAGAAATTAGTAATGTAATCTGTTTAGGGGAAAGATAATTAAACACAAAGAAGAAAAAACAACGTGCCGATGGTGGGAACCGAACCCACGACCTCCGAATATCGCGTCCGCTGCTCTTCCAACTGAGCTACATCGGCCGATGTCCCCCCTGCTACTTGCTTGGGTATTTATGCTGTCTGTATACGAACCTTGAGAGTGTTCACCAGCGCCACCCTCAGCCATAGCGGCGGACGTGGAGCGTCCTTTGTTACCGCCAGCGTCACGTAGAACGTGATCAAGAGCGAGGGCGAAAGCTGTGCTAGAACCCTCTTACGCTACCTATGGCTTCAAGACTGCCAGAACCGAGACCCCCGTAAGCTACAAGCAGATCAATTAAGGGGAAATGAGGGTGCTCGTTATAATACATGAAGGAAAGAAGCCAACAGTCGGCGAGGCCAAGGAAAGCGTTGCGAATGGTACTTTATGTCTTTTTTTATGTTTACTTGGATAATCACAGAAATTAGTAATGCAATCTGTTTAGGGGAAAGATAATTAAACACAAAGTAGAAGAAAAAACAACGTGCCGATGGTGGGAACCGAACCCACGACCTCCGAATATCGCGTCCGGTGCTCTTCCAACTGAGCTACATCGGCCGCGGTCCCCCCTGCTACTTGCTTGGGTATTTATGTTGTCTGTATACGAACCTTGAGAGTGTTCACCAGCGCCACCCTCAGCCATAGCGGCGGACGTGGAGCGTTCTTTGTTGCCGCCAGCGTCACGTAGAACGTGATCAAGAGCGAGGGCGAAAGCTGTGCTAGAACCCTCTTACGCTACCTATGGCTTCAAGACTGTCAGAACCGAGACCCCCGTAAGCTACAAGCAGATCAATTAAGGGGAAAAGAGGGTGCTCGCTATAATACATGAAGGAAAGAAGCGAACAGTCGGCGAGGCCAAGGAAAGCGTTGGGGATGGTACTTTATGTCTTTTTTTATGTTTACTTGGATAATCACAGAAATTAGTAATGTAATCTGTTTAGGGGAAAGATAATTAAACACAAAGTAGAAGAAAAAACAACGTGCCGATGGTGGGAACCGAACCCACGACCTCCGAATATCGCGTCCGGTGCTCTTCCAACTGAGCTACATCGGCCGCTGTCCCCCCTGCTACTTGCTTGGGTATTTATGTTGTCTGTATACGAACCTTGAGAGTGTTCACCAGCGCCACCCTCAGCCATAGCGGCGGACGTGGAGCGTTCTTTGTTACCGCCAGCGTCACGTAGAACGTGATCAAGAGCAAGGGCGAAAGCTGTGCTAGGGGGGCGCTGGTGAACACTCTAAAGGTTCGTATACATACAACATAAATACCCAAGCAAGTAGCAGGAGGGACAGCGGCCGATGTAGCTCAGTTGGAAGAGCACCGGACGCGATATTCGGAGGTCGTGGGTTCGGTTCCCAACATCGGCACGTTGTTTTTTCTTCTACTTTGTGTTTAATATCTTTCCCCTAAACAGATTACATTACTAATTTCTGTGATTATCCAAGTAAACATAAAAAAGACATAAAGTACCATCCCCAACGCTTTCCTTGGCCTCGCCGACTGTTCGCTTCTTTCCTTCATGTATTATAGCGAGCACCCTCATTTCCCCTTAATTGATCTGCTTGTAGCTTACGGGGGTCTCGGTTCTGGCAGTCTTGAAGCCATAGGTAGCGTAAGAGGGTTCTAGCACAGCTTTCGCCCTCGCTCTTGATCACGTTCTACGTGACGCTGGCGGTAACAAAGGACGCTTCACGTCCGCCGCTATGGCTGAGGGTGGCGCTGGTGAACACTCTCAAGGTTCGTATACAGACAACATAAATACCCAAGCAAGTAGCAGGGGGGACAGCGGCCGATGTAGCTCCGTTGGAAGAGCACCGGACGCGATATTCGGAGGTCGTGGCTTCGGTTCCCACCATCGGCACGTTGTTTTTTCTTCTACTTTGTGTTTAATTATCTTTCCCCTAAACAGATTACATTACTAATTTCTGTGTTTATCCAAGTAAACATAAAAAACGACATAAAGTACCATCCCCAACGCTTTCCTTGGCCTCGCCGACTGTTGGCTTCTTTCCTTCATGTATTCTAACGAGCACCCTCATTTCCCCTTAATTGATCTGCTTGTAGCTTACGGGGGTCTCGGTTCTGGCAGTCTTGAAGCCATAGGTAGCCTAAGAGGGTTCTAGCACAGCTTTCGCCCTCGCTCTTGATCATGTTCTACGTGACACTGGCGGTAACAAAGGACGCTCCACGTCCGCCGCTATGGCTGAGGGTGGCGCTGTTTAACACTCTCAAGGTTCGTATACAGACAACATAAATACCCAAGCAAGTAGCAGGGGGGACAGCGGCCGATGTAGCTCAGTTGGAAGAGCACCGGACGCGATATTCGGAGGTCGTGGGTTCGGTTCCCACCATCGGCACGTTGTTTTTTCTTCTACTTTGTGTTTAATTATCTTTCCCCTAAACAGATTACATTACTAATTTCTGTGATTATCCAAGTAAACATAAAAAAAAGACAAAAAGTACAATCCCCAACGCTTTCCTTGGCCTCGCCGACTGTTGGCTTCTTTCCTTCATGTATTATAACGAGCACCCTCATTTCCCCTTAATAAACACTGTCATGTCATACGAGATTAATAATTCCTTCCGCGAATATGAACTAAATACAGATGCCAAATGGCGAGATATTAATCTTTATCATTACTTAACTCATTGCGTTGGTATCGTAAATTTCTTGTGTCACGTTTACATTTTTATGGGTGTTGACGAGATAGGGCTAAACGCCGCATTTACCAGAAAATCCGGCGTCGTCGCTGTTGCCAACGCAGTAAGCGAAGAATTCCTAGCATGGCATTGTGGGCATGGGGTTGTATGCAGGTGACATGGCCAGGCAATTGCTGGTCAACGGGGTGTGAGGCGCCACAGAGACACATAACATGATGGAATTGCCAGGCTCTGCCAATTCGAGCTTCTGTTTTTAGACGGAAGTGGTCGGTGCGAGAATCGAATCCTCTGGGAACATTGGATCCCGAGTCCTGAACGTTACTCCTATGCCACGCAGGCACATTCGTAGAGCGTGGATAAAGCGGGACATTTTATCTGTCTTTGGTATATCTACGTCGGCTGTCCGTACACACAAAGTAGTAGCTTATGACTCAATGCCAATGAGGATGTTTGAGATAATAGAGGCAGAAAGTAAAGCATTACAGTGATGAAAATGGCAGCAAAGCGCATGCGCACGAACGAGAGTTCGCAGACTGGAGCGAACTAAAGTTGTCGATCATACTCTTAAAGACGGAGCTTGAGTCTCCGCCTACTTCTTCTTTCTTGTTGCCCAACTGTCTTGCTCTGTTCGCACAAATGCAAATACATTTCGATTTTGTCTTCATCAGATAATATTTGCAAACATTTGAAACCTTGTATGGGAGCGCAGGTAGGCAATCAAGCTCTTGATGGCGCCCCTAATCTTGGCGAAGTAAAAGACCCATCGATCTATCGATTGATTTTGTCGTCCACAGAAAAAGTTCAGGTTGCTGCTGGCTGCAGTGCCGTTATACCACGGATGTAAACAGTGATGTTTTCTCGCGACAAACAGCCTAGGACAGTGTTTAGCTCGTCTACAATGATCGAACGCCTTTACTCCTTTGGACCACCTGTTCATGTCAAAAAAGAACCTTTGCCGCTCATCTTACTCATAAATCAGCGCATAGAGCTGGGCAACATCTTCGGGCATCAGCTGGGCGAGGTCCGCAAACGTCTCCACAAAGATGTTCTGGCAGAGTTTGACGTACTCCGCGTACGGCTGGATACCGTGGTCGCGTCCCCTCTGGATGTCGATGGCGAACAGGTCGGAACCGGCCGGGCTCCCGGGCTGTCGAAACAGGTTGTTGGTGACGGCGGTGTCCCCAAACCTGCGGTTCCGACATACTTTAAATCAGGGCTGTTTATATCTACAAAGTGCAAACCTTCAAGCTAAGAGCAGACATTTGGATCTACGTTTGCCAATAAGGCTCCATATCACAATAGAATTCCAGAGGGACACCTAGGTACATTGCAGGGGTTGTAGCCCATATTACATTAGCAAAAACTGCTGGGGTGGATGGCCATTCCCCATGCAAAAATCCCTGGCACTTTGCCCAGTTATCGTGCCCTCGGGGCTAACAAGGCCACGATATTTTCATTTTGCTTTTCTTATAGGCCACGATAGTCAGTTTGAGCTGAATAAAGATGAACTTAGTGAAAGCGCTCTATTCCTTGATCTTCAGAATTGTTCGAGAAACACGAGTACTTACCAGTATGCAAACAAGTATATGAGTCATAGCGCTAAACAAGCACTAAAGGCAAACATATACCACAGAACAAAATATGATAAGATCCGCTCCGCCGTCGTTTTAAAGAAAAAGCAGAGCCAACGATGCGGAATCCCATACAGGCTTGAAATATTTGCATTGAACTGAAGGACATTCATTTCGCCGACAAGAGCAGGTTACAAAAGACTAATGTTAGCTAACCGTCAGGCCGTGGCTGTCAACGACCTGGCCGGCCCATTAAATGACCCGGGCATTAGTACTTGGGTCTGAGCAGCACAACGTGGCCTCCCACCGCTCGAGAGAAGGAATTCGTAATAAATCCCCCGGAGGCGGTTTTTCCTTGAAGGATGTGGTCAGACGTGGCTCGAAAACCACTGGATAGAATACACGTACACAAGTACGATTTCTCTTAGCTAATTGTAAATGTTACTTAATTACAGCTAATTATTCAACTGCGCATAAAAAATGAGCTCAACCCTACAATGCGAACTGATATATTGTTCAAAAGGTCTCGACGAGTTGAGTCCAAAATCGAACGCTAAAATGCGCAAAAGCTATGAAAAGCCGCAGTCGTATTTATTTTGCTATGCCTATCCGCCCAGTCTAATTAGTGTCCCACAGCTTTTTTTTTTTTTTTTTTTTCATGGAACGACAGTGTTCGCAGAACTCACAAGTGAAATTTTTTTTCCGTGCTACTGTGTTGTCGCATGCTGAAGCTAAGCCTGGACTGTTGATCTCCATTTTACGCCCATATTGCGTTTAGCCTAGACCACTAAATCAATTTGTCTTTTTTAAACAAATTAGAGCGATATAGTTCTGATTTACCATGTAAAAGCCCGGGAGAACCGCTTGGTTCCGGCAGGGTGGCCTTGAAGCTGAGCCAAGGTCAACTGGGATTTGCCCTGTATAGCGACGTCTCATCTAATATGTACTGTATGCTAAGCTGGGGCATGACCACATGACTAATTGACAATTTCACCATGACCTTCACCTTTAACTTTAAAAAGTGATTGAGTCTCAATAATGTCATAGATATCATGTAATAGGTGCGCAATAGCGTGAGCTGTATGCGTGGTATTACTAACAACTAAGCAAAACAGAGCTATCGTCTGTCAAAGTTGGTTTAACACGTTTCACTGCTGTGAATTTGTTTTCACCATATATTCACTTCTTCAAGGAGGCGGCGGCTAGAAATCTATTTTTAAGAGATTTATGTGCCTGTCTTGTGTGGCTCTATTCTGTGAAGCTTCTAGCACAGCATAAATGCCTACTTCCCCGTTGAAAATTTGCTCTTGAGTCAAGATATATTTCATCGATATTTATAAGCCCAAAACTAAGCCTATGCGAACCATTTTCTCCTATAGCTGAAAGTAAGAAATAAAACCAGGTTGAGCCGTGCACCTCATATCACTACAAATCGCAATCACGGATTTCATGAGTTTCTGTCCCAAAGCCACTTTCTCTCTTTTACTCTTTCGAACTTCAAGCGTGAAAGAAATGGTGGCGTCACATACGTCACGTAGCTTAACCAATGAGAAAGCGGAACCCCCGCACCGCTGCAGCCAATGAAAGAATAACGCGTATCACAGTTTCCGCCATCGTGATCTTCACCGGGTAGTGTTGTACACACGCGTGCTCCTCCGGACTTCGACTTCTTCCTTTTTGTGTCAGTCACCCCTCAGTCTTCACGGACAGCAGATGTGAACGCGTAGGGCTCCCTGGAGCTCGGCTGCGCACGTCACTCGCCGCGTCATGAATCATCTTGTGCTCATATCCACGCATTTGCGGGCCTTCGCCAGCCAGCGCACTTCCTTGCACTTCGATTACCTTTCTTCCCCCTGGAGACCTCCTTTTACTGATCTGAATACGTTATGCCGAAACTGGGGCATCTGTTTTTTTTATCTCTTACATTCTCCACAAATCTCTCTTTTCCTCTCCCCTTTATAATCCCGCCCCTCACCTTTCAGCGCAGCGCGGTGCATTGCAAAGGGGGATGCAAAACATTGTGCATGTGTCCGTTCATTTACAATAAGAGCCAGAGCAGATGGTGTGAGGCGAGCTGATGACAGGGCTGCACTGCCCTTTTGTTTGGCGTCGCTATAGACAAAGCCGAGCCAAAGCATAACAAAATGTAAAAATGCATATAAAAGTTTAGCAGGGGTAAGCCCTGCTAGTGCACCTATAGTTCGAATTTGTGACCGTATGCAAATCGGCCGTACTCTTTTCTTCTAATCCGACTGCGTCCCCATTAACATTTTAAATGAAAAGGAAGGCACTGCCTGGTTATGGTCAGTCCCACTTGCAAACTTGTGCTGTAATGACCCAAGGGCAAACACAACAGCAGCTAGAAAATAACACGCCTTTTCCTTGGTTGACCCCAGAGCCTAGTTCCCGACATTACGGCATGCCGATGAGTAGAAAAGAAAGGAAAAAGCTAGTACCTGTCGGTAGCCTGCATTGGTTCTTTCAAGAGTCCACGGTAAGTACCATCCGCATCACCATTGTATTCGAAAGGTTGAAAGTAGACGTCCTCAAGTCGAATGGCCCTCGCTCCATTACCGTCCTCGTTAACTCTGCAAAGCAGAAAGAAGCGATATATAGTAATGTGTTTGCAGTGAAGTGATTTCTCCGCATTTATCACTGTATCTCATAATAGTTCGGCAAAAGGAAGCTTGGAGAACACAGAACTCGGAAAAACATAGCTTCAGCTCGGCAAACAGGTCATTGAGGCTGTACCTGCGCGAAGTGGGCCAACCGAGGTGTGTACGCTGGCCTCGCTATTCCTATAGGGAACGCCAAAAGATGAAGAGAAATGACAGAGCGAGCGACCCCTTTTCCAAACAATTTGGCTTGCTAAACAACGACATATAAGAACATCTTAGAGCAAAATACGTGAAAAAAAAAAAATAAAAGCTAAACTGGAAATCAGAGATCAGCAACACCATTGATAGTGTACAGACCCGTATACTTCGAAAATATGACTGTTTGAAAGAAACCACATGCTTATAGCCGAAAGGGAGAGCGAGAATTGAAATAAAAGTGGAAATTATGGCCGTCGTGCATGTGGCCGTTTAGTGCAGAATCCCAACTCCGGTCGCTATTTTCCGCTCAAGGCGGGTGGGCGAAACATTAGGGGGACGCTTAAGCTTCACGCCCTCCGCCAAGCGCTTTTAAGACTGCATTTTTCATCTGGGAGTTTTAATGTACTTAATAATAATATTATTGACTGATTCAAAGGAACGAGAAGGCGCGGAATCCGCCACTTCTGCGGACAAAAATTACACTGGAAGTGTAATAACAACTGTAATTAATTACAAACCTTAATTAGCGGTTAGTTAGCCGTGTCTCCAGCCCCAGCTCACCAAATCGCACTATTATAAGCGAACCTTGATGCTAGCGAGACTAAGTCCAAATTTGACCTTGGCTGAGCTTGAAGGTCACCCCGCTGTTTCCAAGCTTTCTCCGGGTTGCGCTTAAAGGGATCGAACTACGTACCGCTCTAAAATTTTCGCCTTAATGAAGGCACTCGTGACACGACCGCACAATATGAGATAGTTCCCGCTTTGGTACTTAATGTATTGTGAACCCCTTTTAGGATAGATAATGCCAAACGGGCGCTGCAGGTATTTGTAATAAATAAATAAGAAATAAAAACAAACAGTGGTCCCAGTGTACAGATTATTGGCATGAAAATGAGCGGCAAGGACGCAACCCGTGCCAAGGACCATCGCCGACAAAATTTCTAGTATGCAAGTTTTTAAAATTGGAGGCCTGTCTTGCGGACTGCATGTATCTAACAAGTGAGAGGAAACTGATCAGCTCAATTGCAAGCTCTGTGTTGATTCTTGGTGATAAGTTAGAATCTTTAATTCAACGTCACACAAAGTGCTGGAGCCTGTCGTACGTTGTGGAATGGGTCCCTATAATAATTTCTGGCTTGCAGTCAAAATGCAACAATATCGAGTCGTGACAATATCTGAACCAAAAGTAGGCAAGCCCAGTGCTCACACATCGAAGTGACCCTGGATGTTGGAGTGTCCAAAACGATAGGCCGCAGTGGAGAACTCGTTGATGATAGTGGGGTCCACAGTTGGGTCATAATTCGTGTAACCGTCTTTTAGCGGCCACAGGTCGTATTTCGTCATGGCGTCAGGGCCGATAATACCAGGAAGCCACTCGTTGTAAACGATGTTTTGTAACAAGGCAATAATTATTCTCCTGTAAAAATATAATGCACATAAGAACGAGCGTTAGTGGTATTTTTGAAGTTATAGCTTTGCAAGTAGCTTCGAGGCCCTTTCCCATTCCAGAATGCATTTAAGAATTCTTTCTTCTCGAAATTCTGGATCCTAGATCCTTAACTAGATCTTAAGCCTAGACACCCTCTGTAATTCGATGTGTCTCGACGCAGAATTCTAGCGCCTCTGTATAAGGCAAGGGAATACACTGTTTTGTCGCGGTTACATTTATTGGAATTCAGAAAATCTTCCTATTGGTGGCATGTGGAAGATGTCAAGCATCTATTCGAAATAAGGCCCCTTGTCTGCGTCTATGCGATGTCATAACGCACAGAGCCAAAATTCTACCTTTAGTAGTATCATCGTAACAGTCTGAAACAGCGCTTAGCCCCAAAAGGCATCCTGAGGGCCGCCAAAGGACCGCAGATTGAGACTTTGACATCCTCATCACCCGCCTAGCTACGCATACTGAAGAACAAAGGCTTCTCCCATACATCCCAATCATAACCCTGCCATCTCCGTCCACTTGACCCCTCAAAATTCTTAATCTTATCCGGCCAACTGATCTTATGCCACATCCTTTTGATTTCTTCGGTAGTCTACTGCAAGACCCTTAACAACAATCGGTTATCTTGTTTACTCACTGCATTCCCTGCCCAATCACGCCGACATCACGGGAACATAGAGAGTAGGCACCTACGTCACAGTGGCGCCAATTTTTGTGCATGTAGCACGGCGAAAGGCTACAGGCATATCTAATCGCCTTACCGCCACTTGCACTGCTGAAGCTGTGTTCTGCACCACACAATGACGCCCGTGACGTCTCCTGAATACCTTCTACATCTTCAATGCTGCACGCAGCTGTCGATCAAGCGAGAATAGCCAACTGTGGAGAGCTGAGCAATCATTTATCAATCCAGATAAGATTTGTAACATTATCTTATTGGGAACGCACTCCGGACTGGTAATCTTCTGACTTAAGATGTCTTCTAAACTGAGGTCAGATCAGGAGGCTGCGCCTGATTTTGCCAAAACACAAGGCGTATATATTAAAGCGTTCTAAGCAAGTTCACACAGTACTCATAAAAGGAAAGATTAACAGCGCTAACGAAGACACGAACAAATAGGCAACACAGGACAGGCGCTCCCAGCAATACGTTTTACTTCACACAATACTGTCGCTTATTCGAGGTGGGACACGCAATGTCTGAAATCGCAAAATGCGAAAATTTTGATTCGAAGCTAAAATCCTGAAGTATGTCGTGCTCGAGCGCTGAGAAAAGATCTTTATTGGTTTCAGTTAACGAAATTAATATTTATCGCGTCTCCAAGGGTAGCTTACCTGACAGTTTGGAAGATTATTTCGTCGTTCCAGTGAGGATTGATATCAGCCAATTTCGTGGCCATTCTGTTGTGCTCTCTCAAAAATAACGTATGCAGCGATATAAGACCCGGATTTTGATTGTTCCTGAAATCACCTGAGACCACCAGACAAGATCAAAATAAAAACTCGGCCTCTTTAACGTTTCCAATTAAAGTTCTTTATTGTGATCTAACAGATTGTCCCGTTTGCTGTCAACTTCATATAATAAGTACTTTTGGGCCAGACGTGATCCATCCAGCGTCTTAAGAAAGCACTTCACAGGGGCAGTGATAAAAGTGCGCGAATATCTGAGAGAGCAGTTGACAATGTTTTCTATGATTGAAATCTCTTACGTTTTAAAGATTGTCCTGGAAGAGAGCAATTCACTGAATGTAATCTGCCTATTTGTGCAGGGTAAAAGCTGCACGGGTGACAAAAGCTTCTTAGCGGTTCGCTTAGTGGCTATACGTCTGCACCACAAGCCAAAGAGTCTCCCAAGTCTGCCTAATATTGAATCGAAAACAAAATGTGTAAACTACGAAGTAATTTAACTGCCTAATACGCATCACGCAGCGATATGGTCAAAGCATAAATAATCTGACCATTCAAAGAAGCCACCATCGAGTACTGCAGAGAGAACTGAAGTGCGGCCTACCTGTCCGCAAGCAGATCTTGCCTTCATCGGGGCGGCTGCAGGTGTCATTTCTTGGCTCCGGACTGAGGGGTAGAATAACCGAGTCGTTCACAGTCTCATGCTTTAGCAGCCCTGCGAGAACGGGACCGTTTAAAATCCAAGCAGGTGGCTAAGTACTAGGTAGGAAGGCATGAGCAAGGCTCATCCGAACGTTTCATGTCGCGCTTCAAGCGGGCGCCACCTGAAAAAAGACTCCGACTCAAGGAGTGTTTCGTCAGGTGGGGCTCATCACTCTCCCATTCGCGCAGCAGGAAGCGCGTTCGAGCAAGTGATTCCTGAATTTACTACGAGTCATATCGGACCGATGGCTGCACTGTTGGGCTTCATAAGCATGGGCCCCGCAGGGATGATGCAGTGATTAGGACGCTCGACTACTGTGCCCAAAGATGCGGGATCGAAACCCGGCTACGGCGGCCGTTTTTCGGTGGAGGTGAAAAGTAGGCTCCCGTGTGCTGTGCGATGTCAGTGCACGTTAAAAAACCCCAGGTGGTCGAAATTTCCGGAGCCCTCCACCACGGCGTCTCTCATATAGCCTAAGTCGCTTTAAGACGTTAAACATAAACAAACCAACCTAAAATAAGTAAGAGCAAAACGTTACGAACATGTGTAGGTAAGGTCTGTCTGCCCACTGCCGTATATTTAAAAAAAAGACAATTTTGATTCTGAATGGCTAACCGCATGGATGGCGAAGCTAGGCTGACCGTTACAAACCTGTGCAGTGTGCTAAAACAGATATTTCTTGAAAATATTTAAACTCCTCTGAAACAATTCTTGATGACGTATGTTTGTGGGTCATATACATTCAACTATTTTACCTTCAAAATTATTGAGGTGCGAGGACGATCTCGAAAAGGTCCACTGAGTAAAAATAAAGAAACTTAAGAAACTAAACATTTCTGGGTGTCCTCTGGCAAACTACGCGTTCAGCATCACCAATCGACAGATAGGAAACATATCGATACCATGCCAAGACGCCATATTAATGTCATTGAAGCATCTAGTTCACGAGGTAAATATTTTTTTATGCATTCACTTGTTCTGATACAGATGGTCCGTTTTGAGGCCGTTTTGTACACCGGATCTCAGCGCATCAGCAGAAACAGCAGGACTTGCTGGGGCCCGGAACGTGCTTGCATAAGACCAAGTTTTTCGAAGCGCAAGTGTGTGGATACTTTCCGTTTTCTGCAGTGGAGGGCTAGCGGGAAAACAAACTTTGTATCCGAAAACTGACTGACACACGTTTCGAACCCATTTCTTCCTCATGATTGCATTGACGATGTCGGAAACGCCCGGCATGGCACTCGAATGCTAACCTGACTTATCATGTATCCAATATGGGCAACCGCGCGACCGGGAACAATGTTTTGGTAGCGCTCCATGCGGCAGTGTCTTGTACTAGAGTCAATGGTGCCCCTCTGTGCATTGTGTTTTCATTTTCCGGGTATTACAATAACACAGAAGGTACTGCATCAGGATGCCCTGAGAAGCCAGAATAATCATTGTATGTGTGCCGGCTCCAAGATGTGAGTGCTAGCCGTATGACAGTAAGTAAACACATAGCCCCATCCTCGGTGTTGAAACAACGTATGTATATAACTGGTCTCAGTGGCAAACACAAATTCAAACTCTCTTGCCCCGACATGTTACTACAGGCTCAGCAGGAGTCATCTGTTAGCGACATCATTTTTGATGGTGTACCTGTCGCAGTAGTAACAACTGCGATTATATTATCCCAGCAGAGACGTTGGAACGCAGGTTTTTCGACGCATTCGCAAACGACGGTAGCTAAAGGTTGCACAGACTATATTACGTCCGTCATGAAGGTGAAACATCCACTCACCGCCATCGAATGTTCTCAGGCTGTCCATGATGTCCTTGTTGATTCCGTAAATATGCGATGCGTCGATGAACGATGTCCGCGAATTCATTTGCTCTCTTGGACCTGTTAGAAACGAATCGTGTTAGTTTTTGAAGATACAGCCACTCTTACTAACCAAATAAATAAAATTTCGCGATTAAAAGCAATAGGGGCATCACTATGCTTTTGGAAACCACCTTAAAGTCTTCGGCCTGTGTGCAACAACCGCTTTGAAACGCATGGTCTACTTGATCAGCGCGCGGAAAGATAAGTGAACCGCTCAGGAGCACTTGAAATCGGAAGGATCAGATCAACAAAGGGAAGATATGAGCGATCAGATATGTTGGACACATATGACAGTACAGCACGAAACATAAGTCTTAAAATTCTGAGAGCACTGTTGAATCTACACTGCAGAAAGGCGAAAGCCTGAGCGTTGCTGCTGCACAGGGTGCATCACGTTTGTTCTCGTTATCATTATCAACTAAATTCACCATAATTGTCATCGCTACTGCCATCACTATCACTGTCATCATCCTCGCGGTAGACAAGCCGAAGTAATATATGCTTTTCACGATCCCGGGCGTGCCGTCCCGGTAAACAAAAATACACAGAACGGTAAATGATGTACTCAAAAAAGTGCGGAAAATGCCGCTCTCGCCATGTACGAATACATTCTTTGATAAATTACTCACTGAGACCCTGCCTGTTAAAACTTGGTTAGGGAAAAATGGCATATTAGTATCTAGAGTAGATTGCCGCCTTTGTGATTCTCCGGAAACTATTGAGCACTGTTTCATCGATTGTAAATATGCAGTATCATTCTCTGATATTTTGCAACAGACATTCAAAAAAAGACTTCATTTGACGCCACATTCTCTGAGATATCTCAGTACATTGCCATTTGTTGATAAGCCTTTAGACATGTTCTTTCTAATTGGGTTACACAGCCTCTGGAAAACGCACATGCTTGACAGAAATTGTGAATCTCTTGTTTCTACAAAAGACGACTTCTGTATGATGATTGTCCATTTAAGAAAACTTAAGGAAAAGCTAATTTGCCGGTTTTGCCCCGCTACACAATTAAAGGACGGCCGCATCACTTTTCGAGAAGTCTGCGATATTCAAGGATTAAGATCTTTATAGGCTGTATGTAATGCTAGCAACGTGTTTTCGTGCTACCATTAAAACTGATAACGTAATCGGCGGTTAAAATGTCAGCTTCTTCTCACAGCATTGAACGACTGCGGAGAAGCTCGGTGATGATGTCATGGACGGTAATATTTATTCTTTTCGTTGCCTTCGCGCACATCCTGCAGTGCCTTTTTTGATATCGCCAAACAATGTTTATAAGCATTTTCTTTCGGTAGCCATATTTTTACTTCTTCAAACCTAGCGGTTCTATGCGGGAAACGTACCGGTACCGTCAATGACGTCATCATGCGCCCCCATGCGTCGCTGTGCAGTGCGAAGAAGCCTGATAGCCGGCGCAGTTTTAATCGCTAATTGCTCCATTGTTTAAAATGCTAGCGCAAAGATTATTCGCATGCTTAACCTGGGAGTTGTAATCATTCCATTCATTTAAACTGAGATCTGCAACCGATGCAGTTTCCATTTAAGCGCCGAAGTTTCTTACGATATGGAAAAACAAAGTTTTCTGGCTTTTATTTTGCTTTCGTTCTCTTGAGCAGTGAATCGCAAACGCTATGATTTGTGGTCATTGAGCTCTCGACTTGACCCGCGTGTTAAATGGACACCTATGACAAATACAAATTGACCTGTACCGATCCCGCAGAGCGCTCTAGCACAAACTATTTTCATCGAAATGCAAGCTTTATATCATTGAGCTTGAAGAGACAACAAAACGCACGAAGTACAGGTGTCCCCTCACCACTCGATATCGCGAGTGCAATGTTTGCGTCGACAATACAAAATGTCCCGAATTTTTATACTCTAAAGGAAAGATTTCAAATTCCGATTTCTCGGTGATAAATAAGTGTTTTTCGGTGTCGGACAACTTTCAACACTGCCTTAGGAAAAGAGAATGAATTTTTTCACTGAAAACAACAGTTTGATAGAATTCTTAATATCCTTAAATGTTTAAGCTTAGGAGCAAGTATGCATACTTCTAAATTTATACAACTGTCAGTTACCAAAAAACGTGTCTGAACTTTCATGACATCCTAGACAAAAAGATGACTTTTTTGGCCGTGTTTTACGGTCCGTAGAGCACCTCCAGGGCTTCACGACCTCTCAGAACTATACTTTTCACATCTGACGGATTTTAACGTTCGGCAGCGGCTGTTGATGCTCTCCTATAACGCAATCTATAGAGAAGAGCCTACTAGGCCACAAGCATCTAGAAAACGTCAGGACCACTTTCAAATTCCATAGGTTCCATTAACGTATCTGTTGACGCCACAGTGTACTTGATCTAATAACTACAATACACATCACCCTTGTTTTGTTTTTGTTTTTTTTTTTTGGACTCCTGGACAAGCGCTCACCCAACTTACACTGGAACTGTTTCTGCCTGGCATTGCTGCACTACGGAAACATTTCCTAAACGAAAAAATAAAGAAAAAAAAAGAAATTTCTTCCCAGCTAGGCAGAAGAGCTATGCCAGACGGACACAAATAGACACGAAAAAAAAAAAGCCTGTTAAATGGTTTCATGCTCGTTAGTCTAGTGGGCCGCAAAAGGCAAGGCCACGTGCAGCGCTCTCAAGACCGCTCTAGAAAAAACGCTGATCGTATACCTTATTTTGCCGTCCGGAATACTAGCGTGACTAGCATTTGGTAGTTTTTCTGGTTTATTTTATATGTTTGCTAATATGTCCGAAATTATTTTGTGAAGTGGATTCTACTTAACTATTTAAGCACAGCACAGACTACAAATTTCCATTCTTAAAAGCTTCAGAAGCTGTCGGAAATCGTGCGCATCCTATCCCACAACGTAAGGCACCTCTTTTCAATCTCCGCTCTTGAAAAGTGTTACAACGGGAGAAGCTTACCGGTCTGACAGTGACAACACGGCAGTGAGCGAAGAAAATTGAGAACGCTGCGATTGAACTGGGAGAAGAACGGATCGTCCGGAGGCACCTGAATGCTGGAGCTCTCAGTGTCGTTTTGGAATCCGTTCTGAGCGCCTGGGGAACAGAAATTAAACATGAGGCATCCGTAAATATTAATAATATATAAATTCAAAATCCACACTCTGGCGACATAATGAAGCACGCGTTCCAACCTAGCATTCTGTGAACCGCCAGAAGTGGCACCATTCCAATCTACTTCAACCAAGCTAAACAATGAAGCAGGCGATGACGCCTTCACCGTGGTTATGGTGACGCCTCTCGGGCTCAGTGTTTATAACCGTTAATGTGTGGTAACGGTAACGTCATTAACGTCGAGAAATGGTGTTTGTTGAATCGCTTAAAGTGGAATATTAAGAAGACTTCCGTCTTGTCTCTAACTAGGAAACGCGACGGTGTTGTGTTTGATTATACACTTTTGGCGGATCATATTTCTCGTGTGGCCCATGTACGAGACCTTGGTGTTGTTGTTGATTCAAGGCTTGATTTTAGATTGCATGTAAATTCAATTGTGTTACGCGCATTGAGACATATTGGTCTTATCTCTAGACTAACAAAAAAAATTTCAACGGCACGAATGACTACGCACTCTATACTGTGCTCTTGTGAGACCGCGTCTTGAGTTCGCGTCAGTAGCCTGAAATAACGTATCTGCCACCTATTGCGCAAAAATTGAAAATGTCCAGCGTAAGTTCATACGCATCTTTTATGACAGATATATTGGACGCCGCCGTTTCTACGACTACGATTCTCTCTTGGCAGACCACAATATGTGTACTCTTGGCGACAGGCGACTCATACGTGACATGCAGTTTCTGCAAAAAAAATGTGCGCGGTTTCATTACTGTGAGACCTTACTGATGTCACTGAATTTTCGTGTGCCGCATGCAAAGGCTGCAAATTGTTTTGACACATTTTATCCAGATTTGCACGCCAACTGTCCAATGACTCGTATACAAATCCTGTATAACAAAACGTTTATTGACACGGACATATTTGCCTAATTGTTGTTTTCATGCCTGCTTTTAAATGTTAATAAGTGTTCTGATGTATCTGACCTAGTGTGCGCTCCTTTAGACCACTTGGCTGTTGAGGGACACTCAAATAAACATTATCTATCTATCTATATATCAATCTATCTATCTAAAGCTGTGAATTAGGACTTGGTACGAAAGCTCCATTTTCCCCGGCTGAAAACTTCCCAAACTTTGCGAGATGGCGAAGAAAATTTGCTTCTTGTCTTTATTATATACATAGACCTTTGTTTTATAGGGAAGTAAGTTCAGAATAGCTTTCTAAAACTGAGCTCCCCTTTTACAATTTTCTTAGAACTTTGACGTGCGATCATCTGCAAAGAAGAAAACAACAACATGAGATTTTCACCCAAAAAATTAATAGAAGTCGCGGTACGCTTGAAAATTTATTTGTCTATTTCTTTGCCATTGGTCATCCCCGCCTTCAACAGCACAGTCCGGAAATTGCAACCAACAATAAGTGAATGACACAAAAAAAATCAAATAAGTGAATAATTTTTACAAAATACTTTCCCTCGCATGTGAGGCTCAGCGTAGTGGAGGTTTCAAATATATTCTCGGGTGCCTACAATGCGTCCCCATGCCAGTCTCAGTGTCTCAGGGACCACTGAGCCACTAAATCGGGTACTGAGCCACGATGGCGGAAATGGTGGTAACTGTACGCACCCAGAAAGGTCTCGAGCGGAGGCAGTGTACTTGCTGGTGCATGCGTGATGTCGTGGTCGATGAATTGCCCAAAGGACATAGCCAAGTGGGTCAGCTGCCTATCCGGTCTGTCTCTCTCCGGATGAACCTTATAGGAGACCAGCCTGGCGCTTGGAAGCGGGTTGCCACTTAATGCCGTACTTCTCGGCTCATTAATGCCTGCAGAGAGGAGAAAACAGTTGCCGGAAGACAGTAAACCAACGCTGAAGAAGGATGTAGAGTTGGACGAGTTGTTAATAATTCATTGTGGGTGGTACAGCGCGAAGACACGAAGAACGAAGAGTGTTTCTGTTGCGATTCTCTTCTTCGTACTTCGTGTCTTCGCGCTGTACCACCCACAATGAAGACTAAAACACCGCGCAACGCGCCGTCGTCTTACCTACTTGCTGCTTCCTAAGGGTACTTTTTAGTGTTCTGAAGCCGCCAAGTTTATAGCCTTGGAAGGTAGGGCTAGTTTATGGCTAAATATAACGAGGTCAGCTAGGACAGGTAGTAACCGCAGATCCGGACCATGAAAGGAACATAACCAGGGAAAATAAGATTAGGATAGAGAGCATTTGGCAAGTAATTGATTATGACTAGCAGCTTAGCGGCATCGCTCAAGAAGAAAGTATACAAGTTTCATCGTACCTGCACTTGCCTGTGGGGCAGAAACGTGACTCTAACGAAAAGGGTCCTATTTAACTTGAGGACAACGCAGAGAGCTATGAAGCGGGAAATGGAAAGTGTAACGTTAAGAGATAAGAAGCGTGCAGGGTGGGTCAGAGAAATAACTCGAGTCAATGACATTCTAGTGGCAATCGAGAAGAAGAAATGGTAATGGGCAAGGCCTGTAGTGCGAACAGAGGATAACCGATGGCCGGGAAGGTAACAAATTAGATTCCAAGGCAAGGAAAACGTAGCAGGGGGCGGCAGAAAGTACGTTTCAGCTCCTCTCCCCCCACCCCAATACCCCATAACAAATATAGGCAAATGATCTCTACAAGAGCAAGGTGAGTAGCGATAATGTGAGACGCGCAAAAATCTGTAATATAGTTATTATTTCACTTGCATTAAAATGACGGGAAAAGGAAAGTCAGCTAATATTATAGCTCACAGCTGCGCATTCCCCCCATGACCTTCACTAATCAAGCGCAGTATACGGCCGTAGTTAGCCTCTTGAAGCCAAAATAAATACAGCACGAAAAAATATCAAATATAAATTCTTTGACTGGCCCGGTTGAATTGCGCGTGGAAATGTGTGTTAGTGTGTTCCGAATCGTGGTAGTGTAAAAATGCGCAGTCTTTGTCAAAAGTTAACAGCCCAAGATGTTTGCGTTTTAACCGCACCCGATGGCTCATGAAACGTTCCCAGTGTTCCAAATCACCCGATAGTAAAAACGGTTTTTTTTTCCCTACCTACTCCAACAAGGCCTTCATTAATACTAAAAGAGCGCCACTGAACAGCTTGGAAGCACTTTCTAGGTTCCAAAATTTAGGCAAAAACTGGTTACACGGTATATATGATAATTGTAACGTAGATACACGGATGTATCTACAGATATTTACAAAGGGGTAACTGACCAGACAAACAACTTCATGCCAGCGGCGCCCAGCACGAATCGCACACACTCGTTCGCCACCTTCCACACGTGAGCACAGCACTTTGTCGTAGTCGTCCCTTTACACAACTCCCGGCGGCGAAAGCACCGTCCCTGTGCTAGGTAAACGACGGATCAGGTGCATGCTACGGCTTGAGGCGAACTACGTGAGCAACGTCGGTGGCAGGGCGGGTGGATGATGAATGATCAAGAGGGGCAACCTCATATGTCACGTCGGTCACCTGACGGAGCACACGATAAGGGCCGTTGTACTGGCGAAGGAGCTTCTCAGAAAGAATGACACACAGAGAAGGAGACCAAACGATAACGAGTGATCCTGGGGCATAGTGTACTGGGCGATGCCCGCGGTCGTAAACAGACTTCTGGCAGGCCTGGGAGTTGGTGAGACGGTTGCGGGCCATAGTTGCTTGGGTGATGGCGTCACGTGCGTACTCCGTGGTCGACTCCCAAGATGGTGGCAGCAGTGTATCCAATGGCAATGCAGGATGTCGACCAAATAGAAGACAGGAAGCCGAATAGCTTGTGGTGTCATGTCGCGACGAATCGTAAGCAAATATTACATAGGGCAAGGCAATGTCCCAATCACGATGGTATAGCATGTCAGTGAGGGTCCTGTTCAGCCGCTCGGTAGGCCCATTCGTTTGAGGATGGCACGCTGTAGTGAGCTTATGTTGCGTGGAACAGGACCGGAGTATGTCGTCAACTACCCGGGACAAAAAGTAGCGGCCGCGGTCCGTCAGCAATTGGCGTGGAGTACCATGATGAAGGATGACATCTTGAAGCCGGAAATCGGCGACATCGGTGGCGCAACTGGTTGGTAATGCACGTGTGGTGGCATATCGGATGGCGTAGTCGGTCGCAATAGCGACCCAGCGGTTGCCGGAACTGGACGTCGGAAAAGGTCCGAGGAGGTCTAGTCCGTCACGATGGGGGGTTCTAGGGGTACGTCGATATGCTGCAGAAGACCGGCAGGCAATGTGGATGGGTGCTTTCTGCGATGACAGAGGTCGCAGCTGGCAATGTAACGGCGAACACTACGATATAGACCGGGCCAAAAGAAGCGGCGGCGGACCCGATAGTACGTTCGGGGGACACCAAGGTGAACCGCGGTGGGCAGGTCATGTAGTTCCCTGAGGACAGAGGAGCGGAGACGCTGGGGAACGATGAGCAGAAGCGGAGGTCCATCAGCGCGAAGGTTGCGGCGGTACAGGATTTCATCGCGAAGAACAAAGAGTTGAAGTGTAGGGTCTGAGGTGGCACCGCTGAGGCGATCGATTATTGGACGCAAGGAGGAGTCGTACCGCTGCTCGTCCGCGATGTTAAGCAGATCAGAGACAGCGAACAAGCAAGGGCCGATGTCACAGTCTGCAGGATCTGGCGGTTCCACAGGGTGATGAGACAGGCAGTCAGCGTCTTGATGTAGACGCCCTGACTTGTAGACAACGGTGTAAGAATACTCTTGAAGGCGTAATGCCCAACGACCAAGCCGGCCTGTATGGTTCTTCAGTGAAGAAAGCCAACAAAGAGCGTGGTGGTCAGTCACAACCGAGAAAGGACGGCCAAACAGGTAGGGTCGAAATTTAGACACGGCCCTAACAAGGGCTATGCACTCGCGCTCTGAAATAGAATAATTGCGCTCAGCAGTGGAAAGAAGGCGGCTGGCATATGCAATTACACGGCCTTGACCTTGGTAACGTTGGGCGAGCACGGCGCCGATACCATATCCGCTGGCATCTGAGCGAACTTCTGTTGGAGTCGACGAGTCGAAATGGGTCAATACAAGTGATGAGGGAAGCAAGTGGATCAGTGAAGAAAATGAGTTTTCTTTCGCAGGGCCCCAGGTAAAAGTGGTGTATTAAGGAGGTCGGTGAGGGGACGGGTGATGGCCGCAAAAGTTTTGATGAAACGTCGGAAATAAGAGCACAAGCCGACAAAACTTAGCACATCCGTAGAAGATCAAGGCAGAGGGAAGTCCTTGACAGCTTTAAGTTTAGCAGGATCTGGGCGGACACCAGAAGCATCGACAAGATGCCCAAGGATTGTGAGTTGGCGGCGTCCGAATTGGCATTTCGACGAGTTGAGCTGCAACCCGGCTCTACGGAAGACGGAAAGAATACTCGTCAGTCTTTCGAGGTGCGCGGAAAATGTGTAGGAAAAACTACAACATCGTCGAAGTAACACAGGCATGTAGTCCATTTAAACCCTCGAAGCAAGGAGTCCATCATTCGCTCGAAGGTAGCTGGAGCATTGCAGAGACCGAACGGCATGACTTTAAACTGGTATAATCTGTCCCGTGTGACGAATGCGGTCTTTTCACGGTCTTTGTCATCGACAGCCATTTGCTAATACCCGGATCGAAAGTCGATGGAAGAGAAAAATTTGGCTCCGTGAAGGTAATCCAAAGCGTCATCGATTAATAGCGGGGGGGAGGTACACGTCCTTTTTCGCAATACTGTTGAGGTGCCGATAATCAATGCCGAAGCACCAACTCCCGTCCTTCTTTTTAACAAGGACAACTGGTGAGGCCCATGGGCTTGGCGAGGGTTCTATGATGTTGTTAGTAAGCATCTGGTCCACCTCTAGCTGAATGATGTTGCGTTCTGTACGTACTGGACACTCTATACTGATGTCTGTGAATGGGAGCGGTCTCACCGGTGTTTACGCGATGCGTAACCACAGAGTTCCGAGCCAAAGGGCGGTTATCAAAGTCAAAGATGTCGCGATATTAGGAAAGAAGACATCTGAGATCGTGAGTTTGTGCTGGTAAAAGGTCAGGAGCAATCATCTTTGTGTATTCGTCAGATGGTGTGACGTCTGACACGGGGCAGTTCGCCGAGGAGGGTGCACAACCTGTATCAGCTGCGCATTCAGAAGCAGGGCACAGCGTGGCGACCGACATGCCTTGGGTCTGAACATGCGATGCAAAGTTGAGGACCAAAAGGGACACTTGATTGGCAGACATAGTGACCCTGTATGAGCAAGGGTAACGTCCCGTGCGAGAGGTACATGAAGGGCTGGAGTAATGATGTACTGGCCATCAGGGACTGGTGGGACAGACAAGAACGATGCATAGATGACGGCTTCGGGGTCCAGGCGGTGAAAATTGACAGTGCATAGGCAGTGCACAACTGGATCCGGCGGCTCCTCCATAGGATTAGGTCATGAGGGCAGTGTTCAAGGACAGTGAAGAGAACAGAAGTATGACGGCTGGCGATTGATGCACGAGCTGTACACATTCCAATCACAGCAGAAGTGCCACCGTCAGCGACACGGACAACAGATGAGGGGGCAGGAGTGAGCACTTTCTTTAGGCGATGGCGGAGACGGGAATTCACAATGGAGACGTTCGCTCCCGTGTCAATCAGAGCTGTAACAGTGATCCCGTCTACGCCGACGCTAAGCATCTTCCTTCGGGCCTGGAGAATTAGAGGGTTTTCGGGTCGGGTCGTCAGGGCAGCCTCACCTCCAGACGCTGCGGCCATCAGTTTTCTGAACGATATTGAGCATACGGATTAGGAGATGACGGGCGGCGAGATCGGGGCAACGGAGAACGACTGTGGTATGGAGGCGACGAACGGTTGGTGGGCAGAGTCTGAGTGTCAGAGCTTGAGAATTGCGGTTCATAGGGCAATGAAGTGCGGCGGGAATAGACATAATCCGGGTAGCAGCGGTAGGTCGATGGTGGACGAGTTCGACAGTGTCGAGAGATATGACCGACATAGGAGCAGTTAAAGCAGATAGGCCTGTTGTAAGGTGTTCGCCACTCATCTGGGTTGCGGCTGCGGCGATGATAGTACGGACGTCCAGAACCAAATACCGGGGACACACGGCGAGCATCTGGAGAGCTAATGGAGCATACAGGTTGTATAAGGTTGCACAGCCTGCATAAGAGGTACCGTAGGGGAACCGTCTAGTACCGATAGTTCGGAAATCGCTGGAGACACTGCTTATGGCTCCCGGCGCACAAGTCGTGTCAAGCTGTCGGATGTTGGCAGAGCGCAAGGTGGGGTCGAGTCCACGCAGGACGACGTCGCAACCGTGTTCGGCAGCCATGTGAACTAAGAAGAAATACTGCGGCTTTTCGCTTGTTCACACCAGCGGCATTCTTTTAGGATCGCGTCAACCGTTTCGCAGTCCTTGTACACGAGTAAGTTGAAGGCGTGCTATTCCCTTTACTACATGACCCACTTTAGCACTGTCTGACATTGCGGGGTCAACTTTCATGCAAAGAGCCAAAATGTCCTGAATGTATGACACATACCATTCTGTGGACGATTGTTTTCGGCATGCGAGCTCCTGCGCGGCTAGGTGACGTCCGATTGGCTTACCAATTAGGTGAGAAAGTTTCCGCTTGCACAGGTCCCAACTGGTTAGTTCCTCCTCGCTGGTCTCGAACCAGACCCTTGCAGTGGCCGTCAGGTAGAAAATGACGTTAGTCAGCTTCACAGTCGGGTCCTACCTGTTGTGTACGCTCACGCGCTCGTACATAGCGAGCCAGTTCTCCACATCAGCACCGTCCACTCCATTGGAGGTTCCGGGATCACGCGGGTGGGCAATGATGAAAGCCGGGATGAGGGACGCCGATGGTGCGGCCTCATCGCTGGGCATGGCTAAAGAGCCGGGAAGTCAAAGACCGCTGCGGAGTTCCGTTCTTGCTGTAGGCTACCCCGCACCTCCAACCAATAATGTAACGTAGATACACGGATGTATTCAGAGATATTTACAAAGGGGTAGCTGACCAGACAAACAACTTCATGCCAGCGGTGCCCAGCACGAATCACACACACACGTCGTCGTTCTCCGCCTTCCACACGTGAGCACAGCAATTTGTCGTCGTCATCCCTTTACAATATCTCTGGACGCTACGTTTTATACCGTAAGAGTATTTAAAAGCTATCCGTTCTGTTAAAACAACCACTTTGCTGTAATAGTTGCTTCACGTGTGATCTTTACTAGGTCATTTAGGCAGCTCTGGCTGTGACGTACTTAGAACACAGCGATGTTCTCGAAATATAAAGATCGTTGGTCTTGAATTAAATGATATATTGTATGCTTACTGTATGTGCGCCACTCGTCAAGTGAGACTGTGGCTCGCATACCCGTTTTGTTGAAGACAGTCGGGGCCCACAGGATAATATCTGTTTCATAGGCTCATTCACGATTTCAGCGTTAAAGCATTCCTGGCGATGCTCAAGTGACAGCCAGTGGAAACCGTGAGTAATGGGCACTGCCGGCTCACCGTCATCGTAGGCTGCTGGTAGGAGCCTCCGCTGGCAGGAGTAAGCCTGCCCCCACCCTGGATTTTGCAGGTTGTTGCAGCTTCCGTCCGGCTCCCTGTACAGCTTGCGTGGATCGCAAGAAGTGGGCGTCTTCACCGGGCAGGAACCACACGACTCCTTCCGTTCCTTCTTGAGCCATTGTCTGACGTGCGGGAGTAGCGCTTCAGCAGCCTCAATGCCAGCGTCTCTGAAGCTGGTGGGAAAGCAAAAAAAGCGAGCAGTGAACGGTTTTCATCGATGGCAAGTTTCGAGTCTCTTTGATCTGTGGTGGTGTACGTGTAGATAGAGACGCCAGAAACGGAGGCTGGGAAGCCAAAGCCCTCCCTTTATTATTCTTACGTTGGTGCTAAGTTCATCTAAGTGGGCACTTATGTTTAAAAGTGCAAAGTGTTTAAAGCTACGTTGGACGTGAGTCTTAATGGTACCTCAATAATGGAACAGAAAATTAATGGTACGGTGGAATCCACTGTATACCTCCTCCAGGAGTCACATCCCACGTATGCCCATATATTGACTCACAATTTTTATCTCAAAGCTTATGCAATTGCATACTACGCTCGCGAATTTCGAAGGCCTGTAATGAAAATCTTATTTTTCCAATTTTACACTTTTCAATTCCACAAATAACAGAGACGGACATCTTCTCACCTGGTTTGCACAGCGCCCAGCACCGCTGTCACTAGCCCCAAGTTCCATGAAAGCGACGTCAGCGGATGACACGAGGTGCGCCAGAATAGATGCGCATAAGTTCGATGCAGTATCGATTCTTGCAACCTCAATCTACTTCTTCCTTAATCAAGCTGTCATTATCTTGTGCATCGTCAGCGATTCTTATCAAACTATGAAATTCATGTGTCTGTACTGGAGATGGAACGCCCGTACCCGGCACAGCATCATCCCACTGTGCAGAACACCCGTCCGTGGAATCCGGGAAGAAATACTGTGCTAGCTTTCTCTACCAGCAAACGGAGCCAATAGGATATCAGTAATTTCAATTTTTGAGTGGCACGGCACAATGCTTTCGAATGTATGTGAGGTTTACAACAAATTGTTCCGAGATCACTGTGGAATCTGCACTGCAGAAATGCGAAAGCCGGAGCTTTGTTGCTGCACACGTGCATCACATTTGCTGTCATTATCATTATCAACTAAATGCACTATCATTATTATTACTACTATCATCATTGTCATTGTCACTAATTACAGCATGGTTGCCATCGCTACTATCATCGTCACGGTAGACAAGAGAATTATGATGTGCGTTTCCCTATCCCGAGCGTGGGGCAGTTAGTTAAAGCGCTCGGCCGGGGATCCGAGAGATGGAGGTTCGATTCCCTGCGTAGACAAGATTCTTATTTTTCTGATGACGTCATCAGTATTATTTCCCAGTGAATATCAGTGCACTGATCCCGCTCACATCTCGCGCAGAAATCTTGCGCACGAGATTTCGTTCCGTGAGCCTAAAAATGCTTTCTCCTTATACAGCGGCGATGGCCGGATCGGCGAGCCCACGATGCGAATAGGAGCTCTACGCAATGCACAAGGGGGCGGCCGTAAATCCGGAAGAGTGAACAGTCAGCTTTCAGGTAAACAGCTACGTCTGGAAAACGCTAGGCAAACGCCCAGCCCGCAGCTCTGTATTCTCGTGAAAGTTAGTGTTCATTGAGTTAAAATATCTGCGTGTTCGAGGCTTGCGCGAGCCTGACGAACTCTGCCCAGCAGTCGACACATGGCGGCAGAGGTGCGCGACGTGCACACAACTTCGACAGGGGAACACGACTCGCCGCAGGGAAAGACTTAACGTTCAGGAAGAGAACCTTGGCACACGGCATAAGATCACATATGCCTCATTACTGAGAGGAAACAACCAGCACTATAAAAAGAGGAGAGAGAAGGCAGGGATGTTAAACAGGAAGGTTTCTCCATCGGCCACCCTGTACTGGCGAACAGCACTGAGGGGATTAAAGGGGGGAAGAGCGTAGGAGCTGTGAATGCAGTCACGATTGTTCCCTCAATGCGGCCACTCTCAGGCAAAAAATAACAGATCTCCAGGGCAGTCGACTTATGCTGCCATAGCCCGAGGATCTTATCTTGCGTTAAAGAGAAAGTATCGAATTGATTCATAGTACATCTCCGAGTATGCCTTTCGCTCAACAGCCAGTATTATTTTACAGTTCGCACGTTCCAACCCAACGGCCAACAGAAAGGCATTGCGTTTGTCATGCGGCAAAGAGAAATATTGCATAGCGGGAAGCGTGACAGTCAATGTGGGCACACGTTGGACATGATTTTGTAGTTACTGCCCGGTATATGCTGGACGTGATTTCAGCTGGTCTTTCACCGTGGCTTTGAGGAGGACCAAATGTCAGAACTTTTCTTAAATTCGGCCTACGGCACAGTAACATAGTGAGTCTCATCCTTTTTTTTTACAGCGTAGGGTAGCCAACCGGAAGCCTCTCTGGTTAACAGCCCTGCCTCCCTCGTCCTCGCTATCTATCTTGAAGGGCACTAACCCGCCCAGCCGACCGGTTCCAAAGTCATTGCGGATAGAGGAGTACAAAACAAAAAAAAAAAAAAGGAATTCACGCTGATTAAGTTGGTTTATTTATTTCAATGCGGCAACATCCGACTGCTCGGAACCAGCACACTCATGTTTCGGTGGCCAATTGTTATAGTGGAAACTTTTTACTGAGTTTAGCATGTTATAAATTAGCGTTTATAGGCGTACGCATATCAAGAAGTGTTATCGAGCTTTTTCCAATGTCACGAGTTTTGTGGGTGCACTAAGGAAAGTTTGCTTAAGTCATGGATATTCCGGTTTTTCCTTCCTTTGTGTAAATTTCAAGTGACTACCTTGATGGGGTACGTGGAGCCCTTTTTGTTCTGCACTGTAAACTACCGCAACTGACTCCTTTTTTTTTTTTTTTTTTTTTTTTTGGCGCGGGATTGAAAGTGTTGGTGTAAGGACGGAATAAGCGTCGATGAAGCAGATAGCATTGACATCTTCAGATGAATGGTGCCATTACAGTTGTGCCATAGAAACGTTTCACTTGGATTTAGTGTCGGGTTCAAGGGCGATTCTTAGGTCGCAGCGTCCTTTGTTTGCTGACTTTCATTTACTGAGGCACTATTTCTCGACCTAAAATCGGGTGTAAATCATATTGTTAAATGTTTATACAATTTCAATTTGTTTCGTGCAATTTGTTTAAATGAAGATATATCTTCTCATTTTAGTACCGCAAAATAAATGACTTATCTCGAAACTTCGCGCTCAATAATAAGGAACACTGTTCACAAAAAGAATATCTTTAGAGTAGGAATATATTTAAGGCTACAATTTTTTTTCCTTCCTGTGTAGGTTCGTCCACATAGCGAGAAAATGGTTGTCCCTGCTATTCTCGAGTACAGTACAGAAGTGAGTTGACAAAAATAGGAATGAGACAACACATCGGACAAACTAAAGCGCGTAGCAGCATTTACGCCTCCTGAAAAAACTGCTGCAGAAACAATGGAAAAAAATATTGAAACATTAGGTGTGTCCCCACCACCAGGATAACCGAACAAGTCTTAAAAACCAAATGTCGCCAATACAAAATTGTCACATATATATGCAAGTAATAGACAAGTTAGCGCAAAGAGCAATCGCTCTTCTAATTGTCATCTTTCAATTAGCGCGACACTTACGCCATCACCTTTGTAAAACTTAAGTCTAGATTTAAACTATGTTTAATAATAATAAATGTATTTATAATTAATAATAACAATAATAATGTTTAATATGTGCGAAAACATGTCTTTGGAGGATTTAGCTTCCGCTTATATTTGTGATGGTGCTTGAGAGGCAGTGACTAGATCATATTAGGCAAGATTAATCTTGTGTGACACATGGCACAGTGTTCCTCGTTAGGAGGACTGTGATGGAAGCTGTCAAAGTTTCCAAGAGAAACGTAAATACAAAGCCCCGCTTTAGCGGAGGCGTACACACGCGTCTTCTAGGCCTAGTCCAAGCTCATCTCAGATTCTAAGGCCTAGTTGCAACGCCTCCTAAATCGACACAAGTACTAAAAGGCCAAAGGCAGGGGAACATATACTTCCAAAGACTTAGTTAGACATCATCAAGTAAGGTTTTAGCGCAAATATTAAGTGATAAATTCGTGCGCACTGAGCACGAGAACAAAAGCAAAAAATTCGTTTTAAAAACTTTGGAGGACGCTTAAGCTTCGCCTTTAAGAATGAAACGCGATAGCACAAGAGACACCGTAGCGCGCACGGCACTGGTAGACGCAACCGCTTTCATTACACGTCTCTCAAGAGCGAGCTCATGTTCCGAGGCTTCATGCCTTATCGGTGACGTAATCGCTTCCCCTAGCGGCCACTGCAAGAGAGCCTTTCGACTCCAGTTCGCGCGTACAAGCGTTTCTTCCCTTACAATGCAGCTGAGACGTGCACTGAGAAGGGAGGCTCTGTTTTGAATTCCTACCTAGAGCAACTTGCTATACTCATTTTTATTTATTAATCCTTCCGGGACGTAGAAGCGCTGCCAGCCACCTTGCCGAAACGCGCGGGCCTCAAGTTGCAGTCGTAGTCCGTCGGCAACATCGACGTTGCCGATCCGAGCCGGCGCAATGAAGATCTCGGAGGCCATGCCCTGTCTATCTTATTCCGTGCGCCACACGCATGGTGGCGATACGTGCACGCCAAGCAAAAAGGAAGTACAGCGGAAAAGTAATTTGCCACTCGCTTAACTGCGTGTTCTGTAATTCTGTAATTTACCTGCTCATAATTATTATTATACGCCACAATACACTTCTCTAAGGGACATTTCTGAGACAACACCGCAATCAATAGACGCGCCTTTGTCTATTTCAAACCATCTATGTGCTTAAAAAAAATTGGTAATAAAGAAAAAAAAAGGCTTGCCTGGCCGAGTGGTTAGCGTGCTCGTCTCGCATCCCGGAGGCCTACGTTCGATCCCTCAGGTCGGCGATTTTTCCTACTCGTTTTTATTTATTAATGCTTCTGGAATTTTTCGCTCACGGCCAACGCCAGACGACGTGGGTCGACGGCCGCCGACGACGACACCGACTTTTCTGCGACATGGGGCCCTTAACACTACCGCGTTAAAAATGGCAAGTGATCACGATACTCGTCAAAGCGAGACCCCGAGTTCCACCGGACGGCTTGACATGAACAGCGGGAGCAAAACATAGGTTACGCTTACGGATGGTGCTCCGATCTCGGCAAGGAGCTAGCGAATGGACAGCTCCGTGCAGAACTTGGGGCTGGCCTTGTGCCTGGAAAGAAAGAAGAGGTGATGCTGAAAATGTTTTTTGATAAATCGACTTAATAATTTATTTTACACGGTCTTAAGCGCAACAGCACTGGGGAGGGTGGGGGGAGAAAAAATACTGAACATGACAAAAAGCCCGGAAAGCTTGTTCGAAACCGATGTGTAAATATATTTTCTAACTAGTTTCATGGAGGGGAGAAATATACTAATAAGGAACAAAGTCACAAATACTACACCAGCGAAGAAAAAAAAGTGTAAGTATAACATTCCAAAAGAACACACACATATGTCAATTCAATTTTTATAGTATTTTTTTCTTACAAAAATAAATGCCGGGATAAAAACGGAAAACGTCTTCACGAGCAGCTTGAGGGCGGTCAATGTTTACTCTGTTGCTGCCAAAGATTAACAATGCGCAGGGCGAGTGGATGAAACTCCTTCTCCACGCGACTAACTGCCTAGCGCATGACCTGTACAAGATGATCCAAACTCTGGTTATGTGCTACTTTCTTTCATCAGTTGCTTCCGTAAAATGTCCCAAAAGCACGACAGTACGACTTGCCCTTGGCGTTCTGAGGTCAAAACAACAGTAAATATGACCATAGAATGGATTCACCATATGCCCAGAGGTTGGTTGTGCAAATATTCAAAAATTTCGAAAAGCGATTCAAATATCCTACCATTAAAATAAATAAATGAATCAAAAATCTGTGTTCAACATTATTAGAAACGAACCCAATACGCTAAAATTTTTTCGAATGATTTTCGAATAACTGACACGAGATTAGAGTTAGGCCCACTACATTTGTCTTAGACAACAGTTCGAAAAGTAACGCTCATTTCTGTACCGCGTACTAACCTGCCACATCAGCATACGCTAGGTGAAGGGTTCTGTATCGCGGGGCACTTCAATCGGGCAGCTGTATTGATGAGACTCATAAATAGAATGTATCATTGGGTGTACGTAGCAGCGGTCAGGCAACTTCAGCCAGCTTAGCTTTGATGCACGCCTTCAGAGACCATGACTCATAAAGTGATGTCGTCAGTCCCATGTCCTCAGGTAGCTCTGGTTTATTTTCTTGAGTCAGCAATAAAAAACGGGGAATTTTATATATGTATAACTTTAATCATAACATAGTTTATTTACTAGGTTTATATTGCGAACCTTAGTGCAAGTTAGCCTTGTGTATTTTAACCGCTATCTGTCTAACTCCTTAAGTTAAAACGCCGAAACTTACGGGCAATTGCTGGTTCGCTCTTTTTTTTTTTTTTACGAATATTCGGACAAGTAACAAATTTAGTACAAATGTTCCGTTCGTATTCGATTCTATTACTTAGCCATTCGACTGGTATTCAATTCGACTTCGAGATGCATTATTCTTAACCGATTCAAATGTGAAGTTACACTGTTCACGTCCGAAAAGTTTGAAGAGAGTGCCATTTGTTTACTTATACATCCTATGTCATTAAAGGTCCGTACAGGAGTAGGTCAGAAGAACCGCAACAACATAGCCCAATTCAACTATTAATAGGGCGAAAAGAACAAAATGGAACCAGGACATCGTAAAGAAACGAGTACAAGAACAATTCCGAAGGAAAGGAAAGAAAACCAAACGAAACGAAACGAAATGAAAGGAAAAATGCGGACATCTGTATCGCGAAACGCGGACATCAAAGTTTATGTAGAAGAGCAAAATATTCCCAGGCTGTCCTATTTACCCAAAAGTGCCTTAAGTTTAGCTTCAAATGAACTGAAACAAGGTTTCAAATTTCTTCAGGCAGACGATTCCACGCTTGAATGCCAAAAGAAAAAGTGGGTATCTAAATGTGGCGAACGGCAAAGAAAAATGTACGATGGTCCTGCGATGAATAATTTTGTACGAATATTAAAAGAGTGGTCTGATATACTTTCTTTTATATATTTCTATACGCCCGTGATGAAAAATAAGAAACTCCATGGCAGCGACATGTCATGCTGATATTGATGCCCGCCGGAGAATGTTTGCTTGACTGCGCAGGGCAGTGACGTGTCGTACATATGAGTAGAGTACTGAAGAAGCGTAGCTCATTGAGCCAGTTGGTTCTGGCACGGAGAATAAACCAGCGGAAAAGACGAGTTCACCAGTAGAAGTAGACAGGACGAAGCTAAGTGAAGTTCCCCAGATTAAGTTCCTGACTCAGGCAGATTTACTTAAATGTTTCGAAAGCGAATACGGTGCATGGTAACAATCCCTGTTCCATGGTGAAGTCATCATGCCGAAGTCACAAACCACTGCGATAATATCAGGCTGTACCTTCCGAAGTAAACTGGAAATTTGGGTGAGTTGACAAGGAACCATTTGGACACAGAGCGTGCGGATGGGCCAAATGGCAAATGCTGCACAAAAACAAGCGCTTGTTTCTGTGCAAGCTTTGTAGTTTGTCCCGTCCGCAAGCGCTTTGATCAAATTATAAATTCCGAAGGTCTTCGACCTAAAACTAATATTCTATTTTATTTTATATTTTCTTTTGTAAAGCGAGCGTCGCCTAGATAAACAGGCACAACCACTACTTCGCAATTATAAATCTTGAGGACCACGCCGGCCTTCTGTGAGTATGCTTTACAGCGACGTCTGGTGTTTAATTCCACATGTGAGACGTGCATGACCACGGTCATCGCTGCGTCGCCTCTGTAAATTAGTAGTGCTACACTGAGCCGTATTTTTTGCTCAATGGTCTAAGTCTTTGGAGACGGGGCTCTGTCACGTCTGCAAGTTGCAATCTGTGATCGATAACAGCGAATCAACATACGGGCAGCACGTGTAACGTGCCGATCTCATAACTGGTGACCTCTTTGAGCAGCCCAGTATGCGCCGCAAGGACCATATGCCTAGCGCTGGGAATTAGGGGGTCAGTACTAGATTTTCAAGGATCCCTCTGGTGCCGCTAGCGCAGAACAGGACGCATTATTGTTCTGTAGAAGAGACCTTCATTCCACAACAGTTTTAAGCGGGCTGATAACAATGACGACAACGACGGCTTGTTGTTGCCATCCGCCAGCTTTGGCTGAATTTATCATGTTAGCTGATCTCATGGCGTTAGTCATGTGCTGTTTGGTAGAATTATCGTGGCTAATGCCACTACGTCGTGTTTTTGTAGTTTCCCTTAGTAATTATGAAAGGAAGGTGCTACATCTACATGAGCATACGAAAAAAGCACGACAGGTATAGGTAGTACACGTGCAGTCTAGCAGGTGGTTTGCTCCGAGATGTTCTGGGAACAGACAAAAAACAGGTGCGAATTAATGATCTGGTTTATCGCAGGTCGGTCTGTGTTGCGAAATTTCCGCAATAGCTTTAAGTTTTGACAGCTAAGTTATTGCACCACCATTTGAGCGGGAACGAAAAACTAGTGAATGTTAGTGAGTGGTCCATTCCAACAAGTGTCGTGGAACAGGATGCAGATTTCCATAACCAATTTATTACGCCAGTATTATGGCAGATGAAGGATGGAGCGCGGAGCCCGCTATCAAATAATCGTATTCGATTAAAATCATAATAAGCGGTTTTAGTCCTTTTATTATAGCAGTTCCCCATTATTACTACACATATTCACAATGCTTGGCGTTTATTTTTATTGTAGTTATGAGACCTTTCTGCACTTTATTCAAAGAATGAAGAAACCAGAATTTCTATCAGCAGTATAAGGTCCAACTCAACTTGCGTAAATGTACGAACCAATGAAGAAATTTAGGCATTAGAACACTCACACGTCTATTTCTCGAATGAAACAACAAAGATTGGCAACATTTTTGTAAACAATGCTTGTCGCTTACTTTACTACAGGGCGTTTGTAGAATTAAAGGTTTGTAGTCTCTGACCATAATTACAATATCAAGACAGGGTTTGTCGAAGGTCGAAGGGGGAAAGGTCGAGAAAATAATAACGCAAAGATAAATCCTGGAAGTAAGACCTAATAATGCGCTAACTTCGTCTTTCATCCAACGAGTTAAACATCTACTCGTCCTCCATTACGTCGGCCCACTGCTGCTCGCACCGTCGCTTTGCCATACGACTATGATGAACGAGAGACGGTCAGCGTGCTAACGTGTACTCAGAAGTAAGCAGCAAGTCTCAGTTGCCGGGGCAACGATCAATTACAACAACGTGAAATCAGGTGGCGATACTACTGTAAACTTTAAAAAAATATTCAGTTGACAATGACAGCATGTCTACGAAACAAAAACTCCTAATCACAACATGATTATGCGATATTGAATTCGACAAGTTGACGGTTGCCGTGAAGGAAGAAGTCCCGAGGGGAATGGCTCGATTCAATGACCATGGCCAAGGCCACCTGTTTTTCAAGTTCTGTTCTTTTTGTTGTTGTTGTTGTTGTTGTTGTTGTTGTTGTTGTTGTTGTTGTTGTTGTTGTTGTTGTTGTTGTTGTTGTTGTTGTTGTTGTTGTTGTTGTTGTTGTTGTTGTTGTTGTTGTTGTTGTTGTTGTTGTTGTTGTTGTTGTTGTTGTTTTTTGTCCATAACATTCTCCAGGGCAGATCATCTCCTTACTTGGTGAGACAACAAATATACTGTGGAGGCTTTCCGGCGCGAAAGCACGTGAAATGGAACGATGCAAAACTCTTTCAACTTTCCCTTTTTAGTTTTCGTACGGTATCTGAGTGGGATAGTAGGGGAACCTCCTATATCGATGGTAATAAAGTTTTCAATCAATTATTCAGAGATGCCGTTTTACAAAGCGCTAGTAGACGATACCCATCGGGCACTACTGCGCTGACCCTGATTCGGGTATTTCTCGCGGAGGCCGCTAGGCGGCAAAGAATGTTTCCAAATTGCGAATAGGAATTAAATGCAGTGAAAGCGACCACAACAGGGTTGACGCTGCCACGTCTAAGCGTGGAATTATACAGGCACCAATGTTTGAGCGTCGATGGGCGCTTCGCGAAGAGCTGAGCGACATGAAAACATGCCTAGTGCGTTCGTTGCTCGTCGAAGCAACGCCAAGTAAGCGACGACGGCAGTTTTCATCTAGCAGACAACGCCACTCACTCCAGCCCATTATTTCTTTTCGTTCTGTTTCTTATCCCATACTTACCTGAAACGTGTATTCGTTTGTCAGTTTTCCTGCGTTCGTCTTCAGTTGCACTTTTTCTTCGCACCACCAAGACGACAACTTTAGCGCAGTGCGTTTTAAAACCGTCTGATAGGCCTCCGTTAGGTTCATTTCTTAGCAGCTCTCGAGTGGAGGCGCCACATGCTAGCACAAAAACATGATTTCACAGTACTCATTAGCATACATTTGAAAGGTGCAACTTTACATGAAATACCACATGAGATACATATAAACTTAGGTTTTTTCCGAAGCCACGCAAGGGAGAAGCATACATCGTTGGGAACGGCCGTTGGGAACGGCTATTGGCAAAATGTTTGCCTCCAGTGGAAGAAATTTGTGACGACCTTCTATTCCCATTATGTGCCCCGTTTTAATTTTTTGCCCTCCATGCGTGAGATCACATTCAAAGTGAGCATTGTGAAGTGTTTGAAATTCTCGCGCATGGACATGTGTTGTGACGTCAAGACCCTGTCGGCGAATCATACGTTTTCCGCTCACTTTTAAGGTCACCGATGGGGACACCGGATTATCTGCGACACGGGACTTGTGCGCTAATACCCGAGTATTTTGAGGCACAGTCGGTATTGACGACATGGAGTAAAGCACACAGTGAGCGCCCGGGAAAAACCACGTTAGGCGTGTCTTCCAGCCGTAGATAAACGATCCTCATGTCGCAGCAGCTGCCAACAGATAAACCTTAACTAATGGGGCGCAAGAGATGGAACTCCATCATCTCTCCTCTTTCACTTTTTTTTTCCTGTCTCGTCCCGCATGGGTTGTGGGCTCCTGCGTGCACTTCAATCTTTCACAGGCGCCAACAGCTGTTTTCCTTTCTGCATTGTTAATAGTTTCTTTTCTTTTTGCAAGAAGAGGAGGGGGGGGGGGGGGGGGGGGGGGGGGTTGCTAGTGCACCCATATAGCAGTAACAAGCACTTGGCTTCTTTTTTCGTTTCTTCTATTACGTGGGAAAGTAGATTTCCGCGAGTAACATACGCTTGTTGAAATGTTCCTGTCGTGCTAGCTGCAGCAGGTGCGATCAGTGTTAAACACTGCGCCAACACGCTTTATTAAACCTGAGCGGAAACATTACCGCAGGGGGAGCAACTCTTACCACGAAAATTTAAAAGAATATGGCAGGCTATTTTTATTCTTTAGTACATTAATTTTGCACGAAAGCTGAAAATCAGGCGTAGCAGAAAACCCTGCGCGCTTCTGCGTTGCCGCCTGCTGTATCGCAAACATTCTGAAGAGGGTCATAACGGCGAGCACAAGACATCGCACGGGAATTTCAAATGCGCAACAAGGCTCACGTCGTGAAACATATGTTTCAGTGTATTTTGGAAGGTCAGACTCGAATCTTTAAAGAGAATTGAATCCATTAAAATCTGTGTGTCAGAAAACGAGCAACTGTTGCGTGATGTCGATTCTCGGTTGCGTTCTTTAGATGGACAGCTGAAACAAATGCATGTAAAGTCCCCTGAGATTGCCACTTTAGAAAATTCTACCGCTTCCCTTCAGAGCATTATTACTTGGCAAAAGGACAAATTAACGGATCTTGAGGACCGCAGTCGTCGCTCTAACGTTGTTGTGTATGGCACTGATGAATCCCCGGATGAAAGTGAAGAAACACTAAGAACTAAGGTGATTTCGGATGTATTTGGTGTAAAACTGGGCGTCCAGTGCACGTCCGTCGCTCGCATTCACCGTCTTGGGTTCAGCGGAACTCGCAGACCAGTCACTGCGTACTTCCAAGATTTTAATGAAAAACAAGCCGTCTGGCGGAACGTAAGCAAGCTCAAAGGTAGCAATATATACCTACAAAACGATTACAGCCAGCACACGCTGCGCAAACGCAAACTGCTTTGGGAAAGCTCGAAGGCAGAAAGAGATAATAAACAAAAGGTGTATCTTGTTTATGATAAGTTGAAAATTGACGGTAACCTGTTCGTTTGGGACGAAGTTAATAACACACGCGTCGCGCTTCCTTCTCGGAACGCCGTAGAGACATGACGGAATGCATCCACTGCGCCCAAAGAATTACGGGTAGTGAACTTGAATGCACAGAGTATTGCCAATAAAGTTGACCAGCTTGAGTTTCTCATTTTGGCCCATGATCCCCACATAATGATAATTACCGAAACTTGGTTGCATGACGGCATTACTGACAGTGTTATTGTCCCCGCGTCACATAAAATGTTCCGAAGAGACCGACCTACCCGTGGTGGGGGCGTAGCCGTCATAATAAAAAACTGTTTGAATGGCACTGTTCTTAACCAGATGAGAGTTTATTTGTTAGGGTAAACTGCTGGGGTAGTTTGTTCACAGTCAGTGTACAGACCACCATCTGCCTCCCCCGATTTCTTGGTTGAGCTGTATGATCATATGTCTTTGTTCAAAGATGACCGCCTTATTCTCGCTGGTGATTTCAACCTTCCTTTACTTGATTGGGCTAACCCTGATTGTGTTTTTAATGATTCAACCAACCCTCTTTTGAATATTATGCTGATGTGTGATTTGGTGCAGACTGTCTCTGATTTCACTAGAGAAGTGGGTAACGCTCGTTCAATTCTTGATTTGGTATTTGTCAGCGCTAGTTTATCTGAATACAGTGTGTATGTTGACACGGCTATCTCTGATCACAAAAGCGTTCATTTGTCTTTGCTGCTTGATGCCCAGAAAAACCATAAGATAGCGAACAATAACACTGTAAAAAATTTTTCACGTGCCGATGATCTTGCGATCCTAGACAAACTCTGGGATTTATGTGATAACCTGCCTAGCGACGTCACAGCATTATGGACTACACTTAAGGACACTATTCACTTTTGCATTGAAAATTTCGTTCCCAACCAGCGTGTACGTACAAATAAGCCTAATCCGTGGATTACTAGAGAAATCATTCATTTGCATCGCAAAATTAAACGCACTAAACGAAGCGGTCATAAAACTACCTGTTTTCGCACGCTGAAAACTCAGCTAGCTTCTAAGCTTTCCGAAGCAAAAAAACACTACTTTTCGCAGGCACTGCCCAAACTCTTAAGAGAGAGCCCTGAGAAGTTTTGGCGTTACCTACGTGATTCTAAAGATGAGGTAAAACAGCTATCTATTGACGGCATGGTCTCGGAGATTCCTGTGGATATTGCAAATCACTTCAATAGTTTCTTTCACTCTGTCTTTGCCTCGAGTGATCAAGATTTGGAACTGCAGGTATCTGGATCTGATATATCAGGTGACTTTATAAGCTATGAAGGCGTACTAAACATGCTGCTAAACTTAAAAACGAAATCGGCAGTGGGGCCTGATGATATCCCTAATGAGTTTCTGCGCCGTTATTCCGAACCATTAGCCCACATTTTAACTCGCCTCTTCGAACTTTCATTAAAAGATTCTGTTGTCCCTGATGACTGGCGCTTAGCTCGCGTTGTTCCAATTTTTAAGAAAGGTGATCGTTTGAACGTTAACAATTACCGTCCCATATCGCTAACTTCAGGTACCTGCAAGCTTATGGAGCATGTTATATCTAAATATCTTATGTCATTTCTGGAAAAAAATAACATCCTGTCTCCCTTTCAACATGGTTTTAGAAGAGGCTTATCTACGGTTACTCAGCTCGTCACTACAGTGCATGAATTCGCTTCATCGATTGACAATGCTGGACAGGTTGACGTCATTTTTTTAGATTTCAGCAAGGCGTTTGATCGCGTCATGCACAATAAGCTCATCTTTAAACTTCAACATCTTGGTCTTCCAACAGCACTTGTCAGGTGGATGAAAACCTATCTTTCCAACAGAAAACAGTTCGTCGATGTTAAAAAATCTCATTCAGGTATTTTACCCGTTACCTCTGGTGTGCCTCAGGGCAGCGTACTTGGGCCTCTTTTATTCCTTATTTATATCAATGATTTGGTTAACTCCGTAAATACGTCCGAAGTCAGTATTAGACTATTCGCAGATGACTGCATTCTGTTTAAGAAAATTAGCAGCACTACCGACCAAAAATGCTTGCATGTCAAATCTTAATAATGTCCTAGAGTGGTGCACCCTTTGGTCCATGAAAATAAATTGCGACAAATCGGTTCTTCTTCAGGTTACTAACAAGAAAGCGCCATACAGTTTTAATTACGCAATAAACAATCTTCCACTGCTACAGATGAGCGAATACAAATATCTTGGAGTCACCATTACAAATCGCCTTTCATGGTCCAGCCACATTAATAGCATTTGCTCGTCTGCTTCAAGGAACCTCGGCCTTCTAAGACACAAATTAAAACACGCTCCCTCTGAACTTAAACAACTTGCCTTCAACACACTAATTCGTCCGAAACTTGAGTATGCTTCCGTCGTATGGGATCCGCACTTAAAAAAGGATATAAGGAAACTTGAAATGATCCAAAGAAAAGCAGTCCGTTTCATTTTTAACGCTTACCATAGCTCTATCTCGCCATCCGTTCTGATGTCTACGAAGAACATATCCACTCTAGAAGGAAGGAGAGCACTTGCAAGGCTTAAATTTCTGTACTCATTTTACTCTAGTCAATTTAATATTAATGCTGCTCCCTATATATCCCCCCGTTCTACACGACAGACACGCAATAGCCACAACCATAACCTTACCCCGTACTTTGCACGCACAAATACGTTCAAAAACTCATTTTTTCCCCGAACAATCACAACATGGAACTCACTGCCAGCAAATGTCTTTTCGGCTCAGGATGCCGCTGCTTTTGAAAAGAGTGTCTTATTGTATGTGTAAACTTAACAATATCATTGCCCTCTGTTTGGTTTTCTTCTTTTATTGTTGCCGGAACGCTGGATTTGCGTAGTGTTTGATTTTATTTTTGCTTTTTGAATGTTGCCCCCCTGCTTGGTCTCTATGACTGCAGTATGTGTAAAATAAAATAAATAAATAAATGAAGTTAAGAGAGGTACGAGAGTTGTTAAAGCATGACGCATAATGCACATTAGGTGTAGGCTCTTGTCTCAAGTTATCTGCTTTATAATAAAATTGATTTCGCTCAATGAAAAACCTCAAACATCTAGGCCCCAAATTTTGGTGTGACTTGGATTCGGGTTATGACTAATGTGGATAGTCAATCTGCTATGTCATTAAGGTATTACAATGAGCCAAAAAACCCTGACTGGATTCGGTATTTTGTCTTTTTGGCTTGCTCTGTGGTTTGTGCTGGATTGGCTTTGGGTCTGTCTTCTGGTGATGGATTTCGCGGACAGTCATTTTCTGCGCACGCCACAGGTGAGCCAAGAAAGGCTTTCGCCTTAAAAGTGAATTCACGACTCGACAGGAATACAAAGCGTGCAGTCGGCCAGCTCCACTCCCGAGTGTATTTCGAAAACTCACCACCTGCGCCGCGGTCATTGATTTACGCGCCGCCTACAGCGCGTAAATCGATTACCGGAGAATAACATATGCTAGTATACTCCGCGTCCTAAGCGAGGATATTGCTTCTTGCAGGCCATCAGCAGCAGAAAAGAATACTATATTCGGATACAACTCAAATAAAAAGCTGCAGACGCCCTTCGAAGAAAGCTCTTCGGCCAATGACGTCTACCGATTTTCACGACGCCGCAGTTAATCCGAACAAGCTGTGATTAGTCCCTTTTCATCTCTACGCCCTGGTTCGTCATGCTAACAGGTCCAATGGGATTATCCTCAAAGTCGGGAAAATTGATCCCTGATCTGGGTCTCAGAAGAGGAGAAGGATGAGAGGAGGGTCTTTGAAGGTCAGAGGCCGCTTTTCCTTGAGCTGTATCCAAAAATAGCCGCTCCTCTGAAGTCTCTTTAAGAGACGGGAGCCATGGTTTGGAGGCACACTGAAGACGGCGTCATCAAATCTTTCTTATAATGGCGCAAATCCATTAAAGACTCCTGTGAATGATGATCTTGTCCTATCAGACAAGACGAGTTCATTGCCGAGAAACAAGCATATAAAAGTTTAACACTTTTTAACGAAGTAGCGTTGAAGGCCTCGTTTTTCAGAAAATCCGCCATCGTCGGTGTCGGCGTCTTGAGTGAGAAACTGCGAGCGTGATTTGGCAGAGTGTTGCTGGCATATCGGGAACTCATTGATCGGTGTCTTGTATAACGTCACTGGACCACGTGACGACGCCCAGTTAGCGCGACCTGCCAACTCTGGTTGCTTTTAGAGATGGAGCGGTGGGGTGGGATTGAATCATTCTGGACCCTTGGATCTCAAATTAGGCACGCTACCCCAGGCCACGTAAGCACATTCTTAGGGCTTGGTTAAAGAGGTGTTTTATACCTAAGTCGGCTGACACTGCATATAATATGATTACTCCTAAATGTATACTAATTAGTATGTGTGGCATAATAAAGGCCCAAGATAACATTATCATAATTAAGCGGGTAGAAAATGCATACATCTGGAAGGCGGTCTCGAAAAAAAGCCGCAGATGTCGCGGACACGTAAGCGTCGCCTTAAGGGTGTGCCCTTAAGGGTATGCCCTTGAGGCGACGCTTCAGTGTCCCCCATAGTTATTTTCCTGTGACTTCGTTAGATTCCATGACATCAAAACCGAAAAAAGCCTCCAGGATCTCCGTTTTTAAATACAATACTTATGTAGCCTAAAGCATTAGATATGCGCTTCCAAACAGCACCTCCAAGTAATCCAAGTTCGCCTGCGCACCACGCCCGGTGGTGCCGATAGGTGAAATTTATCTTTTGTATGTATAGCTACTAAATAAATCGGCATTTTGTGTGAAAGTATCCTTTTTTTTTTTTCATTTAAAGGGTAATCGGTCTAACATGCCAGATTTAACCGGTCATCAGTGGCTCTTTAAGATGGCTGACAAAGTTAATGCACCAGTAACGACGTTCGGGCGATAGTCAACTCACCAGTGTCTTTTCCCTCTGCTTTCTCTTGTCTGATGACTGCTTCCGTTTCCCTGTTCAATGACTCCCTGGCTTTATCAGCAAGTTCGTCCACCGCTTCCCTGGAGAGGTGAGCACCGTTCGCTCGAACAAGCGTGCCCACAAACACGCAAACGATGAGAAGCATACTGGAAAGTTGGATAAATTGCAGAACTACAGATATGGTAGCTTTTTCCGCTAAATTAATTGAAGGTTGCAGGGGCATGGAAACATTATTTCGTGCTTGCATCCGATAGTGGTGTTTCCTTCAACAGCGGAATGTATACGTTAATGGGCCGTAACTTCAATCTAGAGTTTCGCAAAGACGTGCTGTTTGAATATTGCGCCATAAAAGTACAATGAGAGAAAAAGGAAACCTGAAAAGTATTGCTTCTAGCTCAAGTGATTTAAGAATGTCTGTCTTAAATTCCTGAATTTGAAGACTGTTTGTTCGGAAATAATTTTTGGTTTGATGTCATATGCGAACCATTTGCTCATACTTTAGTAAATGCATTGAATAAAATAAATTATAAAATGGTGACTTTTGTATACAGAATTACAGGATGACCGAAAGGACTCAATACATCATCCCGGAAGCGGTGGCTCTTTTTCGATGGAGGCCAAAAACTAAGAAGCTCGTATTCCGTTCATGCGAGTGCACGTTACAGAACCCCAGGTAGTCGAAATTTCTGGAACCCTCCACTACGGCGACTCTCATAGCCTGAGTCGTCTTCGACATTAATCCTCATAACCCAAACCAAACCATTCAATACGTCATACTGAGGTTTAGCGAAAACTAAGGGCATGATTTATTGCAACATTTCAATGCATTACCACTTAAAATAGTGTTCATTAATTCGCATTAGAGAATTTATCTGATCCGATGATGCACTCCATGCATCGATGCACTAATGCCCATCATATATTCAATTCTGGCAAAAATCGAGAGAAAAATATATTCAGGCCGCCCCTCCCCCCCCCCCCCTTCATACATGTCGGCCAGAAGGTACTACGAAAAATAAATTCGGTATTCGGAAAAATAAATGGAAAGCAAATTACATTAAATTCTACCTTTTTATTTCGAAAACAATGAAGGGAATGCGATTCCAGCTCACGTCGTGCATGCCGGAAGCAGCCATTTTGTTTATTTAGTAAGCAAGATGTTGTTCACTGTATTTGTTTTTGTTTCTGCTCACAAGACCTGTTTGCACTTTTATTATTCTGATAGGTTGAAATTGTTTAACCTGATGTTATTGTTATTCGTGAAGCGCATTTCCCTGCTGCAATGTCATGGCGCTTCAGGGTGCGTTTAAATGAAATAAAAAGATATAAAAATGAAAAATACAGAAAACTCGTTGCTATAAAAGCACAGTTCGATGCGGAGATTCGTTCCTCTAACCAGATTTGCAGGAACTAATCTGAGCCGGCCTGCAGGCAGTATATAACCAGCATCTGAAGGGAAGAGTGGTGGTGATGGCTTTGCTGTGACATGCCATTACCACCACGAGCAAAGCTAAGACCGTCCAGGACAGAGGTATTTCCAATTAACCCAGTACATGTTCCAGCTGCTCCCCGCTTGTCCCCGCATGCTTCCTGATCTCACCCGCCCATCTGAGTTTGCGGCGCCCTGTTACGCTTGCCTTCCCTTGGAGTATATACATTCCATTACTGTGAGAGTTTGACCATCTTCGTTTCGCATTACGTATCTGAGTAAGCCAATCTCTTCTGCTTGATTTCATCCATGGTACCATTACCTCGGTTTCGCACTATAATTGTGCTCACCTCTGGTGTCTTAATCCTACACCTATCACTTCACACTCCACAGCTCGCTGCGCCTTCTTCAATTTAAGTTTAGCACTTTTCTTTAGCCTTTATGTTTCTGCCCCGTAAGTTAGTACTGGAAAGAGGCCGTTAATATATGCACTCGTGCACTCCTCTAGAGAGATAGTTGCCAACTGCCATCCATGATTCAGCTGGTATATCCAGTGGTGGACTCAGCTGTCCAGGAGGGTTCTGTATTGAAGGAACGTCAGGGAACCCATTGTCCAGTCAATACGCGGTGATCTCAGCTACCAGCGAGCGCCTGCCAACGTCATGTTTCTAATTTTTAGCTCATAATGACAATGGATGACTCCAGCGCTGAACCCGGATTTTCGCTTAATGCTATCGCGTTTGAGAGATCTCGAACGCTGAGGAGGTGACAGCAGTATGAAATACAGCGGAGAATAAAATCGAACAGCTGATCCTATATTGTTTGAAATCATCCCCCGACAAGCTATATGAACAATTTTCAGAGCTAATTACATGCAGCCCAGCAGCGGTTATAGCCCTCCTGGTTTGACATAAAGTTCACGAGACACATGTGCCTTCAACAAATATTCGTCTTAAGCGAGATGTCGATTGGTTGTATTCCAACTACCTACATTGAATATGGCCGTCTCCATAAATCTAAATGTAAATGATGCGTTATTTTCGCAACTAAGTTACTAAGAAGTAAGCACCGTGTCCTGATTAATTTTCCCGGCTGTTCTCGACTTGCACGCTGGCGTCTATGATTCAACAAGATATGTATTTGGTTCAGATCCGTACCAATTATCTACTGCAGTTATACAAAGAATATTCGCTATTATTTCCTGTGCAAGAAATAAGCTGAAGCCGGGACACATAGGTTGGACATCCAACACTACATTTCAAACGTCATCCGTACATCACGCACACTTTTTTCCCTTAAGGCAGTGCTTACCTCTGCCTCATGACTCCTGCTTCGTTCCTGCTGGTAGAGATCTCTGGAGGCCGGTTCGGCTCACCCGCTTTTATGAGCCGCTGCCCTTCTCAGCCGGTCGACAACAATGAATGATGTGAACGATAAAAAAAAAAACATCCTGCAGGTGGCGGTAGGTTTGGTGGCGGCCACAGGTGCGCCGTTCAGATCAGGAGCGACCGACAGCTGCTGACTCGCCTTGCTCGTCACGGAGTGTGCGGGTGGCGCAGCTCCACGAAAATGGTGAAGTATACACTGATTCATTTCCTACGTTTGATGCATTGCTATTCTTTTTCATGCTCCGCATCTCAAGGCTGCACTTGTATGTTCCCTAGCTTTGCATGAAAATGGAAAAACAAAATGTTAAATGGTGTACACGTGCCGGTATTGTTAACGACTAGTAATAGGACTGTGGCTCTTGCAGTTGCTGAAAGTGGCTGCGGATAAATTGATTTTTTTTTTTGCTCCTTTGTTAGCTAAGGCAATAATGCGAGGTTTGGTGCCACACATTTCAGTTGCGTAAGCAGTCCGACTATCATCACCCATTTATCATGTTTGACATGTTTGTGGCAGGCTGAAGTAGTTTCTTACGCTCCCATTAAACTTGGAGTTGGACGCAGTCCGGAATCTGCAGGGGCCAGCGAAAGGCGTACATTTTGTTAATTCGTACTCTTTCCCTACATCCCTACTCAAGTTTTCATGTTGTTCATAATGTATATATTGTTACGTATATACCACTTAAGAGGACGACGATGGAAAACAGAGTGAGAGACGACGAAGCTGAAGCCACGAGACGAATACCGCAGGAGAGGTTCGGCGAGCGATTCTCTGTGACCGCTACGAGCAGAAGGCCTGAATGGGCTAAGTATTGGGCGGCTGGTCCTCTTTTTCAGGTTTCCCCAGCGCATTTGCGCTTTTCACCGTGTTGATAACGCTCGCAAAGAGAGTGTAACTGTAAAGTGATGTCTACGCAGTCTCCCGGCCAGGGGCGCTCCCCCTGGTCGGCTTTCATTATGCCTCACGATCTACCTCTAGAAGCGTTCCAACGATCTGGCGTTCCAAAATATTTCTGTGGCGCTGGTGCCCAAGGATGGCGGATTTATGAAAATGAATAGCCCTGGGACTGTTCGAGCTACTCTCCAGGCAGCCTCCCCGGTATGACTCGATCACAGAAGTGAGGCAGTTTGGGCGTAGCGGGATACTGTGCCGATCTCCAGACCTGAATTGCGTTGAGGATCTGCTTAAATTCAATTCATTTGGATCGCTTCAGGTGAGCACCTTTATCCCTACTCATCTTGCATGCACAAAAGGATTGGTCCGATGAGTAGACTCTTCTTTATCTCCATCTGAGACCCTCGACCTTCTTTCGACGGCTGGTGTGGTAGCAGTGTATCGTTGCAACCGGGAGGCTAATAATACGCGGGTACCAACAGAGTCAGTGATTGCCACATTTGCGAGAACTTCATGCCCGTCAGAGATAAAAGCATGCATGGCCATTGATCTTCCGTGTAGATCATCTTAAATCTAAGCCACTGCAGTGTACTAATTGCTGACGATATGGTCACAGTGCTCGTGGTTGTAAGTCCTCCGTGCGGTGTTGCAAATGTGGCGATGGACATTCGTCATCATGTTCACAACGAAACGACAAATGCTGCCTTTACGGTGGAGCTCACGCTGCAAATTCCTTGGAGTGTCCATCTCGAAAACAGGAGCTTCAAATCCTATAAGTAATAGATAGAAAACGCTGTTCTCGTCGTGACGCTGCAACGGAAGTTAAAGAGTGATTGCACGGTTATGCAGGTGTGTCAGCCCGATCAGGTATGCCTCTGGATGCATCAATCTCAAAGGCAATAATTACTGCAGTGGAAGCCTCAATGACTAAAATGGTCGTCCGAATAGTTGTTACTGTCACAGAGTGTTTTTCTAACGTTCTGGCAGTTCAGCTAACGCAAGCCCTGCAATCAGGAACAGCCATTTTCATAGCAAACATGCCCTCTGAAAGCTCTCAAATGCTTGAAAGCACTACTGTTGCTTCGCCTCACAGAACTAGTCCCCCAGATGAGGATCGAGACATTAATGACACAGAGATGGTGGGATCAGATGTAAGAATTCTAAAACGATGTGGGTCTCCCATGTCCAACCATTCTTCTCCGCGGTCCCAACCAAAATCAAAGAAACATCAGCATGCATCAAAGCCAAAGGATAATATTTGGGGGCAGGCAGTTGTGGCTGCTCAGATCTCGCAATCATAGGGGCACTAAAAGTTATCTAGTGGAACTGTCGTTCAATTCTAACAGCTTCAACAATGTAATCCACATATAATTATTTTGCAAGAAACTTGGCTAACAGCCGAAAAGCATTTCTATTTAAAAAATTATCATTCATTCCGACAAGATCGCCAATCAAAAGGAGGAGGTTTAATTATATTTGTCTGTACAAAATTCTGTCACAGGGCTAAGATTTCTTTCCATCTTTCTTCTATAGATTGTGAGTTATTGGTCCTAGACTGAAATTCCAGGGCAGTGTCCGTTTTCCTTAGTGAATGCTCGTTTCCCTAGCGGTGTACAAGATACAAAACCTCTAGATCTGCTATTAGTTAATTGTCGAAACTCAGTTCTTCTGGCTGGTGATTTTAATTCGCATCATGTGTCATGGGGCCACAAGACAGATAGTTGTGGCAAGCGTCTTTAGGATTGGGTAACACATAATAACTTTTCCTGTAGAAATTCGGTTTCGGCCACTTTCACAAGAAAACACACTAAATCGGTGTTAGATTTAACTTTTACCTCTCCCAGTCTTTTCGTTAATAATTGGTCGACACTTGATTGTGACACCTCTAGTGACCACATACCGATTGCGTTTGATGTTAATCGCCCTGTAACTCCGGCGACTTCTCAGTTGAAGTCATCTATCAACTATAATAACTTTCAGTTAACGTTACGCTCTAATCTTGAGTCAGTGACTAACACCGATGAAGAACAAAAATCAAAACGCTTATGCTTGGTGATTGAGGATTGCCTTAAGAAGTCTGTGATCTTGGTACGGAGGTAGAAGGGGAATACTTCAGCTTTTTGCCGGAATGCTGATTGTTCCTGAGATTACAGACGTAAAAAGGCGGCATGCAAAAATCTTTTCCACAACCAGTGCCCGAAAAACTAGCATGATTATAAGTTCATTGCGGCTACTTTTAAACGTACAGTTGCAAAAGCGAAGGACAAGTATGATGTTAAGCATTTTGATTTCCTGTCCAAATCTGGCAACCGAACTGCTCTTTTTGGTTTTTTACGCTCGCGGAAAAAGATTCCGCAGTCACAAAATCTACATTCCCTTATTTTGACTCCCCTAGAAGCAACAGACACAATTGAAACAATTGCCAAATGACTGGAGAAGCGTTTCTCGTCTACACTTCTACACTTCCTTCATGGTCGATATCTGTAATGCCAATGGAACCAGGTAATTATGATCCTCAAATTTCCGTTTCTGAGCTTTCTCCTATAGTTATGAGATTACCAGCCGCTGTTGCCGATCCTGATAACGTAACCTCAAAAATGTTAAAAAAATATTTTGATGAGTCACTTGAGACGTTATTAGAGGTAGTAAATTATTCCATCAAACATGCTTGGATACACCCAGAATGGAAACTTGCCAAAATAATTCAATCCCTCAACAGGCGCCTACAATCGTACCTAAGCTCCCTTCAGAATTGGTTATGTGACTTAAGATTTACATTAAACGTTAAAAGGCGCGCTTTCCTTGTTTTCCAAATTCAGGATCCGGTAAATCTTTTAAGCAGGAAATGATTCCGCAAGTTAAGTCTTCGAAGTATCTAGGGGAGATTTACGATGACCATCTGGAATGGAGGGATCACATTGAACATGTTGCAGCGAAAGTGGCTCGTGCTGTGGGTATGTTGCGAAGGTTAAGCAATCCAAGGTCTTGGATGCGGCGAGACGCTCATTCAATGATTTATGTTATTTATATCCGACAAATTTTAGAATTTGGATCTGTGTTGTTTTCTGGTTCACCTGCTTACAAACTTCGTCCGCTTGTTCTTATAGAGCGGGAAGCGCTTAGATTATGCCTTGGGCTCCCCAAATTTGTGGCTAACAATGTATTATACATTGAAGCCAGAATACCACCGTTGTTAGCTAGATTACAATTCTTGATTATCCAGACGTATCTAAAAATATATGAATCACAATTCCACCGCTCCCTATCAATTTTTTGTTGCGAGCCAGAATTCTTTTTTGGAGTCAGATGGCCTCGGTTTCATACCCCGCAGGTAATACTAGTGCAAAATCTTTTACAACCTTTGCACGTAGTCCTTTCTAACATCCTACCAACAAAAGTAAGCGCATCTTCGGCTCAAATTGTCTATGATGACATTTTCCCAAATAATGCACAACAGTTATCGCCTCAAATTTTAAATGGATTATTAGAAGATCATTTACGAAGTCTTCCCGTTAGCATAAAGATAGCAACTGATGCTTCTCAATTTCATGAAAAGGCCGGCATTCGAATATACTGTCCGCTTTTAGACTGGGCTTTTTTTTTTTTTTCAGTCCGCCTGCCGGATTTTACCCCAATTTTCCAGGCGGAGTTGCTGGCGGTGGTGCTTGCTCTGCGCAAACTACACCCACCATACTCAACAGCAGCTGTAATTACAGACTCTTATTCCTTGTGCTTGTCGCTTTCTTCGAATATGGATTCGCCAATATTAAACACCTTTCTTTCATTGCTCCCCTCACATTTTAGCCTCATACATATAATGGGGGTACCAGGCCACAGTAATGTGACAGCCAATGAGGTTGCTGATAAACTAGCTAAAGAATCTCTGAATGGCCCTGTGTTGTCCATCCTCCCGGCAACAGCGTACATAACAGCAGCACGATTTCGTAAGCGTTCCTTATTAAGCACGCAGGTTGGATCTGTTTTATCATCGGACGACTACCTGCATCTCAAGTATTCCTGGAATAGGAAATCATGTGAATCAAGGCAGACTGAGGTCTCTCTAACGAAGCTACGCTGTCGTATTCCGCCCCTAAATTTCTATATGCACAGGTCTGGTTTGGCGCTTTCTCTCGTCTGCGCATTCTGCGGGGAACCGGAAACAATAGATCATTTGTTATATTTTGCCGCCGTTTTACCATGATGAGAAAACAACAGCTGGGTCTTAATTTGAGCAGCCAGATTTTATTATCGTTCGGTGCCACCATGCTTGGGTACAGCCACAGGTCTGTTTTTAACGCCATTCAAACCTTCTTAATAGAAACAAAATGTCTGCCTTGCTAATTTGCATGGAATTTTTAATCTGTACATATAAATCTCAGGATTCTCCTACTGCGTGCGTTAGTATTTACTCTTTTTTATTTTCTTTTTTTTCATATTTACATTTCCTTCTCTATTTTCTAGCATTTATTTCTATTTATTTTTGTGATGTAGTTATACATCTCAAAATCTAATATCTCTGCACCCCAATTCTTGGCCGATCCCTCTGTGTGGGTATGTGCCATCAAATTAGAGGAGAACAACAACTACTACGTCTGTCATCAGCTGTGGTGGTTTTCCCTGAACTAGCCTTCTGCCACGTATCATCTTGGTGGAGGTGAATCAAGATCCGCATGCGCACATATTAACCCATTTACGCTGCCAAAAGCTGGATTTGCGCAGCGGCCGTCACCTACCTGGCATCACAACGACGTAAAAAACAGCCACGATGACCTCCGAGACAGCCCCTACCACCGCGGGAACATCCCCTCAGCCAGTAGTACTCACGGAAGTTCGCCACCCTCCCATCTTTAATGGTGACGACGACCACCCAGACGTGTAAGACTGGCTAGATGAGTATGAGCGCTGCAGCAGCAACAACCACTGGGGCGCAACCATCATGCTCGCTAACATCATTTTCTATTTGGCGGGAACAGCTCGAACATGGTTCCAAAATCACGCACTAGAGCTCGTTACTTGGGACATCTGCAAGCAAAGGTTTCAGGACTTATTCGGGAAGCCCATTTGGCGGGTTCTGGCTGCCAAAACGGAACTCTCTTCTCGTGTCCAATCCCCCTACCTTGCCTACATTCAGGACGTGCTTGCGTTGTGTCGCAAGGTCAACAGCTCCATGCCGGAAATTGACAAGGTAGGGCATATCCTCAAGGGTATCGCGGATGATGCGTTCCACGTCCTGTTCTGCACGGACCGCTCCATTGTCGACTCGGTGCTTCAAGTCTGCAGAAAATTCGAGCCGGCAAAACAAAGGCGTCTCGTGCATCGCTTTGAGAGTCTTCCAAACACGCCGGCTACTTCATCCTGCAATGACCTGACCCCTTTACACCAGCCCTCCCATCCCACGACCATCACTCGGATCGTCCGGAGAGGCCAACTCTTCGAGGCCCTAACTCCTGCACCACTCCTGTCTCCGCTGCCCGACGCCGTGGCTATGATACAAGCCGTTGTCCTCGGGAATTTGCAAACGTCGGCCTCTCCTCCAGCCCCGCGCCGCCCCCGCCACCATCGCGTTCTATTGCTTTAGTGGCTGCTGCAACCACCAGCCCAACCTCCCTACGTAGCTACTTTGGTCCCAATCCTGCAGAGTGGCGCACCTCAGATGACAGGCCAATCTGTTTTATTTGCTGTCGCGCCGGTCAAATTTCGCGTTATTGCCGTAGCCGTACCTTCCCCGCCCCTCGCTGCTATTACAACGTTGACCGTCGGTATTATTATGGACCTCGACGTTTTGCTGCCCAACCACCCGAGCCCCGCCCCGCCCATGATGGACCTTGACACTTTCCTCCTCAACCGGATGAGCCTCGCACCGAAACTGTCACAACTGCTCGTCGATCCAGTGGATCTTTATCTCCCCGCGCTCGTCGATCCCGTTCACCGGTACCTCGTCGCAGCTCCTCCCCATCATGCGCCGGCACCAACTCGGAAAACTAGCGAATACAGCGCTCCAGAGTGACGCTGCATTACCGACCCGGACTGCCAATTCGGTACTAACCCACGCATCTAGACGTAACCTCATTGATATTTTTGTGGATGGAGTCCCAATTTCTGCACTTTTTGACACTGGCGCCCACATTTCTGTCCTCAGTTCCTCGCTCCGCCGACGCCTCAAGAAACTCCTTCCACCCGCTACCTCATCTACCATCTGCGTTGCGGATGGCAACACAGCTACTGTTATTGGTATGTGTACTGCACGAATTAGAATTGCCGGCCGCAACATCTCTGTGTTATTTACAGTTCTCACCAGTTGCCCTCAAGATGTAATATTAGGCCCAGACGTTTTATCTGCCCATTCCGTTCTTATTGACTGTTCTTCTGGACTGCTTCATCTAGACCTGCCGCTCCGTCCTGACGAACAAGCTCATGAAACTTCAACGCTCCGTCTTCGCTCCGCTGCATTTACTCGTCTGCCTCCTGAAGCCGCTGTGTATGTGCTCATGTCGCCTTTTCCCCCCATTCCTGATGGCGACTACGTGGTTTCCCCCGTAACCGACGTGACTCTGCAGCGTAGCATAGTTCTCCCGCACAATATCGTCCACGTAGCGAATAACCACACTTATATTCCCGTCATGAACTTCAGCTTTTCTGTACAAATTCTTCCTGAGGGCATTTGTCTCGCCGAACTGACCCCACTGTCTGACTTTAATGTGCCTGCACTTTTGCCTGACACTCCTGCTGAAGTATCGACACGACCTGCACGGGCCCCGCCTACGGAGGCCCGCATATCAGGAATGGTAGCTCCTGACTTGTGTCATGATCGTTCTCAAGCACTTACGTGCCTTCTGACTTCGTACTGTGACATGTTTTACTTTGGTAACCGACCCTTGGGACAAACGTTTCTCGTTACTCATCGCATCGATACTGGAGAGGCCAGACCAATTCACAGAAGTCCTTACCGAGTCGCCATTTCTGAACGTCCCGTCATACAAGATGAAGTGGACAAGATGTTGGCAAGAAACATTATAGAGCCTTCGAGCAGCCCCTGGGCGTCCCCTGCCATGCTTGTTAAAAAAAGGACAATACCTGGAGGTTCTGCGTTGATTACCGACACCTCAACAGAGTTACAAAGAAGGATGTTTACCCACTTCCCAGGATAGATGATGCCCTCGACTGCTTGCAAGGTGCCAGTTATTTTTCTTCGATTGATCTTCGTTCCGGTTATAAGCAGATCGCGCTCGACGAACGGGACCGAGAGAAAACAGCCTTCGTCACACCCGATGGCCTGCACCAATTCAAGGTGATGTCTTTTGTCCTGTGTAATGTGCCCGCTACATTCGAGCGTATGATGGGCTCTCTTTTACGTGGTTTCAAACGAACGGCGTGCTTATGTTATCTCGATGACGTCATTGTCTTTTCTTCGACCTTCGAGAGCCATCTTCACCGCCTTGATGCCATTCTTGGAGTCTTCTGAAGAGCTGGCCTTCAGCTGAATTCAAAGAAGTGTAGCTTCGGCCGACGTGAGCTCAAAGTGCTCAGACACCTGGTCGACGCCCACGGCGTTCAAGCAGACCCCGACAAAATTCGTGCTGTAAGTGCATTTCCTACACCCCGCTGTACCAGTGACGTTGGTAGTTTTCTTAGCCTTTGCTCGTATTTTCGGCGGTTTGTCCCCAACTTTGCGGACACGGCTCGTCCACTCACACTACTTCTGAAGAACGACGTTCCATTTTGCTGGGGCCAAGAATAATCTCAAGCCTTCTCTGCGCTCATCGCAGCCCTCATCAACCCGCCCGTCCTGGCGCACTTCAACCCCTCAGCACGAACGGAGGTACGCACCGACGCCAGTGGCCACGGTATTGCTGCCATTCCCGCCCAACAGCAGACGGGCCGCACTCGCATCATTGCTTATTCGAGTCGCCTCCTTTCAGCGGCTGAGCGGAATTATTCGATCACAGAACGTGAGTGTTTAGCCCTCATGTGGGCCATTACAAAATTTAGCCCTTACTTGTTTGGCCGCCCGTTCCCCATCATCACCGACCACCACGCCTTATGTTGGCTTTCTACGCTGAAGGACCCTACTGGTCGTCTTGGGCGTTGGGCGCTGCGTCTTCAGGAATACATTTTTTCTGTCGTTCAAAAGTCCGGCCGGCTACACACTGATGCCGATTGCCCGTCCCGCAACCTGGTAGATCCGCCGCCTGAAGGCGAGTGTGACGATGACACCTGTGTGCTGTCCAACTCTGACTTTTTAAACATTCGTCATGAGCAGCGCTTAGATCCCAAGCTTTGCGGTTTATCAGCCGCCTCAGCACTGATCACCCTGACTCTACCCTTGCTTTGTTTGTGCTCCACAACGGTACTTTATATCGGCGTAATATATGCGACCAGATGGCGCTGTGCTTCTGCTCGTTGTCCCCGAACACCTGCGTGCCACCGTTCTTCAGCAGCTGCATTACGCGCCAACTGCGGGTCATCTTGGCGTATCTCGTACGTACGACAGCGTCCGCCGGCGCTTCTTTTGGCCAGGTCTCTACCGCTCTGTTCGTCGTTACGTGGCTTCTTGTGACAGGTGTCAGCGACGGAAGGAAGCCCTCGGTTATGCCTGCTGGATCCCTACAGCCGATCGACATCCCTATAGATCCATTTTACCGAGTTCGCCTTGATCTCCTTGGGCCTTTCCCTCTGTCTGGTTCGAGGAATAAATGGATTGCGGTGGGTACAGACTGCACTACGCGCTATGCCGTTACACGAACGATACCCACCAGCTGTGCTACTGACGTGGCTGCGTTTCTCCTCCACGACGTTATCCTTCTCCACGGTGCTCTACGCCAGCTGCTCACTGACTGTGGCCGTTGCTTTCTTGATCGAGTAGTCGAAGAAATTCTCCGATACTGCTCCATTAAGAACTACTTCACCACCGCTTACCATCCACAAACGAACGGCCTCACCGAACGCCTCAATCGCACACTCACACTCACGGACATGCTATCAATGTATGTATGGGCTGATCACCGTGACTGGGATATTACTTTACCGTTTGTTACGTTTGCGTATAATTCCTCCCGTCATGATACAATGGGTTACTCGCCCTTCAATCTTTTGTTCGGCCGTGACCGCTCTCTTCCGTTTGACAGCGTACCACCTCACACCGCTGATGCCGGTTCCTATTTTCGTGACGCCATATCCCGAGCTGATGCCGCCCGTGTCGTTGCTCGCCGCCGACGGGCTTCTTCCCAGAACTCCTAAAAACTGCGCCATGATTCTCGACATCGTGATGCCCACTACTCTCCGGACTCTCTCGTCTTGCTCTAGACTCCCGCACGTAGAGTTGGGCTCTGTGAGAAGCTCTTGCCGCGGTACACAGGCCCCTACCGGGTTTTACGGCCAGTCGCTTCTGTGACATACGAGGTCACCCCTGTGCACTCACGCCGACAGTTCGATATGCCACGTTCCGAAATCTTTCATGTCGCTCACATGAAGCCCTACCACTGCAGCTGTAGTTCCCCGATGTAGATGTGTTAGTAGCCGCACGGTTACTAACACATCTGATCAACTAGCTCTTCAAAACGACTTAACCTGTGTACAAGACTGGTGCAGCCAATGGCTCATGGAACTTAATCCAACTAAATGCAAGCACGTGTCGTTTCACCGAAAACGTAACGCCATTCTTTTCCCCTACTTAATCTCAGGCGTCCGAGTAGAACTAACCACATCTTATAAATACCTAGGCGTAACTCTGTGCGAAGATCTAACCTGCAATGCGCATATCACCAACATCCTATCGTCAGCTAATAGATCTCTTGGTTTCTTAAGACGGCACTTGCGCCATGCACCACCAGATGTAAAACTTCTCGCATACAAGTCACTAATACGAACAAAACTTGAATATGCCTCCCCCATCTAGAGTCCAAACCAAATCTATCTGATAACTTCACTTGAATCCCTTCAGAATCGAGCCGCTAGATTCATTCATTCCTGCTATTCATACAATGCCAGTATTTCATCTTTAAAAGCTAAGTCCGGTCTAACACATCCCGTATGTCGTCGTCGAATCGCCAGTATGCGTTTGTTCCATAAGTTTCTTTCCAGCTCACTTGGAATTCCGCCCTACGTCAACCCACCGGCACGCATTTCACCCCGCATTGGTCCCCCCCTGCAAGTTGCACGTCCACAATCTCATACTACAACCTTTGCGGCGTAATTCTTTCCTCGCTCAGCCGTAGACTGGAATGGCCTTCCACACGACATTGCTGGAACCACCTGCCCATCTACATTTTGTGACTGTATAACTGCCATATTGAACCAATAATATGTTTACTTTGTATATAATCTTCATGCGTGTACCACCCCTTATGTTTATTTTGTATATAATCTTCATACATGTACCCACCCCTTATGTAATACCCGCGAACCGGGGGTCTTTAAGGTAATAAAGGGATGTGGTGATGTGATGTGATGTGATGTGATGTGATGTGATGTAGTACGCACCGGGACGGTGCTTTTCATGGCGGGGTAATGTTACGTATATGCCACGGAAGAGGACGACAGTGGAAAAAACAATGAGAGACGACGAAGCTGAAGCCACTGTTGGTGCTTGCAAGAACATTTACGTCTGTCATCAGCCGTGGTGGTTTTCCCTGAGCTAGCCTTCTGCCACGTATCAATATCTATTTCTTCCGAAATATAAAAAATGTTATTTGCCTTTTCTGCTTTTCATGTGCCGATATATTGATTAGGTTATTTGTTTATATTCTGTTGATAGCCTGCTTGCACGTTGAGTCAGGCGGGCAATAATTTAGCCGTGTATACGTAGCTTTCGCGGTGCAAATGGCAACGTCTTGCATCACAAAAAAAAAAAAAAAAGTTTAAAGCGACTTCATTTGAATGGATTGCCCCCACAGTAAGCACCTCGTAAACACCTCGGCGCCAGAGATAGCAAAATATTTTCTAGTCATCGAAATCAACTTCCCCATTATCGAATAACATTTACATTTTCATGAAAAAGATAATACTACCAACCGACAAATATGATTCACCATGTTGCTAAGTAAAGCATTCAATTCTGTTTTCATCGCCATCCTAAACTCGCGTGGTTCTATTCTTACCAAATGTTAGCGAATTCATAGTTTATTACTAGTAAAACCTGTGACATTAAATTTTACTTTGGTTAGCAGATAACGATTTGTAGAATGCTGCATTCGATGTCTGCGGTTATACCTTTCTTCCAGACGTGTACGAATATTGGTAAGTTTCGATTATTTCGATTATTACGGATTGACTGCTTTCTCCGTGACCGCTCACAAATGCAATCGTTCTCAACCACAATCGAGAATTGCTAAAGCCATTTCTGGTGTCCCTCGGAAATCGGTCCTGGGATAACTCCTTTTCCTGGTATTGTCAACGATCTTCCTAATTCTATGTCATATTGTTTGGTTTTGTTTGGTTTATGGGATGTAACGTCTCAAAGCAACTCAGGCTTTGAGAAATGCCGCATTGGAGGGCTCCGGAAATTTGGACCACCTGGGATTCTCTAGCGTGCACTGACACCGCACAGTACGCGGGCGCTTTGATAGCCTCCATAGAAAAGCAGACGCCGCGGCCGAGATCCGATCTCGCATCCTTGGGCACAGTAGTCGAGCGCCCTAATCAGTGCGCCACCAAGGAGGTATGTCATCTCGTATCTTCTTTACAGACGATTGTGTCCCTTACCACCGCATACTATACTACCGATGATCAGTCTATCAATAACCTATCTAACCAACCAGCTTCAGGTCATCTACTATCGCTCAGCCCGTTTTATCACATCGCAGTTGCTGTGCTGTGGCTGGCTGTGGGAAGAAGGAAAGAAATGCACGGGCCTGCTACTGGCTTTGTAGCTGAGCCACCTCCGCTGCCTCGTGCGGACACAGAGAGAAAGTAGAGAAGGAAGCAAAAGAAGCTCTAACCACCGCAGCCGTGGCCTAGTGGTTAGAGCGCCCGTCTCGGCTGCGGGAGGTGGTTAGTTCGAAACCCACCACCGGACACCCACCGGTAAAAATGGGTACAAGCGTCCCCCGGCCTGGCGCTCGGCTTTTCCAGGGGTGTGCGTTTGGGAGACCGAAGCGGTGGCCTTGTGGTAGAGCATCCGCCTCGCATTCGGGAGGTACGGGGTTCGATCCCTGGTGCCACCGGTTACCCACCGGTTTTTAAATGGGTACAAGCTTTCCCCCGGCCTGGTGCTCGGCTCTTCTGGAGTGAAATGCTTGGGATAAGGGGTCACGGCCCAAATAGTTGCGCCGATGTGGCAGTGATTCGTTCCGCCATCAGACAACAAGTCCGCCTTGCGCGGCAATAGCCCACTATGTGGCCCTTTTTTTTGTTTTTTTTTTAGGACTGCTGCAGCTGAGGCTCTAAGAGAGCACTTCAGGTAAGGGTCAAAGGAAGTACCTTTGCAAGACAAATAGAAGCACCTTTGCAGGCTGCGAGGTTCGAAACTGGGTTTGGGCCCACTGCGGAGAAAGGGCGCGCAGCGGGGTTTACGGACCTTCTCTCAAACGCACACCCCTGGAAAAGCCGAACGCCAGGCCGGGGGACGCTAGTACCCATTTTTACCGGTGGGAGTCCGGCGGTGGGTTTCGAACTAACCACCTCCCGCAGCCGAGACGGGCGCTCTAACCACTACTATCGCTCAGCCCGTTTTATCCCATCGCAGTTGCTGTGCTGTGGCTGACTGTGGGAAGAAGGAAAAAAATGCACGGGCCTACTACTGGCTTTGTAGCTGAGCCACCTCCGCTGCCTCGTGCGGACACAGAGAGAAAGTAGAGAAGAAAGCAAAAGAAGAGGGAGTGAAAGACGCGTACCGCAACAGCCATCGTTCATTACCTAAATGGTGACGGGTGCAACGACCTACAACAAATAAAAATGCGGTGGCTGGCTAGTCCCCGCCACAAGCGGCGTTGACCTACCGTCCCAGCCCCGTAGGGCCAGGAATAGCCACCCTTCACCCCTTCTCCACATCGCAGTATGACAGAAGACATAGCATAACTATTATCAAGGCATCTATCCATATTCAGCACCTCGCACTTTGGCGTAAAATTTCACAGATTTATTTATTTCACAAGTTGTATTATGACTGTCTTGCACTCGCTTCTTCGCACCTCACGCTGACTTTTAAGCTCTTAAGTATGCAACGCATACGCGGCTCCAGAAACTCTAATAAATCTTCCCCACCCGGAACCATTGCCTTATGAAATGAGCTACCCGATTCTATTGTCACTGAAAGAGAAGCTAATGAATTCAGGCCGATATTAACAGCGCTTTTCAAGTACTAAGTTATTAAGGGGAAAGGCATTATGGCTCATCGTTGTCATCAAAAAGAGTGTCACGCTTTTTGCAGCGGCTCTGATACTTCAGAATCAGAATCATAATTTATTCAATGCAATTACAAATACAAAGATTTGGAAAATTAAGAAACCTTGTCTCCCACCGGGGAGTCGAACCTCCATTCCTTGGATCCCAACGCTTTACCGCGGATCGTGAAACGCTTTTCCACCTTGTCCTTTTTTTCATTATTAAAATGCTATCATTCTCAGTGTAGACAGGGGGAATTTGTCCTTGTCCACAATGAGAATGATAGCGAGATTCCGCGAGTGACAGATACTGCGCCTTTCCTTTCCTGTAGACGAATTATAGAACGCCGGTGAATTTTAATGCGTTTGATGAAATGCTGGTTGTGCTTGACAAGGGGCGCGCGATGTACCGTCACGACAGGTCATGACGTCACAAGGCGATTCATGCATATACGATTCCAGGTCAGGCAGCAGGAGGGAGCGGCCGCGCGTTCGATGAGCTCCGTCGAACGCAGCCGTTCAAGTCCAAGTTTCGACCTACGGCGTGCATTATACCGCTGGATTCGACTACTCACGTGAAGTGGAGTCCTAGGAGATCGCAATTTCGGAGGTAGGCACACTAATATGCCTATATTTCGGCGGCCCATATGGGACCGCTAGGCTTATCCGTAGGCCTAGGAGAAGAAAGACGCTCTCGGCGGCGGGAGCCACAGAAGAACATGAGCACACAATGGAGCCGGTGGAGGGAGAGACTATCGACCCCACGGAGCTAACTAAGGGTACGTGGTTTGTTACCAAAAAGAAAGACCGCGTAGTGCCCCTCGAAGAGGAAACGCGAACCGCGACCAAAGATGAGGAAGAACAGCGGACTACAGGTCACAAGGCCGCCATCGGAAGAAAGCTATAGTGGCAAAATCGGTATAGAAGCAGTCCGCGAAGATACCGAGGGACGCCGAAAAAAATACTAATACGCCCCCGGGACGGAGTCGACCGCCTAATAGAAGGGGGAATGATTGAACTGGCTGAATCAATCAAGGATGCCGAGAGCGACATCTTCTCGGCAAATATAAAGCAACAGTCCATACTAATCGCCACTACTAGCGAAGTGCGCGGACGAAGGCACGCGGCTTTGGGCGTAGTTCTTTGCGGCAGCGAAAATATCGAAGTAAAGGCCTATCCCGCTATGCCTGAGGATTGCGACAAGGGAGTCGTGCACGACGTCCCCCTCCGCTATTCCAACGAAGAGCTATTAGAGCGAATACGCAGGAGAAAGGAGAATCCTCCAGTGCTCGGTGTTCGCAGACTGGGAGCAACCTCCCAGACGATACTAATCCTCTTCGAAATTCAGAGGGTACCGCGCTGGGTGTACCTATCTCCCTTCGCGCAAAGATGCGTCTTATACAAGAAGAAATATGAAGTTTGCCACGCGTGCGGCCGCATGGGACACCGAGACGACGTTTTTGTGGATCCGACGAATAAAAAGTGCTGCGGATGCGGCATGGAAAACCCGAAAGAAGGTCATCTGTGCAAACTGAGGTGCCAGCTATGCGGAAAGAATCACCTCGCCGGCGACAAGCGATGCCGGAAGATATATAGAACCCCTTACATCACCAAAAAAAGACGATGGGAGAAAAAACTGGGTCAGCAGGAACAACTGAGAATGGCTGATGCAACGCAAAACTGCGAGCGCGAGGGACGCCCAAGAACCAGAAATGGTGAAGAGGACCCCCGGCTACTAAAGAGGAGATCGAGATCAAACCACTTCACTGCCAAAGAGGGAGACTTCCCAAGGCTGGAGGAAGGAGCCACCGCCAACTCTAGGCGACGCCGCTCAAGCTCCGGTACCAGGGACCGATCCAGCTCTGGACGAAGGCGCTTCAGTTCGAGGACCTTGGCCGACTCCTCCACAGCCAGCAGCTCCGGGTGCTTTACACGGGACCCCAAGACGTCGCGGGGCCCACCTGCACGCAGACGCCGTCCGAGCGGAGATCAAAAAACGGTAAGCTTCACAGTTAGCAGTTCCCAGGTAAATAGGGAGGCAGACGAGAGAACTAAAAAACTAGAACAAGAGAATCGAGAGCTCAAGAGCATGTTCAGCACGCTCACTACAGAGATTCAAAATTTAAGAATGGAAACGAGTACCCCCCTCCTCCACCGAGGAACCAACTGGTACCCCAAAAACAGGTACAGAAGCAGATGCCCTCTCCCCCGCCTACAAAGGTCGTAGTCGCGCGCCCTGAGCCGAGGGAAAATGAAGAGGAGAAAATGATTACTGAAACAATCAGGTCACCCCCGCAAAAACGTAAAGGGGACGAGACGGACCCGCTGGTGGCATTAGAAAGGAGACTGGACGCTAAATACGAAGCAAGATTTGAAAGAATCGAGACCCTCCTCACCCAATTAATGGGTGCGGTAACTCAAATGCAGACGCAAATCACCGGGATGCAGAACGCCTTCACTGAGAGGCCAGCTACATTAGAAAAAACGTGACCCAAAGGCAACAAAATGGACAGGCGCAGTAAAAATGAAGACTCTCTGGTGTGGCAGTGGAACTGCCGCGACTTCCAACGAAAGCGAGCGCTCTTGCCAGAGCACTTAGAGCAGAGCAAAGAAAAACATTTAGCTATAGCCCTTCAGGAGACAGGAAAAGGTCTACCAAAATTATCGGGATATCAGGCGTTCCACGGGGACCGGGGAAAAACATCCCGCGTCTCCACGCTAGTTAAAAGACACATAGCGGTGGTCGAGCATGAGTTCAACTCGCGTGACATCGAAGCTGTATTAATAGAAATTATCACTGGTCGCAAGGAAGAGCCTAGTCTCTTCATTTCAAACGTGTACAGCACCCCCCAGCAGAGAAAGATACGTTTCCGTTCCCTCTTCCGCAAAGCGATCAAAACAGCAGGAAACAATCCTCTTATAATTCTGGGAGACTTCAATGCCGTCCACCAAGAATGGGGCTACAATAGACACGAACGACCCCAAGGGTAGGCAACTGTGGGAGGACATACATGATCTCGGCCTCACCCTCCTGACGGACCCTAGCTGTCCGTCCAGGATGGGAAACAGCGTCTGTGCAGACACCACCCCCAGACCTTACCCTATAGGAAATAACACAGGAGACGCAGTCTGGAAAGACACAGCTCAAAATTTAGGCAGCGACCACTTTGTTCTGGCTCTCACCCTTAGCAAGGGCGTCAAAACGCGTCGCTTCAAAAAGCCCAAAATCACCGATTGGGACAGGTTTAGGCAAATAAGAGAAAACAGCGAATGGGGAGATGAAATCCAAAACATAGGGCAATGGGCAGAGACGCTTAAGAAACAAGTATAGAAAGCAACCACGACCCTGCGGGAGGACGATGCGCCGGTGACGGTTGACAGCAACACTCCTTCATATGTGGGAAGCGAAATGCGGCATGGAGAGGCGTCTCCGGTCGCAAAGATGGAACAGGAACCTTAGGCGAAGATTAGCAAGATATAACAAAGAGATTGAAGATTACGCAGTAAAACTTTGCGAACAAAACTGGTGTAGTAGGTGTGACGAGATGGAAGGGAACATGAGCCTTGCTAATACGTGGAGCCTACTCAGACACGTACTTGATCCTGACAATTCGAAAACTCAATCGGGCATAAGACTGAAGAAAGCCAGACACGCGTTCGAGGGCACGGACGGGGAACTCCTGGCGAAACTAATTAACATGTACGTAGGCGACACACAGGCCTTACCCCTGCCGGATTACGAAGGACCCTTAAACGAGGCCCTAGACACGCCGATCACGGAGGCGGAGGTTCGCGCCGAAATATTAGGCCTAAAAACAACTCGGCTCCCGGCCCAGACGGAATCACAAACAAGGTTCTCCGAAATTTGGACGATAATTCCATCCGCACGCTCACCAAATACATGAGAATCGTATGGGACAGAGGCCGCCTCCCACAACAGTGGAAGACGGCAAACGTAATTTTGATACTGAAGCCAGGCAAACCCTTTAAACTAGAGAACTTACGACCAATGTCTCTAACATCCTGTATAAGGAAATTGATGGAGCGTGTCGTCCAAACGCGACTAACGCGTTTCATGGAACTTAACGACCTGTGGCCGCACGAAATGGTTGGGTTCCAGCCCGGCCTGTGCACACAGGACGTAATGCTCCGCTTGAGACACGACATCATAAAAAGCGAAACCAGGGACGAGAGGGTACTACTAGTTATTGACCTGACAAAGGCGTTCGAGAACGTAAAACACGCGGCAATTCTTTCTGGCCTCCAAGAATTGGGGTCGGAAAGAAAACGTACGACTACGTAAAAGACTTCCTGTCGGGTAGAACGATAAAGTTTCAGGACATTGAATCCTCCACCGTCAAACTAGGAAGCAGAGGTGCGCCACAGCGTTCGGTGCTGTCCCCGTTCCTCTTTAATGTTGCCATTCGAAACCTTCCGGCTGAACTGAGGACAGTGGAAAACTTGAAATTCAGCATGTACGCGGACGAAGTCAACCTATGGGCCACCCAGGGGAGTGACGCGAGCATCGAGGAGCGCTTGCAAGCGGCGGCGGACACCGTGCTGTCCTACGCGACCGAAAGGGGCCTCTCGTGCTCTCCACAAAAATCGGAACTGGTTATCTACAACCCGAAGGCGCTCAGGTGCAAACGCCAGGTAAACATCAGCGTAACAGTAGACGGTCAAACAGTGCCGAAACTGGAACAGATTAGGATCGTGGGGCTGTTTCTACAAGCGTATGGGTACAACGATACAACGGTAATTGTTGTTGAAAACCTTTATTTCCACCGAGAAGAAGCTCCGATTCGGACTCCCCGGCACGCAGGCCTGATGGAGCCTTACTCAGGAGCCTCGCGAACTAAGGTCTGGTGAATATGCATTGTTGCTTCACGGCCTCAGCCGCCAGGAGGATGGCTTGCTGCTGCTGAGCGGGGTCCTCGCTTCGCAGCAGGGTCTCCCAGGCGTCTCTATCTATATTTTCTTTAGCTCCTGGGCTGTTGTTACATTTCCAAATAATATGATCTAGAGTGCCCCATCTCCCACATGTTATGCAATGTAGATCCTTTTCATCTTTTGAAATTGTTGCATATACCCAAAAGGGACTAATATGATTGAGAAACTGCACGCATACGCCACGCAAGTCACGGGGACGCTTGTCTCTGGATATGCCGATATTCCGCCGCGTCCACGTATGCTGCATTGACGTGTCGGCCGTACTTGGCACGTAGGGCGCGAGCCCTCGCCATGCGTCGGCCTTCGTAGTGCGCGGGGTGCATATTCTTGGGCAAGGGTTTAATGAATAGAGCTGTCCTAATGTGTGTAGGTACTGCGTTTTCGCGTCCTTCTCTGGAAGTTGTTCGCACATATGTAGTCTGTACAGGATGGACCTTCCCGCGTTCGTGCGAGTGAGTCGTCCAAGCTGAGAGACAGTGTGTGCGATCGCACAGCTCCGATAGCGTGTTGTGAACCCCAAGGGCCAGCAACCTTTCCGTAGACGTGCTGTGCGGGAGCCCAAGGCAGCCTTGTAGGCCTGTCGGATTAGGCTCCCGACCTTCTGTGGCGTTCGATGGACGACACTTCACAGAGGGTTTCTGCGTGGCTGCCCCTCGACCAGGCCACAGGGAACAAGCCCCCTGTTTATTGCAACATGACAAGTATATATACAGACGCTGAGTATCTCACGCATGCGCCCGGCATTACAAACGTACACGTGCACTTGTTAAGATAGCTACTATCACACAAGTAGCGATAATGCCACATCATCCCCTTCACTTTCAGAAAAACAGCAATTCATAAAACAAAGACGCACTTTAAAATACACAATAAACAAGCAAACGGCCTGAATGGCCTTCACACAAAATACACAAATACAACAACTTCAAAGCAAATGGTCTGAATGGCATTCAGAAATACCGTATCGTTCTGGCTTTTTTACTTTTCGACCAAAGTGTGTGACATATTCATCCCCAACAGCAGGCGAAGAGATATTCGACGGTGCCTGCATCGGGTCACTTGGGACTGTTTGTGCCTTTGAAACATCGTTTTCGTTCACCTCTAGACCATCTGGGACAGTTTGTGTATTAGGAATAGAGTTTCCGTTCTCCCCGAGACCATCTAGGCTAGACGGAAATTCGTACGCCCCGTCAGAGTCCGAACCTCTTTTGGGCGCTTGCTTGATTAGCGCTCTCCTGTTATGCTCAATCTGAACCCCGCTATCCAAAGCCATCATATACAAGCGTGGTCGCTTTGCACGATGAAGAACCACACCTTCTCTCCTGTAGTCCTTGACCCAAACCGAATCACTTGGCAGCAACGGGAAAAGGTGACGGGCAGCATGCCGACGATCATAATTTTGCCGCTGAGCTTCCCTGAAATCGGCATCTTTGTCCCGTGCTTCTTTGAGATTGGCCGTCTTGGGGGCCAACTTCTTTGGGTGGAGAGGCAAAGTAGTGTGAAGCTGCCGCCCCATGAGTAGCTCTGCTGGCGTTTTGCCTAGGGGTCCCGGCGTGTCCCTGTACGCTAACAAAGCCAAATGTAAGTCATCCGATTTTAGCAACAGACCTTTCACAGTTTTTACCATTCTTTCTACCTTCATGTTTGACTGCGGGTACCTAGGGCTACACGTCACATGTTTGAATCCATAATCTTTCGCGAACTGGTTGAACTCCTGGCAGACAAATTGAGCACCATTATCGGTTACCGGCTTTTCCGGGATGCCGTGTGTCGAAAACACCTTCTTGATATGATAAATAACTTCAGCGCTGTTAAGAGAGGTCAGCCGACACAACTCCGGAAACCGAGATAAGTAATCAACTATTAGCAAGTATTTACAGCCCTTCACATGACGGATATCTGCCGCAACGCTTTGCCAAGGCCGAAAAGGCGTCTCAGTCGGGATCATCGGCTCGCACGGCTGGACGCGAAATTGGAAGCACGTGCGGCAGTTTCCAATGAACGCAGCAAGCTGAGCGCTTTAACCTGGCCACCAAACGAACTCTCTTGCCCTTGCTCTACACCTTACCACACCCTGGTGGCCCTCATGAAGCAGCTTTAACATTCTGCTTCTAAGGCAGTGTGGCACCCACAGGCGGGTGCTGTGCAGGAGGCCACCTTTTCATACACTCAAAACGGCACGATCCTGCCAATAGGGCCTCAATATAGCTGATAACGAAGGTAGACTAGGCCGGCCCTCCCAGACATAGCGACACAACGTACAAGTCTCGTCCTTCGCCTGTTCTTCGGCTACTAAGCGGAAGTGCTCCGACTCTCTTAACTCCGATAACGTGCCAGCAACGTAACAGTTGATTTCATTGACCGAAAGAAAGTTAGTCTTTTGGCCTGGCCCTGGCGCTCTGGAGAGTGCATCCGCTAGTTCCAGGTTTTTTCCCGGAACATATTGCACCTCAAAACTGAACCGCATTAGCCGCATTCTAAACTTTTGAATGCGAGGCGGAACCAGATCAAGTGGAGTCTTTCCTAGCAAAGCAACCAACGGTTTGTGGTCTGTTTCTACCGTAATGTGTAGTCCACGCACAAAGCTTTCGAGACGTTCTGCGGCCCATGTTATAGGCAAAGTCTCCTTGTCGATTTGCGCATAGCGCATCTCAGTTGGTGTCAATGATCTTGAGACAAACGCAACCGGCCGCTTTTCTTTATTTGGTTGCACTTACAGTAAAACTGCTCCTAAGCCGTACGACGAAGCATCTGCAAAAATAATCGTTGGTCGTTGGGCATCAACTTGAGGCTCTGCCCAGACCCACTTTGTGTTCTTTGGCAGCAGCTGACGCAAAGGCGCCGTTTGTTCAGCTAATTCTGGAATGAATCGGGAACAATGATTAGCTAGACCTAAAAATGTGCGCATTTCTGCAACGTTCTTCGGCGACTTTATATCTGCAAATTGCGCGAACCTTCGCTGGATCCGAGCGTATTCCATCTTGGCTCACGCGGCACCCCAGAAAACAAAGCTCGTTTGCACTGAACTGGCACTTTTCTTTGTTGAGGGTCACGCCGTTTTCGGTCAAGCGTTCTAAAGTGCACAACAAGCGTTTGTCGTGTTCCTTCTGACTAGAACTAAAGACAAGGATATCGTCCATTAAGTTCACTAACCCCGGAATTCCATCACGGATCTCGCACATTTGTTTTTGAAAATACTCAGGAGCCGAAGATATGCCAAATAGTAGCCGCTCAAAGCAATAACAGCCAAATGGAGTAATGAAAGTTGTGAGCAGTTGACATTCCTTTGCTAACCTCACTTGGTGGAAACCAGAGTTTGCGTCCAGTTTGGAAAACTTGACTGCCCCACTGAGCAACCCGAGTGTCTCATCCACAGTTGGAAGCACAAACCGTTCACGTTGCACCGATTTGTTCATCTGAGTCAAGTCAACGCATATTCGCACTTGTCCTAACGGCTTCAAGACGGGCACTATACCTTCATTCTCTCCACCAATTGCACTTGCAGGTACGGGAGGGAGTAGACAATTTTGCTCAGTACGAAAGCCTGGACTAACCGACAGAGATCTTTTTCTTTCATTCATTTTCGTTTGTTGACGATTCGTTTGATAAACTTTCCGCCAGCCGAGGGGGAAGCTCACACCTGCACGCCCAAGTGCATTGTGTGCAAGAGCGCCCACAACACCGGGAGCAAGAACTGCAAACATCGCTTCGTAGAACGCCGCCCCAAAAACAAGCAACAACACAAGAACCTGAACGATGAAGTCTACCAGCAATCCGGACACAGGCCGCGCTCAAGAGACAAAGCCGGTAGCCATTCGTCGAGCCACCATCGGGGAAGCAAGACCCGCCACAGGTCATCCTCCTTCCCACCACTGTCATCTAGCCAGGACGCCACTTCGAGGCAGGGAAGCACGGACCGACGGCAGCGTTCGAGCAGGAAGGAGCAGGAGCAGAAGCTGCTCGAAGCAGGTGAGCTGGCCGGATACGGCTTCCCAGAATTACATCGCTCGGGAGAAGGAGCTCTTAGCTAAAATACAGTCTAGAGACGCAACCATTAAGCAAATGCACGGGAAATAGCAGAAATTAAAAGTCTATTTAAATCTCTGCAACCATCCGTAAAAACTACACCAGTACACCTTGCGTCTTCATCCACCACGCTAAACACCATACCCTCCACCAGTATTGCAATGGACACGGACAGCCGCCTTAACCTGAAAAGACCGGCTCCTTCCGATGAGGGTACCGGATCGAAACGCGCTGCAGAAGCGTCTAAAAATGGCAACCCGCAACCGACTACCAAATCTAAGTCAGCAGACAAGCTAAGAGCAGAAATGAGTGCACTCGAGCATAAATTTAGCGGTCTCGAGGAGAAAGTTAACGTTCTCACGCGCGAAGTAACTGAGCTGGGTACAAACATCGTTTTTTTTCAGCAAGTAGTGCAGCTTCTCGTGGCCCTGGAGGCAAGCCGTAATGTAATGCCGGCATCCGCGACTGTGCCCGTAATTATTCCTCTCATGTCTCAACATGGCCCCTCGCCAGCAAATTGAGGTATGGCAGTGGAACTGCAGTGGATTCCGCAACAAACGGAGTAACCTGTTGTTTCACATCCAAAGCTTATCAAAACAACCGGACGTAATAGCACTTCAAGAAGCTAGCGGTCCGGCGAAACTAATGGGCTATAAAGCGTTTACTCCCCCCTCGAACGCAGGGATGACGGCGACAGTCTCATTCACAGCGACATTTGTTCAACGCAACATTACGGTTATACAACACACCATAGACAGTTCTAGCGAACACTACATGCTACTTGAAATTGTGCCCAGAAAAAAGGGTGAGGCAAATCTTTTTATACTCAACCTATACAGTTCACCCAAAGATAGAAGATCAGGAATTCCCGACCTACTGTGTAAAGCAACTCGACTCGCCGCAGGAACGCAGCTCCTTGTGGTGGGCGATTTTAATGCCCACCATTCGGCTTCGGGTTATCGGAAGAATCCCAAGGGTACAAAGCTGTGGCAGTCTATCCAGAACCTTGGCCTCACAATTCTTAACGATCCCTAAGAAATCACGTGGGTCGACAACAGCGTTAGCGCTGATACCTCACCCGATCTCACACTAACCAAAACCATTAGCGACGCCTGCTGGTCCAACACGAGAAACACACTAGGGAGCGACCGTTACATAATAGCTACAACATTTGACACAACATTTCACAAAATGCACCACATGCGCACACGCATCACCGACTGGGATAGGTTCAGATGCTTACGAGAGCAAACTGTCCCCAGTCAGATTAACAACCTGACGGAATGGATTGCTGCACTTAAAGAGGACGTCAAGACTACCACGGTCGAAACGCCGACTGAGGAGCCGCACCAGACGACTCACTCCAAACTCCTCCACATGTGGGAAGCGCATGCCAGCCTACTCAAACGTTGGAAGAGTCACCGCAGCTGGTACACAGCCTGCAGCATTCGCAATGCAGAAACAGTCACCGCAGCTGAGGAGGTTGCCATTGCGCTAGCGCTAGCCGACCCTAATACCAAATTCGTCATCAGTGATTCTCAACAGGCTATCCGCAACTACGATGCTGGCCGTATCTCTTGCCAGGCGTTACACATTCTACGTTCTACAGCATCCTCTTCCACATCTCGCTTACTTCTTTGGGCTCCAGCCCACGAGTCGCTCAGCGGAAACGCCCAGGCGCACACTCTCGCTCGCGGCGGTAGTGACGAGGCGGAAGGTGGCCGTGGCCAGACATCGTCCACCGTCGCCAGCGGAAGGCCGTCGGACAATTATGCGGAACACCTGGAAATAAAACTCGACATAGGCGGAGAACAACATCAAATCGAGGAGGCTTCGGGCGTCGATGGTTTCTTGATCCCTGACGGGGGGTTCTTCACCCACGCCGAAGAGGCAAATACCAACCAGACAGAGGACTTAGACGACTGTCCATCGACGTCCTCGGACTCCGAAGGATCGGTTAGACCCAGGAGTGTACCTAATCAGCCATCGGCTCAAGGTCTGGCGAATATTCAAGAGACGAACGAATTTCCTGCCGCGTCGCCGGTCAATATGAGCGCCGGACTAGGGGAGGTAGTGAACGAAGCCATGGAGACCTCACCACCGCAGCGGGACTGCGAGGCCGATATCTTCCCACTGCAGGACGAAAATGCGGAGCGTTGGACGCTTGTTTCTTCCAAACGGCGCCCAAAAAAGAAAGGTTCGAAGTTCGCTGTGCCGCATAGCGACGTCATTTTGCAGCCAGGCGAGCCCCAGAAAGAAACAAGAAACAAGATAGCGCCGAAAGCCGCAACTGGCAGAGCAGTGGCGCACGCGACTGGTGTGACGCGCTCTATATCAAAACATCTGGCAAATAAGGCCACGTCCGCCGCCGCTACCGAAGGATGATATCAAAATCATCTACCGCCCCAAGGGAGGTAAAAAAAATCAGCGAAATCCGTGTCGACCAGGCAACGCAAGCCCTCGTCACGGCCATCGGAGGAAAAATCAAGGAACAAGACTTCATCATGAGACTCCGGCCCGGTTCGAACATCATGATTGCGAGCACGCCCGACCTGGACATCGCCGACGTGCTCAGGAAGATCGAAAAGCTCACTATAAATGACCAAACCTATGAAACCAACACCTATCCAGCCCTACCGGATGACCTCAAGCGTGCCGTCATCCACGGCGTTATGCCGGGGCAATCACCGGCCCTACTGAAATCGAGGCTCCGGCTTCGATCCCAAGGAGTGGAGATTCGCGAAGCGAGAATGCTGGGCAGGTCTGAAACGGCGCTCATCACTTTCGACGGCCCGTATATCCCGCAGTGGGTCATTTACCGTTCTGGAAAATTCAAGACCTACCCATATCGTCCTACGAGGCAGATCTGCTACGTATGCGGAAAGCAAGGCCACCGTTCGGACGTCTGTCCAACGCCGAACACCAAGCTCTGCAGGACGTGCGGCACACACGACCCACCAGAAGGGCACCAGTGCAAGGCGAAATGCATGGTGTGCCAAGGCGACCACGTCACCAGAGAGTGCCGTCGACGCCTCAAGACTACTGACGAGCTCCGGGGCAGTACGACCGGCGTCCGGCAGTCCAGGCAACAACACTGGCAGCGGCAGCAGCAGCAGCAACAACAACTGCAGCAGCTGCAGTGGGAGCCCCAGCAGCAATTGCAACAATTGCAGCAGCAGCAGCGGAACCGGAACCTGAGTCAAGAGCGCCGAACCAGGTGGCTGAGCTCGGAGCGGGACCATGGCCGCTCCTCGAGCCAAGGCCGTAGCATAGTGCAAGATCGCAGCCAGAGCCGATCCAGGGAGGACTCTTTCCCGCCGCTAAACCGGTCAACGGCCAAGCTGGAGCAGCAACAGCAGCAGTCGCAGAAGCAACAGAAGAAGGGCGGCGTTAAGGTGAGCTGGGGAGCGGGCCCTCCAAACTCACTGTTTACGCACTCGGATCAAAAGAATATTACGCGTAACTCGGAAGAGGTTAAAGCTCTAAGAGAGGAGAATGCATATCTCCGTAAAAAAGTCAATGATCTCATTAAAGACATGCAGGCTCAAAGAACAGGGCAGGTACCGTGGCCCCCGATCCCGCCGGTCGAAGTGCAACGACCCCCGTCCGCCTTAGACGTGAGCCCCGAGGAATTAAGAGCTTTCATGCAGCACATGGAGAATTTCACGGTTCGCATCAAAGAAGAGTTTCGCCAAACTCATGCAAGATTAGATGCTATGTATGTCAAAACAAAGCTATTAGAACAGAAAGTCACGTTAATAGAGCAAAACGTTGCGTGGCAGGACCACGTCAAAAGCCAAAATACGCGACGAATAACAAACGAGGCCCGGGACAGGCTCACACAAGAGCGCCGTTTCGTCACTGAAGGCTCCAATCCGAACAACGCCCAAAGCCATGGCTAAACAAACACCACTAGAAATCTGGCAATGGAACTGCAGGGGGTACCGCCAAAAACAGGGACTCCTAATGCAGTTTCTACTCACGCAAGACTCTACACCCGATATAATAGCTTTACAGGAAACTAACATGACACCGACACTCAGGGGATATACGTGCTACGATACCGGGCGCACGGCAACCCTGGTGAGCAAAAAGTTGGTAACCATAGCCCATGATCCGATTCCCAACACGAAAATTGAGCACTTAGTGACGGAAATTATTCCCAAAAAGAAGCACAAGGAAAAGAGTGCCTTTCTCGTAAACCTCTATAGCCCGCCTCGCCACCGGGACGCGAATTTTCATCAACTCTTTCTAGAGGCCAGCAAACTTGCTAAAAGCAACACGCTGCTCATTGTAGGTGACTTTAATGCTCGCGGACAGCAATGGGGATACCCCACAAATAATCAGAAAGGTATAGAGGTCGAGGATGCGGCGGAAGCGATCCAGTGTACCCTCTTAACAGACGAAACTCAACCCAAGCGCCTTGGCAATTCTGTCTGCCAGGATACGTGTCCGGATTTAACTTTTGCCAAGGGGGCGAAGCATGCAACGTGGGAGAATCTGCTGGAGAATCTAGGCAGTGACCATTATATCTTGAAGATATCTTGAAGATCACGATAACAGCCAACAACATCAAGCGCAAGCTCGGCACGGCCAAGATCACCAACTGGCCGGCCTTCCGCAAGGCATGCACGGACCTGGAAGGGGGGATTACTTCCATAGATGATTGGTGTCAACAACTCAAAGACATCCAGAAGCAGTATACTCAGGCAGTGGATCGCACCGAGCAAACACCAGAGGTGGACCCCCGGCTCCTCAGGCTATGGGAGACACGTCAAGGGCTCACCAAGCGCTGGAAGAAGCAGCGCTTTAACAGGAAACTCAAGCTGAAGATTGCAGAAGTCACCAAGATAGCGGAGGAGTACGCAGTCCAACTGGCCAGTCAGAGCTGGCAGCAGTTCATTAGCTCGCTGGACGGCACCCTCAGCACGGCCAAAACGTGGCGTACGCTCAAGACCCTCCTCGACCCTATCCAAACCAAGGCCGAAAGCGGGAAAGCTATCCGCAGACTCATCCACACCTTCGAGGGTACGGAGAAGGAACTGTTAGATAAAGTAAAAGAGAAATGCTACGGCACGACCTTGTCTACAGCATACCCGAAACCATACTTGGGAAGACCGAACACCCACCTGGACAGGCCGATCACCAGGGAAGCAGTGTTCGCTGCCATAAAGGTATGCACGCGCAACACGGCGGCGGGTGCAGAAGAGATCCATAATGCACTAATACGCAACCTCAGCGACGGGGCAGTCGACCAATTGACAACCTTCCTCAACGGGCACTGGGCCGCAGGAACGGTTCCTGAAGAGTGGAAGCATGCAGAGGTCGTAATGATCCCAAAACCGGGTAAGAAACTCCAGATCGAAAGCCTCCGACCTATCTCACTCACCTCCTGCCTAGGCAAGCTCTACGAGCGTGTCGTTACTCGGAGGCTCCAAAATTACATGGAGGATGAAGGCCTGTACCCCCACAGCATGTTCGGCTTTCGAGCTCACCTCTCCACCCAAGACGTCCTCATACAACTCAAAGAGGAAGTCCTCACCAATGTCCCGAGCGCTGGCGTGATCGCGGTCATGGCCCTTGATATTAAAGGGGCCTTTGACAACGTTAGCCACGCGAGTGTAATGGAAGGACTCGACAACCTCCACTGTGGCGAGAAGATTCACAACTACGTAAAGGCCTTTCTCTCCAACCGAACTGCAACGGTGGGGCTCGGAGACCTTCGCAGCGATAAATTCTCGACCCCCAACAAAGGCACACCTCAAGGGTCCGTCATCTCGCCACTACTTTTCAACGTGGCTATGATCGGACTCGCTAGACAACTTGAGAAGATCGAAGGCATACAGCACGCCATGTACGCTGACGACTTCACGGTTTGGGTTACCTCCGGGTCGCTCGGCCAAAAAGAAGAACGACTGCAAGCAGCGGCTACCTGCGTAGAAGTATATGTCCGTGCACGAGGTCTCACCTGCTCCACAGAAAAATCCGAACTCTTGCGAGTTCACAAAGGGAAACACAAAGAAGGGACCCTCAATGTCTCCCTCGAAGGACAGCTACTTCCCGAACGAGACAAGATACGAGTCTTAGGTATGTGGCTTCAAAACGATCAGCGATGCGGCCATACGCTCGGCCTTCTCAAGCAATCGACCACTCAGGTCGCCAGGATGATCACGCGTGTGTCGCAGAAGCGGAGCGGTATGCGAGAGGGGGATACCCTGCACCTGGTTCAGAGCCTGGTACTCAGTCGCGTAGGCTACGCCCTCCCGTATTTCAACCTCAACAAAGGTGAAGTGGAAAGTTAAGTTAAGGTTAAATTGGTTCACAGGAAGGGAAAGGCGCGGTAACTGTCACACTTGCTCTGACACCCGAACCGCGCTGTAAGGGAAGGGAGGAAGGTGGGAATGAAAGTGGAAAGAGAGAAAGAGGAGCCGTAGTGGAGGGCTACGGAGTAATTTCGACCACCTGGGGATCTTTAACGTGCGCTGACATCGCACAGCACACGGACGCCACTTCGTTTCGCCTCCATCGAAACGCAGCCGCCGCGGTCGGGTTCGAACCCGGGAACTCCGGCAAAGTAGTCGGGCGTCTTACCACTGCACCACCCCGGCGGGGCAGAAGTGGAAAGTGCAGATATCATCATCCGCAAAGCTTACAAGACAGCCCTGCACCTACCAATGAACACCTCTAACGCAAAACTACTAGCTTCGAAGAGATCAAAGAAGCCCAACTGGTCACGCAGATAGCCAGGCTCCAGCAGACTCCTACGGGGCGCTCGCTTCTTAGGCGACTGGGGCTAGGTGCAACTGCGGAAATCGAGAATCGTACTGCGAGCATACCGGACGCAATTCGCCAGACGCTAAAGGTTAGCTCCCTTCCCCGGAACCTGGACCCCAACTTGCATGTGGCCCGTAGAGCAGCCCAGGCGAAGTATGTACAACTAAATTTGGCTACAAGATCCACAACGGTATACACGGACGCGGCTCCGTATACAGGAAGCTCCCATAATAGCGCAGTGGCGGTAGCTATTCATTCCAACCTAAAGGAACTAGCTAGCGCCTCAGTCAGGGAATGCACGGTAACCGAAGGGGAGGAGCTGGCAGTTGCTCTTGCGGTGGTAGCCGGGTATCGAAGCAACTCGTCCCTTACCATTCTTACAGATTCTAGAGAAGCGTGCCGTAACTACATGAACGGCCGCATAGGTCGCGCCGCGCTCAGGCTCATCCAGAGCGCGACCCCATCAAATGTCAAACACAACATCTACTGGGTGCCAGGACACACCGACATAGCGGGGAACGAACGCGCCGATCAGGTAGCTCGAGGGTACACGAGCCGAGCTTCCTCCAAATCGGACGATCTACCCGAGCGAGTCGGCCCTACGTACTCAGATATATTCTGAATTACTATAAGGGGGTACGGATCCGCTATCCGCCGCCTCATCGGGATCTAAAACAACAAGAGGCAGTGTACTGGCGAAGACTGCAGACAGGAATATTCCCTACCCTGCATATCCTAAGCAAAATTTACGCGTCACAATATCGGGACACCTGCCCATGGTGTGGTAGCACACCTTCGTTATACCACATCACGTGGCAATGCAGAAATAACGACAGCTTTCGTAAAGACCCGAGTGCGGAACAGTGGGAGAGCCGGCTCTCCAGCGGAGATTTGGATTGCCAACTAGGTCTAATCCAGCACGCCCAGCGAGCAGCGAAGCTCAGCGGAGCCCTGGAATAGGGGCACCGACCCTGTGAGAAAGCGGAAGATGGAACTCTTCTGCTACTAGCACAAGACCCTCCTAGAGAAACTAACGTATTTCCTATCCTATCCTATCCTACCGAGCCGAGAGTATGATCAGCCACCCTGCTTCAGCTGACACTAATATCTCACGCGCTTCTCTACTCACCACTTACACGGACATACTCCAGCACTACCGACTCCAAAGATGTACATATCCTCCCGCACACCGCGATCTAACAAGATGGAGGCCGTCCAATGGCGCAAACTACAAACTGGCAGCTTCCCACACCCCATCTTATACAGCAGGATCATTCCGCAACAGATAGTCCCCATGTGTAAACACTACTCAACTCCGGCCACTCTCATACAAATGGCGTGGACTTGTACACACTACAACACAGACAACTCAAACACCCCAGAAACGTGGGAGTCTCTCCTGCATATTTTCGAGCCAGCAGACCAATGCTGGCTTATCCAGCACGGGGTGGAGGCCGCGACATCCCAAAGGATCCCCGCCGACCTCCTCTAAGCCAGTGCAACCGGTCCTTTGACTGGTCCCCTGTTTGTGGACGCAATAAAAGAGTTCACACCACCACCACACAGCAAACAAAAGCAAACCAGATGTCGCCGCGAGATCGTCACTCCGGTAGTGTGGATCGGCAGCCGGCGGCGCTTGCAGAAACGGACGCTGCGTATGTCTGCTTCCGAGTTTACGGCGGGTTTGTTGGCAATGAAAACATGTCTTCTGCAGTATTTCTGCAATATTGCAGACACAAATCAAAGGAGTTCGCCAATGCAACAGAAGAAGAGCGGATTTAGAAAGACGAAGCACGCAACCACCAGTCTTCTAGATTTACTTTGCACGTTTTTTGCACTGTACCGCGCTCACGCGCCTAATGCTTGGGCCTGCCTAATGACAGCTTTGTTTTTCTTATCGACTTTTAAACAGTTTGAGCGTGTCTCAAGCGAGTAAGACCGGCGAATTTAGTGTCAAGCTCACGCAGATACAAGGTTCGTGCTCTGACCTGCAGTAATTTAGATTGTATCAAGAAAGCCTGGTTCATTATATCGTACTTGACTTGAGGATTAAGCAGGTTAAATGTAGCATTGGCAGCGCACTGCATGTCGAGTTGCTTTAGACTGAATGCACATCAACTCTGGCCCAGACAACCACGCACAAGTATTCCCCAAAAATGAGATCACGCCGACACTGTACAGGAAACCTCGCCGCACAGGAAAGCTGATTGTTCACGTGTACAGCGCTGAGTGGATTGAATTTGCCGAGATGCTTTTTGCGGCCACTGTCATAGAATGTGATAGTGTATTAATGCATGCGCCACTAACTGTAAATAATTTCCTGACACCGAGGAAAGTATAAGGAATTTCTGATGTGTGTGATGTTAATATATAACGGTAAATTAGGAGTGTAATTATTTTGTTTTGCAATGCGCATAAATTTCACCGTGTGAGAGAACTTTTACACACTTGACAGAATTTACAATAATCAGCTATTAATTTTCAGTAACGTTAAAGTGCAAGCTACGAATTACTCGCTGCGAAGACATCGTTATTAACTGCGCATGGGCACTGTCATGTTCTGGGAAGCAATTTTACAGGCTGAAAATTTCTTTATCACTAATTATTTAGCAGTGACTAAATCTTATGCGAAGTAAAATATTAGGGTTGCTTCCAAAACAGATGCCGGATATAAAACTATTCCGAAAGAAAGGAGGTCATCTTATAATGCGACTATAAAAATGTGTTCCCGAACTAAACACTGATATTTAAGCCCGCATGGAGCTGTTTCACTCCCCTTGTCAGAAATGACGAGTTTTGTCGGAAGATAGCACTTGGACGAAAAGGGATTATAATGATTAAAATAGGCTACGAGTAAAGTACATTGATCTAGGTGTATTATGTAATATTTAGGGTAACAATTAGGTGCAGGGAATATGTTTCCCAAACATTCGAGCATTTCTTTAAAGCAAAATGTGCTCACTAAAACCTTTATGGATGCACAGAAGCGCCCCGCCGGGGTGGTGCAGTGGTAAGACGCCCGACTACTGTGCCGGAGTTCCCGGGTTCGAACCCGACCGCGGCGGCTGCGTTTCGATGGAGGCGAAACGAAGAGGCGTCGTGTGCTGTGCGATGTCAGCGCACGTTAAAGATCCCCAGGTGGTCGAAATTACTCCGTAGCCCTCCACTACGGCTCCTCTTTCTCTCTTTCCACTTTCATTCCCACCCTCCTCCCTTCCCTTACGGCGCGGTTCGGGTGTCCACAGAGCAAGTGTGACAGTTACTGCGCCTTTCCCTTCCTGTGAACCAATTTATAATTTATTTATGCACAGAAGCCTTCAACAACAAAAAAAAAAAGAAAAGGAATGCATATTGGCCCTGGCTTAACGCATGAACGCGGCATCGGCTATGACGGATGATTGCAGAGGCTGGTTTTAGTGTCGTTTTTTTTTTCTTTTTCATTATTAACACTACATTTACCACGTGGGATTGTTTACTGTGCAGTCAAATCCTACAGCAGAGGACGCCTTTCGAAACGGTTGTGATTGATTCCCTCGTTTAAAAATGAGCAGTCGAGCGCCCTTACCATTGAGACACCGCGACAGAGGTTTAAAAGCAAAAAAAAAAAAAAAAAAACAAGTACTCACACAACTCTATTGTGCATACAGAGGACACAGAAGGCATAGAGTGGTCTGTTCAAACTGCATTCTGCTATATGAAGCAGTCTGCGGTGGCGTATGTTTTAGTAGCTGCGGTGTTCCAAACAGAAACGGGAATATGCGATTTCTGAGCGTTTGCATTAACTTTTATTGACGGCAACGACCTGTTTTGCTTTGACACAGCGGTAACGACAGTACCACTTCGTTTGAGACATTGCATGTCAAAGGATCTCAAGCGCCGAAGACCGCGATGGATGATGTGCTTATCCAAGCATGGCATGCTCGATACGGACAAGTATTTTTTTTTTTCTGAAGCGTGGGGTTATAGACTGTTCATATTTATTTTGCAAGAGGCAGATAGGTAAGCAAAAGCTCACAGGAACTGCGAAACAAACAACAACACTCCTACACACGCCGCATGAGCGCGCGTAAATCACTGCGGGCTGGCACGCGACGCGAAAACTCATTCACACTGAGTAGGTTTCGACGCTGAGCCGCAAGGTGGCGACTCTGCTCGATCTCGAGGCCACGTTAATACAGCAGGCATCAGTTAAATTGGTTCACAGGAAGGGAAAGGCGCAGTAACTGTCACACTTGCTCTGTGGACACCCGCACCGCGCCGTAAGGGAAGGGAGGAAGGTGGGAATTAAAGTGGAAAGAGAGAAAGAGGAGCCGTAGTGGAGGGCTACGGAGTAATTTCGACCACCTGGGGATCTTTAACGTGCGCTGACATCGCACAGCACACGACGCCTCTTCGTTTCGCCTCCGTTTGAAATTTACAGGACAGAAAAGGCGCAGTATCTGTCACAATTCGCGTACACATATACCATGCCATAAAGGAAGGGAGAAACGTGGAACAGTAGTCACCCTTTTTACTCGAAGCATCATTCACTGCCACATTCGCAACAAATGCGTAGCACTTAGGCTTTCGCCTTTCGTCACTTATTCTCCAAAGTGTCCTGTAATGTATTTTTTTAGAGTTTTTCCTTGTATGTATGTGTGTTTTCTGGTTTCCTCTCTCTCTCTCTCTCTCTCTCTCCCTCTCTCCCTCTCTCTCTCTCTCTCTCTCTCTCTCTCTCTCTCTCTCTCTCTCTCTCTCTCTCTCTCTCCGGGTTGTTCTTCAGCTGCTGTCTTTTATATTGATACATCGTTTTGATTTTTTAAATTGTATAACATGAACCAGGTTCCTTGAATAATAATAGTAATATTAATTGGTGCACGGGAAGGGAAAGGCGCGATCTGTCACTTACTTTTGTGGACACCTGAACCGCGCCGTAAGGGAAGGAAGGAAGGAAGGTGGGAATGAAAGTGGAAAAAGAGAAAGAGGAGTCGGTGGTGGATAGCGACGTAGTGATTCCGACCACCTGAGGATCTTTAACGTGCGCTGACATCGCACAGCACGCGGACGCCTCTGTTTCGCCTCCATCGAAACGCATCCGCCCCGGTCGGGATCGAACGCGGGTACTCCGGCCCAGTAAGCGGGCGCCTTACCCCTGCACCACCGCGGCGGGACAACCCGGTTCCTTGTATTTCTGCTTTATATGGTATAATTGGTGAATGCATTATATCAGGGCTGCTCCTCCCCTTATGCAATGCCCTAATCTAAGAAAACGATAACCGATGGTCGCTTAAGGTAACAAACTGGATTCCAAGGGAAGGAAAGCGTAGCAGGGGGCGGCAGAAAGTTAGGTGGGCGGATGAGGTTAAGAAGTTCGCAGGGGTAAGTGGATGCAGCTAGCACAGAACCAAGTTAAGTGGAGAAATATGGGAGAGGCCTTCGCCTTGCAGTGGGTATAGTCAGGATGATGATGATGATGATGATTCTAAAAAAGTTTGAGGAACAGGCTAAGCCCACGCTCGCGGTACGTAGCATACAGCGCGGTCTCTACGTCCCCATCTGAGACAGCCGTGATTCATATCGTTTGTGTATGCCGATAGTGTTGAGAGAGGCGTAGAAACCAGCCACTGCCTGATTAAAAAGCGAGGTGAAAGCACAGGGTGTAATTATGGTGTGCCCATGATGGCATTCGAGGAGGTGCCTCCGAAATAAAATCTCGTACGGCCGCGTGGGAAGGCACGGACGTAATTCTATACCCCACAGTGTGTACCGACCAGGTCGTCAAGTATTGCGTAGTGCATATCTTTGTCGACCTTTAGCCAGGATGGCACGTGCCCGCTAGGCTTTACAATATCATCGTGCTTCATTTGTACAAGCCATACTGGGAACCCATCGTAAGTGGTAGGACATCGAGCACACGTAGAAATTGCCCACGTGATTTTACTTACACACGACGTAAAGGCGATGGGCCGCAAGTTGTCGAGGCTGTGCAGCTTGCCTGGCTATGAAATTATCATCACGGCCATGCATTTACAGGCTGAGGGTGCAGCGCCCGTTATCTACACCGCGTTCATGTGCCTCGTGAGGACTGGTAACTTCGTGTTAAGTACGTATGTTTTTTTTTTGTTTTGTTTTTTTTTTATGTGGTACTGCTCTCCATCGGTGCCAGTTGCCGTGTCGCGTTCTACTTGAGGTAGAACATGCACTGCATTGTGCTCTGAGCCACCTCGATCCTCGCCCTTTAGCGCAGGTTAAGATCCTCAGATCGTGGCCACGGCATCGTAGTGACATCAATGCCTACACGACACTGTTTTGTAACCTGGGAGCGTCTGTCTTGATTGAGAAAGTATGACTGTATCGCCTCGCCTCTTCTTTCTTCCCTTTATATCCTCACTTAAAATAGCGATAGGGACACGGCTAGGACAAAAAAGAACGACAAAAACAGCGCTGATTCATCTCCATGCGTGTTCTTTGTCCCCCTATTTTCCTTTGTCGACCGCTATAGCGCTGTTTTAAATTAAGGTGCAAAACTAACTCACCCAAACTGCCGTTTTACTTATCTTCCTTTTGTAATCCTCGCACTCCTCATCACCGGTACAAGGTAGCGAACCGGAACACCTTTTAGGTTAACGTTCCTGCCTACTTTTCTCCTCCTATTTATCTACCTAATACTGGCTATTTTCTCGCAGTCTTGTCCAAATCTACAATATAGCCCCTTATATCAAAAGGCAGTAACTAACATTTTATTGGCGGTCACGTTAACCCACCGCTTATGTAATTATATCCTATAAAAAAGTGTTTAAAGACTATGAAGTGAAGTGAACCTTGTTTTGAGTCATCAGTACTTAAGGGTAATTTTATGAGGCGCATAGAACGATGGACGCGTGCTTAACACATTCACTCATGCCGGACATCTCATAGAGGAGATCACCGGAGCGTCTTTCGACGGGCACATCTTTGACTCTGTCAGAATAGTGAATCTAGTGCCTCGCTGCTTTGCATAAACAATTCGATTTTGCGGATATTTGAAAAGGTAGAGAATATTTCCACAAAACCTCAAGTTGCATTCTATTCGCTATCAAAGCTACTATTGGTAATTCATTAGGTTTCGAAAAAATGCCATTAGCCGTCCGGTATTTACTTTTTATCTTTTTATGGAAACCTGTTAAGTTAGCTCAGAATGTTTGCCTGCATTAAGTCTTCGAAGCTTTGAGAAAGAAGGAATTATAAAAATCGGCACGGATAACTAAGCACGTTATGTTTTGGTTTTAAAAAAAGCTCCTCGAACTTTATTTGCCGTTATTATCTGTCAATGTTGGAAAAAACAGCATTGCTCAGAAGTGCTTTGAGTTTTTGTGCTACGGGATATAATTGTCAATATAAACAGCGAACAGCAACAACAGCGTTTTCGTGATCAGGCAAAGTCATCCGTAAATATTAGATGCACTTATAACGCACATGGGCCATCCCTTGCATAACATTGCGCATGTACTCTTTATGACAGTGGGTTGAACCCGTTTATGAAAGAGAAAGAAAATGCTGAACCCGTTTATGATGTCACAAACAGTTTAAAAAAAAAAACGTTTATGCCTAAACGGGCTCATCCTTTTCTTTCTTTTTCGTAAACGGCTTCAACTCTTTGTGCACAAAAATAGTAGATGCGAAAGGCCCGTTAATGAGATCGAATCAATGAGCAACGCGTCAGTAGCTGCAAGCACAAAAAAACATCCACTCACCTGACATGTCACGGCTCTGAGAAATTTTGCAGCATGCACTACAAATCAGTTCCCAAGGTACTTCTCGATATACCGAATGCTATTTAGTGATCGCGTTGTCAAATATGCTGTCTACCTCTATTTAAAGTATCGTCATAACATACATAACTGAGAATCTGCAATAAAGCAGTCTCTCGGAATCATCTTGAAGCCACTGGAAGCCCCACTGAGCAAAAAACTGCATTCCTCCGATTCCGTTCCTGGGCACTATGCACGACAAAACCATTTGCGTCCCCAACAGGCACTTCGAGCAACTTCTAAAAGAGTAGTGAAAAAGGCTGCATTCCGCGCAGCTGCTCGAACTTGAATGAGCCCTGCGCCGTTCCTTTTCTCGCAAGCCATGGGTCGAGTCGTAAAGAAACTAGGCCGAGCTCTGCCGCTTCTAGCGAGGCACCTTTAAAATCTGCTGAAACCGTCTTTCTGCCATTCTTGGGCTTTATTACCATCATGGATGCATGTTTTCAAAGATCTTCGTGGTCCTGGATGGTTCTGTACGCAGCAGAAATTCAACAAAGCAAGGCCGCAGTAGAGCTCAATTAAAGTAACGGAGTCAGGACTCCACTCAAGACCTTCGCATGTCGCACAAGGTGCTCCTTGAGCTTTCCATCTGACTCCGTATAACATTGCTGGTTGGTCAGGAAAGACGACATATATAGACATATAACCAGGGTTACTGAACTATCCTGAAACATGGCAATGTAAAATTTGACCAACCTATTAGACGACGAAGTCGTAGGCGCGTTCTTTGGATTTCGATTTCGATATGTTGCTTTCCCTTTGTATAAAGTGGCCCCTTACAGAAAATAAACTCCGTAAGTGTCATACCCTGTTTTTTAGAAGGCCCGAATGTCTTCATCGCCTTCATAGAGATTTCTCACCAAACATTAAGTCGATGTTTGGCTGTTTCGACCGCACCAGCCAGGTCATATGTCCCTCCGATATTCTCCATGTCAACTGCAGCCAGACTGCCATCCAGTGGGCGGAACAGCGGAAAATCAAGGGCTTTCTCAAATGACAATCCAATCGGGTGTTGCGGCTGGAGCAACGGTCGAGTGAGAACTGCTTGTTCTGCAGCCCTCGTGTTGGAACGCCACACACGTCTGTTCCGACTGCGTTTCGCCAGCTGTATTTTACCCACCAAAGCCTTGTCCGTACCGCCTTTGCGCGCGCCTCAAAAATCAAAAATCCTACGGAGTTTTCGTAGAATTGTTCCTGCTTGACCGCTGTCAGCGCAATACGTGCGAAGTGGCGGCTTTTTCTCCACGGTCTTCCTCCAACTCTGCGTCTCAGCAGCTGACATCCGCTCTCCCAGCTGATCTCGGCTAAAGATTGCTCCCTTCAGGTCGAACAAAGACAGCAGAGGAGCAAACTTGGCCGATAATCCGTGGATTGTTTTCTTATATCTTGTGGACCATTCCGAGTATACGAGGTAACGCTGCACCTGATTCAACCAGCATTCTTGTTCCATGGCACAAGACTGGGTTTCAAAGCAAGCCCAGCTTCGCCACCACCTCTCTGGCCTCGAAAGTAGACCACCCGACGTCCCCTTGCACCACCTTGTTGGGTATCGTTCGGGGGTGTGCTCGGCATATGTCTTCCCACCTCCAACTGCTGCCGCTCCAAAAATTGCGATGTAAAAGACGACATACACAGCACGGCATTGTCACACATGAGACCAAGGGTCATTATCGCATTTCACAGGTCTCTGACCAACCCCAGCCGGCCGCAAGCCCACAACGCACGTGTCTCAAGTACCCGCTGTCCTCTCAACATTTTCTCATGCATACGTTCATTCGCGACAAGGTAGTCTCCGCTCGCGGTAAGCTGGACGCACAGCTAGGCATTTGAAAGAAGACATCGATGGGATCCCCTTGCTCTACAGTGTATGGGGTTGCCTACCATCCTGTGTCTCGGGGATCCCTACTCTTGAAGTCATGCAAGCTACCTTAGAATGTGCACCTGCAAAAAAAAATTACAAGGTTACACTTAAGCATACTTCCGTGCGAACATGCTAAAGCATTGCGAGTTCTGTCACGCTGCCTAGGGAATTCGTCCGACACTACGCTCGCGGAGCTCGGCTCCGTTGACCTGCAGCACTTGATCTGGACCTGTCCTGGCACGGCTGGCCTCCGCGCACGCTACACATCTGCTCACCACATTCAGAGTTACGAAGACTGGACAGCCCCCAATACCAACGCCGAGCGCAAGCTTAGTGCCCTGCTAGACTTCATGTCGGAGTCTTGCGCCCTCAACCTCACTTAACCCACTCCCTTCCCCTCTAGGCCTCAGGTCATCGTGATAAATAAAGGTTTTTAAATGAATGAATGAATGAATGAATGAATGAATGAATGAATGAATGAATGAATGAATGAATGAATGAATGAATGAATGAATGAATGAATGCGCACTAAAGTCACTGTCCGCGCTCGTCCAGATGGCGTGTATGCATGCAGTATTTTAGAGCCACTGGAAAATTTTCCAGGGATTCGACCATATTTGTGCGGCACACATGGAACTTATGAAGACGACAATTTTCCGTGCATAGCGCAAGAGTTTGTTGCAGTTGGAACTTGATGAAGACTATGTTTACAGCACAGCGCGAGATTATTTTGCAGTTTTACACAAGGTGTACCCCACCGGGGTGGTGCAGTGGTAAGACGCCCGACTACTGTGCCGGAGTACCCGGGTTCGAACCTGATCTCGGTGGCTGCGTTCCGATGAAGGCGAAACGGAGTGGCGTCCGTGTGCTGTGCGATGTCAGTGCACGTTAAAGAACCCCAGGTGGTCGAAATTTCCGGAGTCCTCCACTACGGCGTCTCTCATAGCTTTGGTCGCTTTGGGACGTTAAACCCTAAAGTCCCTTGATAATTTGAAAGTAGCGACACTCTCTTCCGCGCCGCGCTTTCCTCCTCGATTCTCCTCGCGCGGCGGCGGCGAGCGCTGCGCACGACACGCTTTTTCCCCCTGACGCCCGCCGGCCGGCCGCAGCAGTGAGTGAAGCGCGAGCTTTTGGGCCAGGTCTGCGCTCCAGGAGTGCACAAAATTTTTGAAAAATTGCGAGAAAAGCATTGAGAATGCCGATAGTAAAGTTCATGAATTGATTGGTTTCTTCTTAGAACTGTTTGAATGGGGAATACTGATAAACAAAGCTTTCAGGCGAGTTCTGTGCTACAGACACTTTTTAAGTCTCATGATAAGGTTTTACTTTGTGCACTTAATCTAGTACTGCCTCTGACTTTGTGTGTTTTTTTTTTTTAGAGCGTAAAATCTGTCACCGCGGTAAAACTTCAGAAAACGATCCAGGCTGGTGCTTTGAACTTCAAGATTAGAGAAGGTTAAAGCAGGACTTAGTCTATTTCGCTACTGTCAAGCTATCTCTCTAAGCATAGTATATGTCACGTGATCAACCATGAGATTGGATTATTGGTTATTTGTACATGTATTTCAATCAATTACTGGGCCAAATTAATTTATATTTAGTAAATTGCAATTAAAATCTAAATTTTAGCTGCAACACCGAACCGTATTCCGTTGGAAAGCTTACGCCAAGTGTAATGGCACTGTGCTAGTTAGCGATCCGCGATAATCTGCGTTCATTAGTTAATTTTGCATAAAATCAAATTTTGAGCTGTTCTTTGCTGCTTCGAGGCAAGGAACAGGTTTGCCACGGCAGTCTTGATATGATGCTGATGGAGGAATTAAATAATTTTATGAGTACGTGGCCCCTCACTGACTTCGCGTGTGGTTAAAAGACAGCAGGGTACACTGGGAGAAGTGGTGGGCCCTATTGCCGATACACTGAAGTTCTGGGGCAAGCATGCTGTGGTCTCATGCGCTGTGTAAAAGAGCTTGATTTCATTGAACGCAACAATCAAATAAAAAAATTACAAGGTGCACATAGGTCTCCTACGTGCGGAAATGAGAAAGCGTATAACTGCCAATTCATTAACTATCGCTATCCTATCTATCACTATATCTACTAATGCCAGAGACCTATCGTAACTGTCACTATCCGCAACGAACACTATCACCTCACTATCCGGGCCTATTACTATAATTTACTATTATTATCCGTAACAGTCACCATCATTACCTATCACTATTCATAACCATCACTATTTAATCTGATGCCGTCCCATGACCCATTGATATACTTCAATTTTCATTGACTTACGTTGTCAGTCATATCTCTGTTATCTCATAATATCTGACGAGACAACTATACATTGACTTTTAATTCTTATACTTTCTTGTTTTCTCATAAATGGAGGTGGGAAAAGAGCAAGCCACAGAAATAACTGACAACTATCAGCGCGAGGTTCATGTCTCTGTCGAGGAGGCTTCCTTTACTTCAGGACAGGTCAGTGAGAGAAAATTGATGGAACTGCGTTTGGTCTGTTTTTTTTTTTTCGAGTTCGTGTAATATTGGCGGCTCAAACTGGTCTTCAGTGAAATGTAGCTAGAACATAGAGCGATGAGATAATTACTCAGGCTAGGTGAAAAAAAAAATCTTGCATACAATTGAAATGAGTAATATGTTACAGTGTTAAGAATTGTTGCTCGCAAAATGTTCCCCTATTTTTACATAATAACTATAATCATCATTGATTGTTTAAGTTTCGTAAATACAGAAAATTGATGTAATGATTCCGGCTGATTTGACATCGATGGGATAACTTTTCTCGCAATAAATGAATACGCGGAATCGCGCTTTTAGAGCTCCGGCTTTCAAAGAGAAGGTAACCTGCCAACGCCTAGTAGTCATGGTCAAAGTGAAGCGTGTGTGATCATATGAACACCTCCTGCACATTGGCCGTATCCCTGATAAAATGAACGCATATTTTTTAACCCACGCGTGCGTCGAAGCATGGCAAGACACATTCAAGAATTGAAAAAAAAAATACCATACGACCTAACTAGTGCAGATTACCCGCAATACCTCGGGTTTACTTGCCAAATAGTTTTTCAGGGCCAGCATTCATTGCTCCCGAGTAACCGACGCACACTACAAGTAAAAGCTGGAAAGGCTAGCTCCTCTACAAGCCCGAATTTTGATTTTTAGTGAAGGAGGCCAGGGATCCTAGCATAATCGCGACAAATTCAATCGAGAGACTGTAATTTTCCAGTTATTTCTGACAGCAAAAAGCAGATTATAGCGCCCTGTTTCTGACTGTACAGAAGTCGAAGCGTTTTAAATGATGGAGCCTTGGAGCCTCGCAGAATATTCAGCATGCTGCAGAGGACAACCTTATTTTTATACAATGAACATGCTGCCGCCGCAAAAATATTGAGCAGCAAGCAGGAATAAAAAACGCAGCGTCAGGTGACGCGTTATTACGGGGAGTGAGAAAGGCACTCGACGTCGCAAACAACTCTGTTTTTTCTAGGAATAAACGTCTTTCGACTAATCTTGTGAATCCATTGACTCGTGCGCAAGCCGTCACGCTTGCCTTGAGATATCATGAATACCGCATAACCATCTTCAGGTCGCTTGCTGCAGTTGCACGCGCAACAGCACGGCATAGAGCTTGCACGCTGCAATAAAAGCACAGCGCGCAATATTCGCTCGCAGAGACTAGGGGAAAAAATGGCGCGAAGGAAAAAGAAAACACAAGGAAAACGTCGGACGCGCGTCGGTTTCCAATGGCAACGGCAGGGAGACCAATCGTCGCTCAGGAAATCGGGCGGAGAGCCGGCCTTCAGCGAAGGGGCGCGCAAGGGGCGAGGAGGAGGCGAGGAGGTAGCGCGGCGGCGGCAAAGTTCAATCGTTGGCGTAACTTTCAAAGTATCAAGGGGCTTTATTAAACCCCACAAACCAACCAACCAACACAAGGTGTAATCGGCTGGGGCGATAGTATTTTTTCTTCCACTACAAGAACTGCTGCTGATCGAAGGGAACAAAATGTAGCGCACCAAGACAAGGACAGAGAAAGAAGACACACACAGCGCTAAATTCCAACTAATATTTATTCAAGGAAGAAAGCATGGTTTTATGCCACCGCGTATCACATGCGCCAAAAGAACCTGCGCTTGCAAGTCGTATCAGCCAGATACGCAATCTCCTTTGGCAACAACGCGACAGAAGGGTTACTTATACAATCATCTTTCAAAAGAGTAATCCATTCAGCTTCAACTATTTCACGCGTTAACCGGTTTTTGTGCACTTTTAAAACCATACTTTTTTTTTTAGGAGAGGAATACAATAGCAAACACGGCAATCAGCCGACAAACCTTTACCACACCTGTTACTGACATCCCGGCCATGCTCACGAAGCCTATAATTGAGGCATCTGCCCGTTTGACCAATATATTGCTTGCCACAGGATAGGGGCATCTGATAGGATAGGGGTCTTCAGGATATCAGGATAGGGGTCTTCTTTCTCTGTCCTTGTCTTGGTGCGCAACATTTTGTTCCCTTCGATCACGTACCAACAAGCCCAAGTATCTACCCTGCTGATGATGTTCGTGTAGAGCGTTTTGTGTCTATGACTAAGCCGCTTTTTGAGAATGAGTGCAAGGCGACAAGCTCGCAATTAACCTTAGCTTAACTGGAAGACGCAGTTTATCGTTTTCCGCCTTCCAAAAGTGCGGGACCTTATGGTCTTTCAGGCGAATTTTACAAGACATTTAAAACTGTTTTATCCCCATTCTTACTTCAAATTTTTGTTACCAGTACTGAGGCGGGATTTCTTCCATAGTTCTTTAAAAGCTATATTGTGTTAATACTGAAACTTGATGAGGAGTTGATTATAAGATCTACGCTGAACTCTTGACAAACAGGCTGTTGTTTGTAATCTCTACTTTGACTTTAACTCATCAGACACGCGGCTTGATGGGCCAGTCAGTACAACCTAATTTCCATGTAGTACGCACGGTTTTAGAGTATTGCAGTGGCGCTCACGAGCAGTTGGCACTGCTGAAAATTGACCTGACCCTTACAAAAATGAGTTTTGAAACTCTATTGTTGGACTATTGACCGCCTTTTGAATTTATTGAATTTCGATAGACATTCAACCCCAGCTGAATGCAATCTTTACAGGGCCAACAGAATTTTCATTGTGTTCTACCCAATAGACTTTTTGTGCAATTTTTTCTATGTGCTTTTTGTTGTCAGTTTTCAACGTTCACGAACAATTAGCGTGTACTGTTCATGCTGGCCCATGTTTTTAAGTAGTTTTAGGCACAAATGATAAGAGCATGATGTAACAATTTCGTTATGAATTTTTGGTCTCACTTGTAATCAACTATTGGCCACATTCTGCAAAGGGAAATATAAGAGCAGCATGCAAATGCGTGCTCGTTCATGTTATATAAAAGTACATATTAACGGTGCACACTTAGCTCAAGCTTCGCAACACAGTGAAAATATGCCCTAAAAACTTCATGATGGCAAAGCCTCCACTAATAATGCAAATACATCGTTGAATGTCAATCAGAATCCGTAATGGATCAGCTTCTGTATGTCGCAGAAGGTAACTTTAGTGGTAGGACATATTTTATATTTATCATAAAACAAGTTCAGTGAGTCATCATACTAACAAACAGGATCCTAGATTGAACCTACCATGTAGGGCAGGACAGAGCTTTTTTAAACCAGTTCCAAAGTTCACTATATATATGCTTCAGGGTCTGACATTCTGCCCAAGCATAGGTATTTTTGCCCGTAGCTTTTTGCCGCAAAATGAGGTGCAGTCTGTATTGGAATCCTCCACCGCTGTATGTCTTTGGAGAATTTTACTGTTATTTTTTTCTTTTCCTTCCTTTCTTAGTGGACACCATGCTAAAATGAAGTCACTTTAAACATTGAGGGGTTCTAATAATCACGGATTGATCCCACGCATACTATAGAGTTAACACGCATAGCAAAAACATTCGCGTATGAAAAAAAAAACAAGATTGCATGCGTCTTCTAACGGCGACTCTTCTTTTCAAAGAAGCATTCGGCCGCCGCCTTGCCCCTGTCCGCATCCCACTTCCCCCGTGCCCTGTGAACGGCGCCAGCATGTCCGGAGAGGTCGAGGGTCGCTTCCTGTCGGCTGGGGGGAAAAAAGGGGGAGGGAGGAGGGGTTGCTCCCGCTTGGTCTCCGCTCTCTGCCTTGACCGTGGTTTGTTTTCACGGAGATGACCTTGGCTTCAGCAGTCGCGCAGCGGGGGTGGTGGCTTTTCACCGAAGCTGTTCTTCTGCGCCCCGTTTTCTTTGCACGCAGACGCGGGTACGCTGAGTGCGGCGATGTGCCAGTTCAGTTGGCGTTTTCCCGCCACCGTGGTCGCATCTTGCACTGTGAACGAAGCACCGTATGTAGGTTTTTCGCTGGTGATTATCACGAAGATCGTTTTGTTCAAATTGGAGCGCGAACGTACGAATTTAAGTCTTCGGAGGACTCCGCTCTTGGGCGGCAGCTTCTGCGCAAGGAGGACGTGTTTAAGAAGTTCAACAGTCGCAGGCGTTTTGGATTCTAGGCGAAAAGCCGGCGCGGGCGGAGGGAGCGTCTGCACTTTGGTGAGCGTTTTACTTTTTCCTATTCGTGTTTGTGCCAGTCTTGTACTGTGTGTGCTACAAGGTGAAGCCCGCATGTAAATATTTCTAGCAGACAAACCAGCCTCGTCGCAAAAAAAAGGAGGGGGAGAGAGAGAGAGAGAGAACGAGGTTTGTCTCTACGCGGACGCTGGGGCCGATGGAACGCCAGCTGGAATGGCGACATTTTCGATCTTTCTTTTTTTTAATCGGTGACCGTTTTTGACGGATTGTTCGGCACAGTGCTGTACTCTTTCGATACGCTACTCGCGCTGAGACGGACACATTATCGAGATCATAATATGCCTCTGTCACACATTGTGGATTATTGAATCTGTGCAGCTCCGCCATTTTTGAGTGTTTGTTTTTGTTTCCACTCATTTTAGTGCCTATAGTTGGTAATTTTGCTTCAAGTTTTCTGGGGTAGTAATGCTTGTGACCTGCGCTTTGCTATTTATATTCACAATGGGATCTTTGACGGCAGCATATATAGTTTATCAGGGAGAAATGAACGATGTGGTAGTGCTGCCGAGCTGTGGAGGCGGCGGTCGATGCCGTCTAAGCAGTGAAAGACAGTGACAACTCATTTTAGACAAGAAATTTCTTGCGCTATGACGTGGAGCAGCGCACAAATGCCTTTGCTCTATCTTTAGGTTAGTATATACCGCAACTTAATTATGATTTATATTGTTTATTTCAGCATCACATGCGAGGAGTTCCCGGACGTATCAGCGTTTTACGCAAAGAACAGCCTGGCGTCATACCCTGCACATGAATTGAAATAAAGCAAATAAACAACCCAGCTCATGTTATGGGTTCACCAAAGATGCATATTTTTTCTTTCTCATTAACGCGCATTTTTTATTCTGTGTTCCCTTTCCGCTGCGGATTAACAGAAAATGCTGCGTGATCAACGGTTAGCCAGGAGCAGGCACGAGGTGGTTTACATTAATGCAAAAGTAGCACAGCACATATCCTTGCTGCGGTCAGTCAACACATTCTATGTTCTGCTCGACCAATCAACAATTTAGTCAGTTTAGTGTAGGTTAATGAGTGAGTAAGTATAATGGGGCTTAAAAGATCAAGATCTGTTTTGTTCTTTTATGCCTCACTATGCTTATCATTAACCAGCACTGATCAGACAGGATTGTTGATTGGTCGGGCAGAACATAGAATGTGGTGACTTATCGCAGCTAGGAGATGTACTGTACTACTTTTGCATTAATGAAAATCACCCCGTGTCTGCTCCTGGCAAACCGATGGTCGTGCACTATTTTCTGTTGCTCAGGAGTGGAAAGGTAGCAGAAAATCAAAAAGCGTCACTTGCAGAGTTCCTGAAGCATTTGAGCCTGAAATCAACAGAATTTCAGTTGCGCGAATTCCAAAAGCGCTCTTAAGAAACACATGGGCCACTATTTCATAAGCGCTCAACAAGAGGTCAACACTGCATCATCCAAAATGTTGTTGATTATCGACAGACTTTCAACAGCGTGTATTGACACAACGCTTTCGAATTTCTATAGAAACCCTACATGCATTTTTGTAAGGGGAGAAAAGCATTTTATCGGATATCCCACTCGTTTCTCTCTTCTCTCTTAGATCGTGCATATCTCGGTTCAGTTGTTTCTACTGGGATACTTTTTTTTTTTTTTTACGAAGAACGTTCCGCACGCTTGATTGTAAATTATTGTCTCTCATAACCAGTCCTCATCTAGTCCACTGTAAAACAAAAACCTGCCATTTACCCCGCTCTTGTTCGCTTCTTGTTTGAGCCACATTGCCTAAGTGTCGTAAATAGCACAGCATTCAGTAACTCTCGTATTATAGGCCACGAACTTAAAGCATTTGCTTATATATGCAGATTACCCCGCGTTTTCCTGCGCTAACAGGCCAAGTATCAATGAGGTTATTCGTTTATCTGAGAATTCAGTGCCAGGTGCTCAGATTAGTCCACAGATTAATCGTTCTAAGAATTGCGGTCTCAGGTTTTCTATGGGAGGATCGATACCTGTTTAATATGCTGGTATGGCATGGATATCTAGGGTACTAAACTGCCTTGTCATCCCTTTGAGAGACCATAATCATAGTGCGCTTTACTGGAAACACCGCGTGCCGACCTCTCAGCAATACGCTCAGACTTTTCTCCCTCTTAAACTTTCTATTTTTGGCAGGTCGACCCTCTTCTGTAATCTGTTCCTAGCCACTACAATTGATTATGTTCTCCAGATAATTCACTTCTGAAGACTTCATACCAAGCGTTTCCACAGAGTGCTAGCTACTTTTGTATGAGCTCCGTCTTTTGAATCTATGAGGCGTGATAACCTTCTGCGGCCTGTATAAGCCGGCGGCCTTGGTCCAAACTACCTCTATCTATGGTACAAAGTTCCGCGTTTAATGTTTTTCATGACACATGCCCACCGACGGTATGTGCATTTTTTGCGAGCAAACTTAATTCATACTTTACCGAATCCCCCTGTGTTTTCCAATCTTTCTGATCGTTCATTTTTATGGTGTATAAAGCATCAGATGAATTTGTGTGTTCGATTCCTTTTGTTCGTTTTTCCCCACAGTTCCTGTCTTCAGTGTAGAGGAAACAACGGTATAATGATTTACTTTCTGTGCTTTTCCCTCAACCCATGTACCGTTCTTTGTATTTTGTTTTACAGAGACATGCTGTACTCAAAAGAGCATAAAAATGCCTCTCTCGCCATGTCCGAAGTCGCTCTGTTATGAGCTACATAAAAAGAATCTGCTAGTTAAAACGTGATACCAAGAAGGTCATTTTTGTGGCTATGGTAAATTGCCGCCTTAGTGATTCTCCAGACCCCATTGAGCATTGTCTTATTGCAGACATACAATACTGTCCTGGGACGTTATGCAGAGGTCATTGAAAAAAGGGACTTAATTTGACACCGCATTCTGTACGACCATATTGCACGACCATATGTTGATGAGTCTTTGGACATGTTGTTGTTGCTGTAGGAAGAAGGAAAAGAACATGTACGGGCCTGCTACTGGCTCTGTAGCTGAGCCACCACCGCTGCCTCGTGCTGACAGAAGAGAGAAAGTAGAGAAGAAAAAGAAGAGGGAGAGAAAGGCGCGCGCCGCAACAGTCGCCGTCCACCACCTCAGCGGTGGCGGGTGCAATGACAGCCCACAATAGATACAAATTTGGTGGCTTGGTGGCTGGCTAGCCCCCGCCGCAAGCGGCATTGGCCTACCGTCCCAGCCCCGTAGGGTCAGGAACTGCCACCCTTCACCACCTCCACCCTCCTTTTTATTTTTTTTATTTTTTTACGTGATTTTTCTGATTGGATTACGTCCCTGGAAAACGCGCATAATGGACAGACATTGTGTTGTTTCTTTAAAAACCCCACTTCTCTAGGATGATTGTTCATTTAAGGAATTGCATGCATAGGCCGAGTTTGAACCGGAGCGGCACTAACTCTTAGTGATTGTGCTCTGCATTTTCTCTTGCTTAGAGCTTTACTGACTTAGTATGCCCTCTTAAGCATCGTGTTGATTTGACACTGTTTTTCTAATAATCTGAACATCGTTCATATGCATAGAACATTGTTTAAGTCTAATAAATACTTTATTGAAGAAAAGCTGCCATAGTATAGTGCCTGCATATAGGCAAAGGATCGGTTCGTCCTTGCGCGGGTTCGAATTCCAGTCGCGTCAATATTTCGTTATCTATTGGCAACCTGTCATCGTACACTCGATCACCTTCTTATAACCGGTCATTCTATAGTCGAATGTGACAGTATCCATCCGGATGTCGAGGAAGGAACTGTCACTTTCCCAGTCAACTGCTGTTCGAACAAAAAGGGAGTGCAGGTGCGCAGTAGTGCGTGTACTAAATGGATTATCTGCTTTGCCTTGACTGGTCTGAAGGGAAACGTGATGATCTGAATTAAAACCTGCGAGGGGTGAGTGGCCCATTTTGTGACAGATTTTCTCTGTCTATAGACTCTGCGTTGCGTCTCGAAGTCAGGTAAGTTAGCTTTATATTTTATAGAAATTACACTAAAGCGACAGAAGTAATTAGAGTGGATTAATCTAGCTGCGCGGTTTTAACTGATTCAAGCGTTCTAGCCAATAAAAATGTGAGGGTCCCAAACTGCGCATGCATATTCCAGCTTATGAAGAACAAATGTTATGTAGGCGAGAGAGTTAACAGATGAAGAAGCTAATTCAAGGTGCGTACGTCGTAAATAAGGCACGATTGCCTTCGTTTGCAATTGCTGTATTATGGTCGGACATGAAGATCATGCGATATGTTAATTCCAAAGTACCGCCCCGTCATGGCGGCGCAGCGGTTAAAGGGCACAACTGCTGAACTCAAAGATGCGGGATCGAATTTCGGCCGCGGCGGCCCCTATTCGACGGAGGCGAAAACCAGGGCGCCAGTGCACGATGAGTACGATGTCAGTGCACGTTAAAAAACTCCAGAAGGTCGAAAATTTAGGAGTCCTCCACTACGGCGTTCCTGATAGCCTGAGTCACTTTGGGGCATTAAACCCATAAGACGACCAATTTCAAGGCAGCTGCATGCAGGCATGGAAGAAAAAAATTACGAGGGACTTTAGCGACTAAAGTTGGGAAAGGCGAAAGCTTGAGTGCCGCATTCTGCTACGCAACTGGCATGAATCAGCAATTAATTAGGTAAATAATAAATAATTTACTAATCAATGAGTAGGTAAGTGGGTATTTAATTAGGATAAAACTGTTGGTGATGACATGAAAAATGCTTCATTTAAGAACGCATTTACGGTGGTAACGCATTTGTCACGCTGTGATGGCCTATACCAATATATTTAAAAATGTGAAAGTGCATTTTAAAAATGTTAACGTATATCAGCCTGAAAGTTATGCCTTCCTGTGCAGAGAAAAGAATTTACTACCAGTTTCGGTTCACTGTTTTTATCACATCCGCCCCACTTGCGCGCAACCAATAGATGAGCGTTGTGTCCTTGTACATTGCGTTCCTAACTCAACATCCAGTGTACACCGCCTACAGTCGCATGGCGTTCATAAATGCACTTCACGTACGCTGACCTGCCTAAACGTTCTTGTTTATTGCTACTTCGGATAACGCACTGGTATTGCCCATTGGAACTTTTGACTTGGACTTGACCTGACAGGAGCGGTATTACACTCTACAAAAGGAAAGCACTTTGTCGCAATTTTCGCAAACAGCAACAAATGATGTAAATAACCATAAATATACACTAAATCATGCAGAAAATTAAACAGAAATATAATACAAAAGAGCTTTTTTTTTTCTGACCGCACAACATAACAGCACGTCAAGCGGATCAATAAATGCGCATTTTTCATGTGCGAGACAACTATTACACTCATAGAAAAGACTAACTTATGAGCTTAAAGCCAATGGGCGTAAAATTATTTTGAGCAGCATCTATTAGCAATGGGTGAACATTACACAAGAACATTATTTGATACTCGATGTCTGGCTGAATTTATAGCCAGTAATTCTGTTCGTGTTAAAAAAGCCATCGTAAACCTATTTTGAGCAGCATCTATTAGCAATGGGTGAACATTACACAAGAACATGATTTGATACTCGATGTCTGGCTCAATTTATAGCCAGTAAATCTGCTCGTGTTGAAAAGGTCATCGTAAAACTATTTTGAGCCGCATCTATGCAGTGACCAATGGATGGTGAGGTCCCGAATTAGCCTAAATCTGAAGAAGGAACGCAACAGATTAGTAAGAAAGAAACTCATCAACGAATTAGCGGTGTGGGGGTTCCGGATCTCGCTACAGAATAGATACTCAGCTCTAACCGAGGATGGCGACATTACCCTAGGAGCAATGAACAATTATTTCAGAGATATTATTACTGAGTGTGCGGTAGAAGTAGGTGGTAGGATAGTTAGAGAGGATACCGGTAAGCTGTTTAAGGAGACGAAATATTTGATTAAGAAACGCCAGAGTATGAAAACTTCCAATCCAAAAGACCAGATCGAATTGGCAGAGATATCAAAGCTAATCAACAAACGCAAAGTGGCCGATATAAGGAAGTATAACATGGAGAAAATTGAGCATGCTGTAAAGAACGGGGGAAGCCTTAAAGCGGTAAAGAAGAAATTGGGCATATCCAAAAACCAGATGTATGCGATAAGAGACAAGGCGAGCAATGTCATCACGAATATGGACAAGATAATCAAAGTAGCCGAGGAGTTGTATACAGATATCAGAGTCCTTCAATGCTTTTTTAAAACATTGAAGGACTCTGCAGATATCTACAGTAGCCAAAGTAGTCAGGACCATAACGAGATTAGCGGCAGGAAAAAACAGTCACACGTTCCACCAGTGACGAATTACGAGGTCAAGAAAACATTAGATACTATGAAAAGGGGGAAATCAGCTGGGGAGGATCAGATAACTACAGATTTGCTAAAAAACGGGGGGGGGGGGGGGGGATATCGTGCTAGAAAAACTGGCCACCCTGTAAACGCAGTGCCTGGTGTCATCGACGGTACCGGAACCATGGAAGAATGCAAACATTATCCTTATTCATAAGAAAGGGGACTCTAGGGACCCTAAAAATTACAGACCAATCAGCTTACTGTTTGTTACGTATAAGGTATTTACTAAGGTAATCGCTAATGGAATCGGGACAACCTTGGACTGCAATCCAGCAAAGGATCAAGCAAGTTTTCGGAAACAGTACTCTACTATCGATCATATCCATACCATCAATCAGGTGGCAGAAAAATGCTCGGAATATAGCCAGCCCTTATACATAGCATTTATTGATTACGAAAAAGCATTTGACTCAGTTGAAACCTCGGCGGTGATGCAGGCATTGCGAAATCGGGGGGTAGACGAGTCGTACGTGAAAGTGCTGGAAGATATATATAGTTTCCATTCTAAAACAGCGCAAAAGAACAGGGACGAGAGAACGAAACGTACAACTGCGCTCGTGTTGTACGTTTCGTTCTATCGTCCCTGTTCTTTTGCGCTGTTTTAGAATATATACATACCAACCCGCCCAGGCTTCTATTTTAGCATATATATAGTGGCTGCACAGCAACCATAGTTCTGCATAAAGAGAGTAACAAAATTCCCATAAAGAAAGGTGTTAGGCAAGGAGACACAATCTCCCCAGTACTATTCACAGCTTGCTTAGAGGAAGTATTCAGAGACTTGGAATGGGAGCAGTTAGGAATAAGGGTAGATGGAGAATACCTCACTAATCTGCGATTTGCTGATGAAATTGCCTTGCTAAGCAACTCGGGGGATGAACTGCAAATAATGATGGGTGACCTAGACAGGAAAAATAGAAAGGTAGGCTTGAATATCAATATGCAGAAGACTAAGGTAAGACAGCCTCGGGAAGGAACAACTAAGACAGCCTCGGGAAGGAACAACAGTTTACATTAGGTAGCGAAGTACTGGAAGTAGTAGGCGATAATGTCTACTTAGGACAGGTAGTAACCGCAGATCTGGACCATGAAAAGGAAATAACAAGTAGAATACAATTGGGATGGAGCGCATTTGGCAAGCACTCGCAGATTATGACTAGCAGCTTACCGGTATCGCTCAAGAGGAAAGTATACAACAGTTGCATCTTACCTGTAGTCACCTATGGGGCTGAAACGTGGAGGCTAACCAAGAGAGTTCTGCTTAAGTTGAGGACAACACAGAGAGCTATGGAACGACAAATGGTTGGGATAACATTAAGAGATAGGAAGCGTGCAGAGTGGGTCACAGAAATAACTCAAGTTACCGACATTCTAGTGGAAATTAAGAAGAAGAAATGGGCATGCGCCGGACATGTAGTGCGAAGAGAAGATAATCGATGGTCGCTTAGGGTAACAAACTGGATTCCAAGGGAAGGAAAGCGTAGCAGGGGGCGGAAGCAAGTTAGGTGGGCGGATTAGGTTAAGAAGTTCGTAGGAGTCAAGTGGATGCAGCTATCACAGAACCGGGTTAAGTGGAGAAATATGGGAGAGGCCTTCGTCCTGCAGTGGGTATAGTCGGGATGATGATGATGATGATGATGATGATGATGATGATGATGATGATGATGATGATGATGATGATGATGATGATGAAGTAAGGAATGGGTGTTAAAAGCTTTGGAAACCGTGATAACGAATAAGCAAATTCCGGACAGCTGGCGACAGAGTAAAATGAATTTGATTTATAAAGGGAAAATAGAAAGGATGCACATAAAATCCTACATTCCGATTACAGATTGGCCATGCAGGCGGTGAAATTAAAGATGCTAGCATGGGTAGAAAGTAACAAGATACTCGGAGAACTTCAGAACGGCTTTAGAAATGGTAGGCGCCTAGATTATAGCCTGTTCGTGCTTACCTAATGCATCGAAATATCTAGAGTGGAAAATAGACCTTTGTATTTGGCCTTCCTGGACATAAACGGGGCGTACGACAACGTAAACAGGGAACTCCTGTGGAACATATTGCGGTTGTGCAACGTTCGCCATTCTTTCACGACTGCCTACCATCCACAGACGAACGGGCTTACCGAACGCCTTAACCGGGCACTGACTGACATGTTGTCTATGTACGTTTCTGATGACCACCGCGACTGGGACATAACGCTGCCATTTGTGACATTTGCCTACAATTCGTCGCGTCACGACACTACCGGCTACTCCCCCTTCTATCTTATATACGGCCGTGAACCTCTGCTTCCGTTTGACAGCCTGCTCCCGTCTGTCACCACTGCCAGCTCATATGCTCGTGACACCATAGCCCGAGCTGATGCTGCCCGCGTTGTTGCTCGCAACCGACTCGCAGCCTCCCAGCACTCCCAGAAACGTCGCTATGATTCCTGTCATCGCAACACCCAGTATTCTTGCGGCTCTCTCGTGTTGCTTTGGACCCCAGCTCGCCGCGTTGGCCTCTCGGAAAAACTTTTGCCCCGTTATACAGTACCCTACCATATTTTACGACAAGTGACACCAGTGACATACGAAATTGCGCCCTTGCATCCCGCACGCCATACCTCTACACCACGCACCGAGACGGTCCATGTTGCACGCCTAAAGCCGTACTACACGGACCCTGGTTTGGACGCTAGTACGCACCGGGATGGTGCTTTTCAGCCGGCGGGATAGTGTCACATTAGGCGGTGCATACGCATAAGGAAAGAAGAAGAAGACTCTCTTGAGTTTTTAGAGAAGACGACTTTCAACAGAGTCGGCTGGTGCTTGCAGAAAACGTGTTTGAAAGCCTTGTCTTCAGTGTCCGCCCTCTGCTCCAAGCTGAACTACCCCGTAACGGTATTAAAGGAAGAAAGCATCGGTTACGAGATAACAGAGTCCCTACAGGAAATATACCGAGATAACAAAGTAGAAATTACATGGGAAGGGATAAGAAGTACGGAAGCTGTCAAGGTATGCTAAGGATTACGACAAGGTTGTCCTCTATCACCGCTGCTGTTCATGCTTTATAAGATAAATGTGAAACGCAGGATACAAGAAGGTAACCTAGGTTTTAACCTGTCATATAGATTACGCGGAACCGCTGTAGAGCAGCGCCTCCCCGGTTTAATGTATGTAGACGATATTGTGCTGCTAGCAGAAATTCATCAAGAATTGCAAACTCTGGTTAAGTATTGCGGAGACGAAGTGGATGCACTAGGCTACGGTTTTAGCGCAGTTAAGTCAGGTCTGATGATTTTCAATGGCTCAACTGATCAAGGTCTTACAATACAAGGCCATGATGTACCCAGAGTGGCAGAATATAAATATCTCGGGGTATGGGTAAACGAAGGATTGGCATACATTGAAAAGCATGAGCAATTACTAAAGGCAAAAGGGCGAAGAAATCCCAGTATAATGAAGCATAGGGCATTGTGGGGATACAACGGGTATGAGGTTTTGAGGGGTACTTGGAAAGAAATTATGGTGCCCGGCCTTACATTCGGAAATTCGGTTTTGTGCCTAATATCAGAGGTAAAGTCGGCATTAGAAATAAATCAGAGAGCCGTCGGACGATTAGCACTGGGTGCCCACGGAAAAACCACAAATGAGGCGGTACAGGGAGATATGGACTGGGCATCTTTCGAAGTACGGGAAGCTCAGAGTAAAATAATATATGAGAAACGCCTGAGGAAATTTTACAGTAATAGATGGGCAGCTAAAATATTTAAACACCTACGCCTAAAAAGCGTTGACTCCCAATGAAGGAAAAGAACTAGAAAACTAACCAGTAAGTATGCTGGTTACAAGGACGAAGAAGTAAAGAGCGTTAAGCAACAGTTGAAAAGCACACAAGGTAAATATTGGATAAATTCGATGGAAAATAAACAGAGTGTGGAACTATACCGAAAGTGGAAAAGGCAGATCAGGAAGGAAGGTTTCTTTGATAACTCAAGAGGCAGTGCCCTACTTTTTGAAGCTAGATCAGGGTGCCTTAGAACACGCAGCTACAACAAGAAATTTAACAAGGAAGATGACACATGTGCAGTATGTTGTAAATCCACAGAAACAATTAACCATATTATACTCGAATGTAATGGTATCCATCCGGAAGTCGATGAAGCGCAGTCACTCTTCCTGAAGCTTTGAGGTTTAGAGATGCCAGTGGCCGGTTGGCATATTGCCAAACCATATCCCGTAGGCGCACTGGAGCAGACGACGCTCTCAGCGAGCTAAACGGCGATTTTTGCTGAAAGGTCTCCCTGAAGACTACCTAAAGGTAACATACACTCACTGTAAACGGCGATTGTCGCTGAATGTGTCTGAACGCAACCTAAAGGTAACATACACTCACTGAAGGCAGGAAATGATTACGGTGAAGGTAACTGCTTATTGTAACCGTTCTCATACCAATTGTTACTGAAATGTGTCAATGAACGCTATCTAAAGGTAACATACACTCACTGAAGGCAGGAAATAATTACGGTGAAGGCAAGTGAAAAACAATATCCAGAAAAAAAGTTAAAGCACAGGAGTCGAACAGATGTTTCACTAGCATCAGTGCAGAGGTGGATGGTGTTAATGCATTGCGCCACAAAAGCGACGGGAACAATTGCTTTTAAATGCGTTATTATCGTATATTCACAATTTGCCGCCAGGTGGCGTTGCTCAGAGGAATCACGCTCAGAGCGTCGTCTGCTCGAGTGCTCCTACATCATGTGGTTTGGTAATAAGCGGACGGGTGTGTGTGTGAAAAACTTGATTTGGAGCGAATGAACCTGCGGTGGAAGCTAGCAAAACCTTTGGAAGATTAGTGGCTTAAAAGCAGAAAAGTGACATAATGTTAGTAATATAGAAAGAAAATTTCAATAAATAGAATTATGGTATAGTTAACTAATATAAAATAATAATTAAGATATAGGGAGAAAAAATGAGCATGCTAGCAACTGCTACTACCCCGTTTTAATGGAGACGCTCCTATATTCCACCCATGCATCCGTCGAGTGACAGATGCTGCGCGTTTCCTTTCCTGCAAACGAATTACAGAACGCCGATGAACTTAGACGCGCTCGACATGGAATCCAAGGAATGCTTAGCTGCTGGCGAACGGCGCAGAAGACTGGAGAAATTAACTTCTGATCCCGAGGTAGTCACTGCTTTTCGCTACGTATATCCAGGCATAGCAGAGCTATAGCCACCTTTAATTTTTTATCTGTTGTAGGTCGTCATTGCACCGGACGACGGCCGTTGAGACGCGCGTCTTTCTCTTCCTCTTCTTTTTCTTTCTTCTCTATTTGTCTTCTGTCCACACGAGGCAACGGAGGTGAGCTGTGGTTAGGTTATTCCTCAATGCCTTTCGGTGTTGTCGTTGTGGCTGTAGGAGGAAGGAAAAGAAAATGCACGAGCGGCCTGCTACTGACTCTGTAGCTGAGCCACCTCCACTGCCTCATGAGGACAGAAGGTGAATGGATGGACTAAACTTTAATGTCCAACAGATAAGGTGATCTACCCACCACCCGACACGCAGGTCAAAAGGCGGGTGCCGCCGCCTCAAAGGCAGGCCGGGAGGTCTTGGGTCCCAGCAGCCTTTTCAGCCAGTTGGACGAGTAGGAGCTGGAGCTCAGGGTCCGAGCTGCGCAGCAGGGTCTCCCAGGTGTCTCTACAGCCTATATTGTTCGTCCTCCTGGGAGAATACGGGCATTCCCATATTATGTGGTCGAGGGTCCCTCTCGCCCCACAAAGATTGCACTTGTCACTCCTAGCCTCAGGGAACATGTGGTTCGCCATAACCGGGTGCGGATATGTATAAGTTTGCAGTCGCCTCCACGCCACTGCTTGTCTGCTGTTTAATTTCTGGTCTGGTGGGGGTACCAGTCTACGATCCAATCTGTAGTGCTGCGTGATCTCCCCATATTTTAGCAAGCGCTCTCCGCTTCCTCGGTAATCAAGTGGCCCTGTAGCGGCTCGGCGGTAGAGATCTCGAGCCAGCTTGCGGGCCGCCTCGTTGCCGGGGACGGCTTCGTGCGCAGGAGTCCAAATTATTTGAATTTTCCTATCCAACTTTTTCTGGCCTAGGATTCTGGCTGCTAAGGGCGAGATCCTGCCCTTGTTAAAATTTTGTATGGCAGTTTTGCTGTCACTGATGACAAACTTCGCTTCCGTTCCGACGCAAGCTAACGCAATCGCAGTTTTCTCGGCTATTTCTATGTTCCGCCCGCGCAAAGTGGCAGCTGTCACGGGATTGCTCCGGCCGCTGACGACCGTTGCTACCGTGAAACTGCCACCACCTCCCGCCGCGTCTACGGCCACTTCATGTTCCGACATTTCGCCGAATCTAATTTCTAATGCTTCGGCTCGTTTTTTCCTCCTGTCTTTGTTATATTCTGGGTGCATGTTTTTTGGCAGCGGGGGAATCACCAAATTTTGTCTGACTTCTCTAGCTACCTCCACCTTGACCGTGGGACCTCTATCCGGATTTATTCCAACTTTCGTCAAAATGACTCTTCCTGTCTTCGTGGTGCTAAGTCTCTCAATTTGAGAGGTTCGCACCGCTTCCGCAAGTTCTGCCCATGTGTTGTGTACCCCTAGAGCCATCAATCTCTCTGTGGATGTGCATATGGGCAGTCCCAGCGCTCTTTTTACGCATTTTCTAATTAGAGACTCAATTTTTTCTTTTTCCACCGCTTTCAAATCTAGATACGGCGTTGCGTGGCTCACTCGGCTGAAGATGTAGGCCTGTATCAGTTTCATCAAATTTTTTTCCTTTAACCCTCGGCCTCTGTTGGCCACCCGCCTAATTAGGCTCAGGGTCTGCATCGCGTGATTCTCCAGCCTCTTGATGGTCTCGCCATTATGTCCGTGTGACTGGAGAATCAAGCCCAAGATTCTGATTTGCTCGACTATTGGTACCTCGTTACCCGCCACTTTAATTTTGATCTCCGACGGTGCCTTGCACCTTAAATGCTTCGGATTGTATATAAACAATTCTGATTTCTGCGGCGAGCACGCTAGGCCTCTCTCTGCCGCGTAATCGACTATAATGTCGGTGACGGCTTGGAGCAGGTTTTCGACGCACGAATCACTTCCCCGGTTGACCCAAAGGGTGATATCATCCGCATATATACTAAATTTTAATCCTTCGAGCTTTGCCAATTGCTCGGGGAGTTCCCTCATAGCCACGTTGAAGGGTAGGGGGGACAGCACTGATCCCTGGGGCGTACCCTTACTCCCTAGCTTTATTGCGGGGGATTCCAGCGTCTGGAACTTCATGCAGGCCGTTCTACCTGTCAGAAAGTCCCTGATGTACCGATATGTCCTGGTACCTACATTAATCTTGTTCAGCCCTTCCAGGACCGCCTCATGTTTTACGTTGTCGAAAGCCTTCGTGAGGTCGAGCCCCAAAATTGCTTTCGCATCTTTAGACTTTGAGTCTATTATGTCATGTTTGATTTGGAGCATGACGTCCTGCATACACAAGTGAGGACGGAACCCGACCATCTCATGTGGCCACAGATCACCCTGCTCCATGAAATTCATCAGTCTGGTCTGGACGACGTGCTCCATCAATTTCCCCACGCATGAGGTTAAGGAAATTGGTCGTAAATTTGCTAGTTGAGGAGGCTTCCCTGGTTTCGGTATTAAAATAATGCTTGCCGTCTTCCACTGTTGTGGGAGTTCGCCTTTTTCCCAACATTCCTGCATATACTCCGTTAGATATCTAATGGAGTCATCATCTAGGTTCCTGAGCATTTTGTTCGTTACTCCGTCAGGGCCTGGAGCCGACTTCGTTTTAAGTCTTACAATCTCCGCCCTCACTTCCGCTTCTGTGATGGGGGCGTCCAGCGCCTCGTTAGGCGCTCCACCATAGTCAGGAAGTGGGGTTCGTGAAGTTTCCCCCACATACGTCTCAATCAATTTGTTCATGAAATCATCATCGTTCCCTTCGAAAGCGTGCCTCACTTTTGCCAATCTTATACCAGATTGCGTCTTCGAGTTGTCTGGGTCCAACAAGTGCCGGAGGAAGCTCCACGTCTTGGAGAGGTTCATGCTCCCCTCCATTTCGTCACACTTGTTGTCCCAATTTTGTTCGCATAATTTGAAAGTATAGTCTTCGATTTCCTTATTATGTCGCGCAATCCTTCTGAGGTTGCGGTTCCATTTCTGCTTTTTGAGACGACGCTCCATGCTCTGCTTAGCTTCCCACATATGCAGAAGACGGCTGTGGGGACAGAAGAAAAAATTAGAAGAGTTCAACGCTGCTGAACCAAATACTGAGCGAAAGCAATAGCTGTGGGTGACCGAGCATTCTTCTTCTTCTTTTTTCCTTAACCAAGCCGTATGAATGTGCCTTAGTGGCCTAGAGGGGTAACAAAATGCCAAGGTCCTGAGAGGATGATTCTAACATTAGCGTCCCATGTGAAACGAGAGACCCACGTTGGCAGCTCCTGCTATCTCACATATAAAGCCCCTCTTTAACCAAGCCATATGAGCCGTTATTGGGCTCTAGGAGTAGCGTGAATGCCAGGATCCTGGCAGGCTAATTCTGACATAACCGTCCCATGTGAAACGAGAGACCCAAGGTGGCAGCTCCTGCCAGCTTGGGGTCGTCTAAAGGTAAAAGTTCAGTGGTGGTCATCGCCGTTCCACGCTGAAGGCTCAAACTGTGAGCAGTATTTCTTTCGCAATAAAAATAGAGAAAGAAAATTCTCAGTGGCTTAGGTGTAGCCTAGGAGATTGCGAAAGCAAGAGAGGCGAAGTGTCTCCAATGGAAGACGACACCACCTGTTAGGGTGTCTCGATGCGCGCGCCCTCGCGGACTCGGAGGGTGGAGATAACTCCGCCATATTTCGGCCTACCCTTCTCATAGCGCTTCAGGAGCGCTCCTATTATCTGTAATCCCAAACTTGAACGCGCGCAAAGGAACGCCACGCGACAGCCGCCGCAAAAGCGGGACACAATTCATCATCATCATAATCATCAGCCTGACTATACCCACTGCAGGGCGAAGGCCTCCCCCATATTTCTCCACTTAACCCGGTTCTGTGCTAGCTGCATCCACTTGACCCCTGCGAACTTCTTAACCTCTAACTTTGTGCCGCCCCCTGCTACGCTTTCCTTCCCTTGGAATCCAGTTTGTTACCCTAAGCGACCATCGGTTATCCTCTCTTCGCACTACATGTCCTGCCCATGCCCATTTCTTCTTCTTAATTTCCACTAGAATGCCGGTAACCTGAGTTATTTCTCTGACCCACTCTGCACTCTTCCTATCTCTTAATGTTACCCCTATCATTTTTCGTTCCATAGCCCTCTGGGCTGTCCTCAACTTAAGTAGAACTTTCTTGGTTAGCCTCCACGTTTCAGCCCCATAGGTGAGTACAGGTAAGATGCAACTGTTATATACTTTCCTCTTAAGCGAGACGGGTAAGCTGCTAGTCATAATCTGTGAGTGCTTGCCAAATGCGCTCCATTTCTTTTTCATGGTCCGGATCCGCGGTTACTACCTGTCCTAAGTAGGCATATTCGCCTACTACTTCCAGTACTTCGCTACCTAATGTAAACTGCTGTTCCTTTCCGAGGCTGTTGAACGTTACCTTAGTCTTCTGCATAATGATTTTCAAGCCTACTTTTCTACTTTTCATGTCTAGGTCATCAATCATTATTTGCAGTTCATCCCTCGACTTGCTTAGCAAGGCAATGTCATCAGCAAATCGCAGATTACTGCGGGTATTCTCCATCTACCCTTATCCCTAACTGCTCCCATTCCAAATCTCTGAATACTTCCTCTAAGCAAGCTGTGGATAGTACTGGGGAGATTGTGTCTCCTTGCCTAACACCTTTCTTTATGGGAATTTTGTTAGGTACACAATTGCGTGGGCTCAAATATGGAGACTTAGAAGCGTCAGAAGTAAGGGTGGCTGATCCTGGCTCTGATGGGGCTGGGACAGGTAGGTCACCGCCGCTTGCAGCGGGGGCTAGCCTGCTACCGAATTTTATCTGTTGTAGTCCGTCATTGCACCCACCAGTGCTTCGGTGGTGGACGACGGCTAGTGTGGCGGTGTGCGTCTTTCTCTCCCTCTTTTTTTTTCATCTCTATTTTCTCTTCTGTCCGCACAAGGCAGCGGAGGTGGTTCAGCTACAAAGCCAGTAGCAGGCCCGTGAATTTTTTTCTCGCCTCGTTGCGTTCTCCCTTCTTGGCTGCATACTGCACTCTTCTTTTAGAAAGCCGTTCTTCTCTCTGTTCAGGCGTTTCTTCGGCACGGCGTTTTCTTCTCTTGAAGTTGTAGCATTCCATACTGTTCATAGATGCAGCATCGTCCGCAGTTGAAGCATCCATCATAGTCTCATCGGCATTAAGAGCGTCCATGAAACTTGTCTCCGAACTACTGGCTGTCTCCATAGTCTCGCTAACATTAACACCACTCATTGAACTAAGCTCTGAACTTGTAGGTATACCTACATCAAGACATGTTGACCGGCGCGCTCGCCAAGCTGCTGGATAAGCACTTTGTTTAGCTCGCCGTTGTTCCGTTCTTCTGTTTCTTCAGCACGGTGCCGCTCCATGGCTGCAGCAGATCGTTCCAGCCTCGCCTTATACGCATCACCCGACAAACCGTAAGGCTACGCCCCGACTACTCCGAGGAGCCGAGCCACAGCCCCATTTATCCTCCAATCGTGACGTCACAAACAGCAAGCGCCCTCTCTCGGCTGCGACACAGCGCCGTGTATGGAGCGAGCTGGGGCCCCGTCTCTCGGTCTGGCGTGATGTCACCGCTGCAGCTCCTGTAAGGACTCATCGCCACCATCCGATGGCTCGAGCTGGAAAACCTCCCCTTATGGGGCTGGGGCAGGTGGGTCACCGCCGCTTGCGGCGTGGGCTAGCCTGCCACCGAAATTTTATCTGTTGTAGGCCGTCATTGCACCCGCCACCGCTTCGGTGGTGGACGACGGCTGTTGTAGCGGCGCGCGTCTTTCTCTCCGTATTCCTTTTCTTTCTTCTCTATTTTCTCTTCTGTCTGCACGAGGCAGCGGAGGTGGCTCCGCTACAGAGCCAGTAGCAGGCCCGTGCATTTTCTTTTCCTGCTTCCTACAGCCCCAACAACAACACAGCTCGAGCTGGGGCCCCGTCTATCGGTCTGGCGTGACGTCACACGGTCACGTGAAAGGTTATGTATGGAGGCGCCACGACACGCCAAAGGCTCGAAGTGCTAGCAGTATTGCACAAGAATGCTGAATTGGGCGAGTTGGTGCGTTCGCATTTTAGGAAACGTAGCGCAAAGAAGACAAGGACCAAAAAGAAGGATACACACACGAGCGCTTACTCACAACTGACTTTTTATTAGAAAAGCTAACAGAATTATAGGGTACAAAAAATATCAAATACATGAAATAAAGGAGGTGAATTGGCAAAAATTGACAACAATGTGGAAAAAAGGCAAAGATACACAAAAAACACGTGAAAAAACTACTTGACCACTGATTCAAGGTATGTAATCTCTACTTTTGTTAAGTTAATGGATGCTTCGCTAACACATTTATCCCCTCCTTTCTTGATATGATATGCCTCTATAATTTTTTTTGTTTGTTGGTTCACAGGAAGGGAAAGGCGCAGTATCTGTCACACGTGCTCTGTGGGCACCTGAACCGCGCCATAAGGGAAAGAAGAAAGGTGGGAGTGAAAGTGGAAAGAGAGAAAAGGGAGCCGTAGTGGAGGGTTACGGTGTAATTTCGACCACCTTGGGATCTTTAACGTGCGCTGACATCGCACAGCACACGGACGCCACTTCGTTCGCAGCCGCCGTGATCGGGTTCAAACCCGGGCACGGAGGCTGCGTTTCAATGGAGGCGAAACGAAGTGGCGTCCGTGTGCTGTGCGATGTCAGCGCACGTTAAAGATCCCCAGGTGGTCGAAATTACTCCGCAGCCCTCCACTATAATTTCTCTTGTACGTTGATTTGCACGATGTGCCAAGAACGATAGTTTTATCAAAAATGGGGCGGCATTTACATTTCGTGCAATGTTTAGGCAAATTGTCTTGTGATTTTGGGGTTAAAGAATTTCTATGTTCAGAGAGCCGGACATTCAAACAACGGCCAGTCTGACCTATGTAGTATTTTTCACAAGAAAGAGGAATTTTGTAAATTACCTGCGTTCTGCACTGTACATACCTAGATTTATGGTTAACATAGCAGCGATGCTCACTTTTTAACGCGTCTGCCTTTCTTCTTACCAAAGCGCACACACCTGACAATTTCGTGGGGGCTGACATTCTTTTCTGTTAGCTTTTCTAATAAAAAATCAGTTGTGAGTAAGCGCTCGTGCGTGTATCCTTTTTCGTCCTTGTCTTCTTTGCACTACGTTTCCTAAACTGCTAGCAGTATTGCTTTCGCAATAAAAGAAGAGAGGGAGAAAGACGCGCGCGGCAACAACAGCCGTCGTCCACTACCGAAGCAGTGGCGGGGAGGCGAAACGAAGTGGCGTCCGTGTGCTGTGCGATGTCAGCGCACGTTAAAGATCCCCAGGTGGTCGAAATTACCCCGTAGCCCTCCACTACGGCTCCTCTTTCTCTCTTTCCACTTTCATTCCCACCCTCCTCCCTTCCCTTACGGCGCGGTTCGGGTGTCCACAGAGCAAGTGTGACAGTTACTGCGCCTTTCCCTTCCTGTGAACCAACCAACCAACCAACCAATGACGGCCTACAGATAAAATTCGGTGACAGGCTAGCCCACGCCGCAAGCGGCATTGACCTACCTGTCCCAGTCCCATCAGGGCCAGGATCAGCATGGAGGTGATGAAGGATGCCTTTCGCGGAGGCGAAAGACGTCGAGGCACCCTAGGCGGAGATGGTGAAGGGTGGCTTTTTAGAGCGCAGCTCTTTGGCGTCCGTTCCTGGGTTTCGCGTCGGCGTGGTCGTCGTCGTCGGCCTCGTAACCAGCTCCGCCCCCCTTTCATCCCCCCAGCGCTAACAGCGACCGACTGATACCGCTGGATGCCGCTGACGCCGCTAGAGAGTCAAGATAACGTGACTGCATAGATTAAAATTAAATTGGTTCACAGGAAGGGAAAGGCGCAGTAACTGTCACACTTGCTCTGTGGACACCCGAACCGCGCCGTAAGGGAAGGGAGGAAGGTGGGAATGAAAGTGGAAAGAGAGAAAGAGGAGCCGTAGTGGAGGGCTACGGAGTAATTTCGACCACCTGGGGATCTTTAACGTGCGCTGACATCGCACAGCACACGACGCCTCTTCGTTTCGCCTCCATCGAAACGCAGCCGCCGAGGTCGGGTTCGAACCCGGGAACTCCGGCACAGTAGTCGGGCGTCTTACCACTGCACCACCCCGGCGGGGCTGACTGCATAGAACACCGTTGCCGCCATGCAGAAAGAGGAGGGGAGGGTTCTCCCCCTTGTTCCTGTGTGGCGGATAGGGTGCTCTTCAGTTGCCGACGCGCCGGTTATTTCACGTAGGCCCCGGCACGTCGACGAATACGTGACCACCTTCCCACGGCTAGACCTGGTTCTTGGCGCTGCGGAAGCGAGGGTATCATATTGTTTGCGTCGGCATCGGCGGCGTTGTCCCTGAAACCAACTCCGCAGCTGAGGTTGACTCACTATCGGCGTCAGCAGCATCAGTCAGTCGCTGCTATCTCTTCCCTCCTCCCTTTATCGCGTTGTCCGCTTGCTGCGCGCGCTTCTGCCCCCATCGTTTGCCGCTGGGTGTACATGCCGCCCCCCTCCCCCCTCTTCCTGCGAGTCTCCGGTTGTCAAAGCGCCGGCTCGAACTTAATTCCTTTCTTCGCTCCTCCTCCAATGCAACCCCTGTGCGATGGCAATCAGAGAGCCAGATCGGTGGCGGCGGATCTGTATATGTGCACCGCCCGAGCCGAAATTGCCGCTGCCGTTCGCCACTGCGAAATTATCTGCCAGTTCTTTCTGAGCCATGAGCATATATCAGTCTATTTCTCCGACCACAAAGCTTCCTTCATCACTGTCAAGAACTGTTAGTGGAGTCTTTGTTAAAGGAATACGTGTGAAAAATAAAAAAAAAAATCTGTGATAGCGCATACATGTGTTGCTCGATTTCTTTGTCTCAATCTATCGAAAAGGTGAAACAGCTTATTTATTGCGCTCAAATTTCGCATTAGGAAGTAACGTAATTGTCGGTAATTTTTTCTCTTCTGTCTGCACGAGGCAGCAGAGGTGGCTCAGCTACAGTCAGTAGCAGGCCCGTGCATTTTCTTTTCCTTCTTCCTTCAGTCGCAACAACATTCTCTTTAGGCTTTTTCCTTCAGTCGCAACGCAAACACATTTGCTGGAGGAAGTGCTGAATGACCACAAACTATCCCCCGCCCAGCTGCTTCCCTGAGTGCTACTCCGAAAGTGTCTTCTGCAATCTCAGATAATTATTTATACAGCATCCTTGCTCCGTTTCATGGTGACACAGCTGTCCAGCCTGACATCTGTTCTCTTGCAAAGCTTGGATGCCTAACGAAGGATGGCTTCTAGAAGCTTTTCTGGTGTGCTCCAATGGTACTGCAGAGGCATCTCCACTAAAGTGGGGGAGCTCAAAACCCGCCTTCGTTGGCACAAGCTTAAGTTGTGGGCCCTGTTACATCAGTGGTGGTGGTAAAAACTTTATTCAGTGAAGGCTAAAAAAAATTACGTTTTCCGCCGTTCCGTGGGTGGCCTTCCGGCTGCTGGTCGTGGCCTCCAGGTAACGCCTAGCGGTGACTTCCACTGCCCAGGTCGTATGCCGCTGTTGAATAAGCGGCTCCGAGCTTGCCAAAGCAGCCTGCCACAGCTGCGGGCTGTTTATTTGTCAGGAGACGGGGGAAAGTGCGCCGGACAAGAGTAGAGAATGTGAGCATAGTCTGCTCGGGGAGAGCTGCAAAGCGTGCATTGGGGCGAGAAGGCACCGGGGTGATTAAGGGCAAGGCGTGCAGAGGAGAGGAAAGTGTGGGCCTGTAAATGGTGCCACGCATTTTATTCGATTTTAGATAGGCACTTGTGAGGGAGAGTGAGGGATAATCGGGAGTTGCGATAGTGGAGGGTGATGTCGTGGAAGGTGAGGAGGGAGTCACGCGTGTCCATCCCGGGGTGGAGGGAGCAAGCTCGGTCGGTCACCTCGCGAGCGATACAATTTGCAGCCTCATTTCCAAGGTGCCCCGCGTGAGCCGAAACCCAGAAGAGTTGGACAGGACGGGAACGGGGGGGGGGGGGGGAGGAGAGCTTAAGAATGTTGAGCGCAGAGGAAGAGATTCTACCCTTTACAAAGTTGCGGACTGCGGTCTTAGAATCGCTAAATATGAGAAGGGCCGGTGTGCTAGCAATGGCGAGGGTGATGGCTGCTTCCTCTGCGGCAGTGGAAGTGAGAGCAGGGATAGTGGCGACGGAGAGGAGGATTCGTGTATTGGAAACAGTGGCCAGGGCATAGGCGAGATGCGAGAGGTAGGGTGCTGCATCAACACGGCGTAAGACCGTGTACCGTATTGGCACCAGAGGGTGGAGGCGCGGGCAGATCGGCGAGCGGCATGATGCTCAGGGTGCATGTTTTTGGGAAGGGGCTTGACAGTGAGCGTGGAGAAGAGGGAGCTGGGAAAGGGATGGGTGACCCAGACAGGGGAGACAGGGGTCAAGCGAAGGGAAGTAAGAAGGGCTCTGCCAGGGGTGGTGCGAGATAAGCGATCGAGCTGTGCCACGCGATGGGCCTCCACAAGTTCTAACAGAGTATTGTGGACGCCCATCGCCAGCAGACGAGAAGTGGGGGTGGAAGTGAGAAGCCCGAGAGCCGACTTGTAGGTTTGGCGGATGAGACAGCTGACCTTGTCTTTCTCGGCACGAGACAGAAAGAGGTAGGGGAGGGAGTAGACAAGACGGCTTAGCGCAAAGGCCGGCACAAGACGACGGAGGTCGTGCTCACGCATGCTGTAGTGTCGGTTAGCGACCCGCCGGATCAGCCGTACCGTCTGCTGGACGGTGGTAGTAAGGCGGGAAAGGACAGTAGTGTGCCATTGGATTGGAGAAAGAGACCGACAATACGGATGCAAGAGACAGAAGGGATGGGATGTCCGTCGATAGTGACATTAGTGTAGGAGATGAGGTTGGAACTATGCCTCAAGCCAGGAGGAGCAGGAGCTCTGGCTTGGACGGGGAAGAAGCTAGCCCAACCGTGCGAGCATAATCGGCGATCGTGTTCGCGCCCGCCTGGAGAGCGGCTTTCATCTCTCCAAGATTGCCGGTAGTTACCCAGAGGGGGATATCATCAGCGTAGCAAGCATGGGAGAGGTTAGGAATGGTAGCTAGAGCATGTGCCATAGGGAAAAGGGTGATGTTGAAGAGAAGGGGAGAGAGAACAGAACCCTGGGAGTACCTCGATTTCCATGAAGGAAAGCAGGAGAGGAGAGGGGGCCGAATGAGATCTCAGCCGTGCGATGAGCAAGAAAAGCCTTGATGTAACCATGGATCCGGGAACCCACGTTAAAGGTAGAAAGGGCGTCTAGGATGGCGGTATGGAAGACATTGTCAAATGCTTTCGTCAAGTCCAGTACCACAATCGCGCGAGTGTTGGCGTGAAGAGGGTGAAGGACCTCTGGAGAGCTGGAGCATGACCTCCTGGGTAGAGAAGGATGGCGAAAGCCGAACATCGAATCAAGGAAAAGATGGCTGTCCTCAAGGAAGCTCTGCAAGCGGTCTAGAACGAAGTGCTCAAAGAGCTTACCGAGACAAGAGGTGAGGGAAATAGGACGGAGATTTTGAATGTCTATGGGTTTGCCGGGCTTGGGCATGAATGTTACCTTAGCGTGGGTCCACTCAGAACGCAGAGTGCCTTCGTGCCAATGTTTGTTAAAGAGGTCCGTAATGGCCTCTAGGGATGATGTGTCCAGTTTACGAAGGGCCTTGGTATAAATTTGGTCTGCTCCTGGTTTCGAAGTGGTGCGGAGCTTATGTAGCGCCGCACAAACCTCCCCCAAAGTTATATCTGCGTTAAGCGCAGAATTAAGAGTGCCGATGTAGGAAGGGAGGGGGACGGAGGGGAAGTGCAGAGATAGCGATCTCGGAGTGCAAGAAGAAAATCGAAATCGGATAGTGGTGAGGATTGTTGGAGGCGCGTCACATTCCTGCGTTGCGTGGCCTTGGTATGCAACGGGTCAAGGAGGACACATAGGAGCGTCCATGTATCCCTCAGCCCGAGGTTACCAGCCATGCGGTCGCAGGTCTGGCCCCACTGTTGCCTGATGAGATATGAGCTGTTCTCCGCAATTTCCATAGCCAGGCGGGCAAGGCGGGCAAGGCGGAGGCGTAGTGAGCGGTTGTGTTTTCGTGAAAGCCAGCGGCGGAGCAGGGAATGATGCGCCCCCATAGGTGAAGAAGGCGGCTGTCAGCCGTGGAGGAGTGAGGAGGGGTAGGGACGGTAGAGGTGGTGGATGAAACATCTTTGAGCAAGGTGGCAGTCCATTGAGAAAGGTCTGATATAAAGGTGGGGCATGTTGCCGTGAGTGGCGGAACCGATCCCAGTCGACTACCTGGTTCAGACACTGGCGGGAGGATAGGGTAAGAAGAGAGAAAGATATGGACAGGATATAGTGGTCGCTGCCGAGAAAGGCCCAAGTGTTTGTCCACGCTGCATCCGAGACGTTTTTGCAGATGGAAAGGTCCGGATTAGTGTTGCGTTGGATGCTGGAGCCGATGCGGGTTGGGCAGAAAAATTATTGAGAACGGATAATTGTTTGTTCTGGACGAATGTCCACAGCGCGAGACCTTTCCTACAGTTCCTGGGGTAACCTCAGCTGACGTGATGTGCACTGAAATCCCTAAGAATAAGAAGCGCGTTGCGATGTGCGCGAGAAAGGGCTTTGCGTAAAAGGAGGAGGAGAGGAGCTGAAGGTGTACGAGGAAGGCTGTAGACGTTCAGAACAATCTCAAAGAGACTGGCATCCTGTCGCCGCCGGGGGAGGAGTTCTAGGAAAAGGTACGTGCACTCTGGAACGTCGAGAGGATGCTCTATTGTCGTATAGTTGCGGTGAACCAGAGTGGCAATGTTTGGGGGGATGCGGAAGGATAGTGGAAAGCGGTGACGTCGCGCAGCTTAATTGGGGAGAAAGTTTCTTGGAGGGCGATTAAAGCAGGGAGGTCGGAGGGAGGGATGTTCTGGAGGTGGAGCTGCAGCGCGTTCCGCTTTCCGCGGAAATCACGGCAGTTCCACTGCCAGTTAAGGCTTGAGGGGTGTCTGGTCATCACGAGGCCTGGGTGCCCCTGCTTGTGCACGGGGATTGGGAGATGAGGAGGAAGGGAGGAGGGATGACACCATTAGGGTCGTCTGGGCAAGTTCATTCAATTCCAGGCTCTTGTGATTACGCGTCCCCGTCGATGATTTACCGTCGTATGCACACTGCTTCCCCTGCAGGAAAGCCAGTAAGTCTTTAAGAATGTTGACTGAGCTTTGGTGGGTACATACTCACCCAGAGTGGTTGTAGCTTAAGTTCCAACTTGATCTCGAAGCTGTTTGAAGGTCATCGAAAATATGTTGTCTTCGTGTAGTGAAGCTATCGCTTCTAAATCCAGAGAACGCTGCAGAATGTGCACTGGAGAAATGGGGTATATCGCTCGCCCTTTCTCGTGTTTTTTCTTTCAAGGCCGGGGCTCGTGCCGCACAGTGGAAAAATAATAAATATTTTCCGAGATCACTGCAGAATTTTGTCAGCGAGATTCCGCGAGTGACAGATACTGGGCCTTTCCTTTCCAATAAACCACTTTATTGGCCCTAATTAGTTATCTGATTAACCCACACCAACCGTTTTGTCACTTTCACATCTTTCCTTAACGCTCTATCCGGTGCTACCATTCTTTTTCCGATATACTAATTATCTTTTACAGCTCCGACAAAGTCACTTCATGTGAAACCCGCCTATATAGCTATACAATGCTTACGCATTAATAACTGGTTGACAACAACGGAAACGCGTGGTATCTGTCACTCTGGAAGGGAGGAAGATGGAGTGAAAGTTAGAGAGAAAGAGGAGCCGTGGTGGAGAGCTACGCCGTAAGGCGCAGTACCTGTCATATTTTTAATAGCGTTGTTTACTGCCTCAGGGCATAAAGGAATATGTAAAAAAAATTAAAGGGGTACGTATTAAATGAAAGAAAAAAGATTGGCAGTTCTAATAAAGTTCAAGAGAAAGCGATGATAAGGCCCTTGCGTCCATGCAATGTATGAAGATAAGTTGTTCGGCGAAAGGCCCACTGCCGTCAGGTGCCGAATTCTCGTAGGCTTCAGTGCCGGGCAAACCCACAAGTGGTGAATATCTACCTCATGATTTTGTGACTTGAAGACAGGACATCCTGGACGTTGATGTAAATATCGATATTGAGACCGTGTTCATGTTACAGCAGGTGTGAGGGCAACCCCGACCCGGATCCTCCGTAGCACAACCTCTTTTTCGCGGGTAAGACCGCTGGGAAGGGTTACCGCACACGCTGGGATAAGAGCACGTGTGCGGCGCCGGAGGTGCTCCTTTCTTGTATCATCCATAGTGAGGAAGCGTGTCATTGATGTAGGTAGAGTCGTCTGGCGGGTTGCAAAATCTGCAGAGGTTTGCGAACTGAATAGGTCACGTGGGACCCACTCAATTCGAATGGTTTGCGAGATACGAGCCTCCAGACAATGTATATTCTGGCAGATTGCTGGGCTGCTACTGACGCGTCGGAGCAGACGTATTGCTTGTAGGGCATCGGTGCAGATGACAATTTTGGTTGTAGGTAGTAAGGTTGTGACGGAGAGCGAGCGAAGCGCGTCTTGGACGGCAACCAGCTCGGCACAGAAAGAAGAAGGTGGTTCTGCAAAATGATATCTGGATGTGCTATTAAGCGCCGACTTACAAGGAGAATTAATTGCAGTTGTCGTTTCACATCCGTCAATTCTGGCATCTACATATGCAATTATTGAGCCTTGGAGCAGCTTGGTGTCTTGCTCTGCAATCCTTTCACGAAGGGGTGATGCCGCATAAGATATTAGTCTGTGGAGATCAGTAGGTTTGTTTTCGCTCAGCTGAACAAAATTTCATGGAGAAAGAACTGGTGATGGCGGCGGCAATATGGTGTGCGATGTAGCATAGGCGCGGAGTGCTCGCGGTGAACGCAAAAGGGTCGCCTTAAGACTACGAGCATCACGGCGTTGCTATACGAGTTCAGCTAATGTGTTGAGCTGAGCGTTCTCTTGTAGAGCCACGACCGGTGTGATGCGGGGGAGACAAGTGATGGTTCTCATAGCCTCTCTATTTACTGCTTCTAGACGATCCCATTTAGCTCTTGTCAAGTGCTGAAACTGTGCTTGATAAATGAGGCGTGGCTGCAGAACCACTGTCACCAAATGCCGTGCGACGTGGGAGCGAGCGCCACCGAATTTAGGAGCAATACGTCTTATTAGGCCCAAGGTCTGCATCGCCTGCTTTTTAGCCTGAGAAAGCCAGGCGGTTCCCGTTTCCGACTGATGAATCGATAATCCCCAAATTTTCAATGTCTCACTTTCATGAAGGGAGATTCCAGATAGTCAGAGACGGTTCGGCGTCGCCACGAGTTTACGGCGACCCCAACGGTTGGCGACCGACGTGAACATAGTGATGCTCGTGGAAAGCTCTAGGCCGACAGATTTAAAATAGTTGGCAGCAATATCCAAGGCTGACTGCAAGGCTGCCCCTTGAGTAAACAGGTCATGGTGTGTACTCCACACCGTAATATCATCAGCATAGAGCAAAACGTTGATCTTAGGGACATTATGTAAGCGCTATGCAAGTGGAATGAAGGCAATGTTAAACAGCGTTGGTGACAGTACCGAGCCCTGGGGTACACCGCGAACAGGGATAAATGATCCGATGGAATCGCCATTAAGCCGTATTATCTTCTGTTTTCAAGGAAGGATTTTACGAAACTGCGTACCCTAAGAGCGAAATGCAGCGTGTCAATACAATTAAAAATGGCGTCGTGGCTAATGTTATCATACGCCTTTTCGACATCCATCGCGAGAATAGTGCGCGCATTACGGCTGCGGGTTGACAATAGAACTTGCGAGGCCAAAACAGCCAGCCCATCTTCAGTACCTATGGATGGACGGAAGCCAATTTGTGCGGGGTACTAGAAATCGTGGCGCTCCAGCCACCAGGACAATCATGTGGCTAACATTTTTTCTGTCAACTTGCACAGTGTTGATGTTAGAGAAATCGGCCGAAAGTTGCCGAGGTGCTTCGGTGGCTTCCCTTGTTTTAGAATTCGGATCACAACGGCAACGGCTGATTTCCAGGTCTCCGGTACAGAGCTGTCTAGCCATACCTTGTTAATGGTGTCCAGAAGGTGAGGGAGTACAGCGTTACTCAGGTTCTTGTACACTTCGTATGGAATGGCATCCGGACCGGGTGATGCCTTCCGTTTGGCCTCATCTATTGCCGCAAGCAACTCAGGTATAGAGAAAGGACTGGCAATACCATCGGAGTCGTCTGCTGTTGGCAGTCTGCCTATGTGTGCAGGAATCCCTACAACGTTAGAAATTGTAGGTGAGGGAGGCAACACATCAGACTTTGGAAAAAATTTCCATGCCGCTTCCTTGGCAAAATTGTCCGGAAACAAGTTAGCTGCGAAGCATGCGGTAGTCGTTGTTCGGGACGACGGCGACCTTGCTCCATTGCCCGGAAAGTTCGCCAGAGAGATGCATTTGATGAATTGGTATTAAACTGCTCACACCAAGTATACCACTGCCGTCGCGCTAGATCCGTTCATACTTGCGAGCCTTAGCTGTAATATGGTTAAATGCTGCTTCCCCACTAGAGCTCTTAATCCTCTTCGCTGGCATGGTAACAGTCAGGCCGCGAAAGATTTAACACTGTATATACCGGATGTCCGACCCAGCTAAATGTAACTATATATATATATATATATATATATATATATATATATATATATATATATTGTAACAGTACAGAAGAAAGTTTACAAGACAAGTGAAGGAGAAAGACGTTGGAAAAAGACTCTCGTGCCGGACGCGCTGCCGTCGACCAGCTGAGCTCCCTACCCTATCGTCTTGTTGTTCAGCGCTCCGGCGTCTTACCCCCTTCGTAACAAATTTGTGGTCAGGTGCTGGGTACGACTACCCTCAAGACGCATCCTCAATCGCTGGAGCTTCGTCGGAGCCGTCGCCTCGCTGGTCTCCCACCCTTTTCAACAAGAATGCAGCAGACTACCGAGCAGCCGCGAACCAACACAAGACCCTCTACCCCCGTCTCGCGATGCGCCGCCGACCACCACGAATGCGACGCTACCGTTTCGCGAGCCTCGTTCCTTTGCCGGCCAAGCAGGGGAAGATGTTGATGACTGGCTCACTCATTATGAACGTGTGAGCCGCTATAACCGCTGGGATTCAGTGGCTAAACTAGCCAATGTGGTCTTTTTTTGACGCAAACCGCCTTGATGTGGTATGAGAACCACGAGGACTCCCTGACAACTTGGGAAAGTTTTGTCGAAGCTATCAAAGAATGTTTGGTGACCTAGCTGCAAAAGAAGAAACAGGCAGAGCAGACACTTGCTCAGAGGGCCCAGGCAGCCGGAGAAACTTGCACCACCTACATAGAGGCCATACTCAAGTTGTGCAAGACCGTCGACAGCAGGATGACTGAAGATAATAAGGTAGGTCATCTGCTCAAGGGCATTGCGGAAGATGTCTACCACTTCCTCATTGCCAAGGAAAACTTGAGTTCGGTCTCTGACGTTGTCCGGCACTGCCGAACATTCGAGGCCCTAAAGACTCGCCGCATTACACCGAAATTTGGACGGCTCGCAAATGTGACTACAGTGGCTAGCATTGAAGAATCGCCATCTCAAAGCCTCCTGTGCGCCATCCATGAAATTGTTCGAGATGAGATGTCACGACGTGAGCAGCTTGTCCGGCCCAATGGCTTCGGAGGGGACGTATATGCTCGTCCAACTTATGGGGGTGCGTGCCCGCCGATGTCCGCGAATGTCACCGAATTTGTCTGCCGCGAAGACCTATACACTCCGCGACCAAAGCCTGAAGAGAATTTCCAACAATTCTCTTGCCATCAGCGTAGAGATCATCGCTCTTACTCCAGTCGTACATCGCGCCGACCGCCGGGCAACTACATCGTCCCGGAACCACCATCCGGATATTCGTCGCGGCCTATCATGCAGGAACCAGCTGACACGCCACTTTTTGAACGACCTCTCCCGGTGTGCTACCGGTGTGGCGCCGCGGGTCACATTTCCCGCTACTGCAATCGGCGCACATCGTTCCGGAATCCCCCGACGGCACCGAACCGACGCATTGTCCAGCCCTACATCGACAACTATCGGCCAGAACCCCCTTCCCGGAGGGGCCGTTTTCAAAACGAAGGGCACCGCAGCCATTCGCCAGCGTAGTGTGACCGTAGTGTGACACCACCTCCGTCATTTCGTGTGCGCCGCTCCCCGTCTCCACGGCGCCGATTCTGCATGTGCTATTTAGACGATGTTGTTATTTTTGGTCGGACTTTGAACATAACACGCGACTCGCTGTTGTGTTAGATTGCCTACAGAAGGCTGGCCTTGTCCTGAATTCCAAAAAGTGCCATTTTGGTGAACGTCAAGCGCTGGTACTCGGGCATCTCGTCGACCGCGGTGGAGTTCGGCCACATCCACAGAAGACTGCAGCAGTTGCAGCATTCCAACGACCACAGACTCAAAAGGAGCTCCGCAGTTTTCTGGGCCTGTGTTCCTACTTTCGGCGATTCATCCCAAGGTTTGCCGACGTCGCCTACCCTCTGACATCCCTTCTACAAAAGGACGTCCCTTTCGACTGGACCTCAGATTGCGACGCGTCTTTCCGACAACTGAAGTTTCTGCTTACGTCACATCCCATACTACGGCACTTCAACCCCTCCGCTCCGACTGAAGTCCACACTGATGCAAGTGGGATTGGTGTTGGCGCTGTGCTTGTGCAACGTTCGACAACAGGCGAGCATGTAATTGCGTACGCAAGCCATTCCCTCAGCAAACCTGAGCGTAACTACACTGTTAAGCCGCGTTCAGACTACGTGCGCAAGCACGTATCGTTCGTAAGGATCGCAAGCGTAAGCGCAAAAATGTAATACCGTTTACGTAGCTTGCGACCGCGCATGTTCACACTGGGCCGTTCGGTAAGATGCGTTCTTTACGACCGGCCAATCACCGCTCTCAACATGGCGCCGGTTAGCGAGCGGCTGATAGCGAAGGTCTGGGCTCTTCAAACTCAAAATGAGATGTGAAAGAAAAGACTGGACACACAAATAAAATACGAAAAAGAACAATAGGTATATTAACAATTAACCACTCGATTACAAATACACTTCGATTCGTGCACGCACGTTCGCACACAGTTTTCAAACGTCCGCTCAGCGTGCTGACGCACACTCACTCCACACATTTCTTCACGCGCCCGCTCTCATTGCCGACGTACCGAGCACTCCTGCTCGGTGTCCCATGATCGCACTCTCTCGCACCAAAACAGGCGTACGGTCCGCCTGCATCCCTGCTTGCGATTTTACCAGTGCCCCAGAGCGATCTTGGAGGCGGGCCGGGGCGGTGACTCAAAGGCTGTACTACTGACACCAAACACAGAGCCGGGGCGCGCGGCAGACACGGAAACGTCCGCGGAACCTCGTCCCCCCTCAGAAAAAGCTGTTTTCTTTTTCTATTTTACGGTGAGCTTCTTTCAAACTTCGACGAGTCCGCACCAGCTCCGTTCTGCGGCCCGACCGCAACGTCGCCCTGCATCGGCCTTTCGCTGCAGGCCAACTTTCCTCACTTGTCAACGCAGTCGATGGGCTGCGAGAATGCACGGGGATGAAGCGGGCATCCCCCGCCTCCATAACCTCACTTTTCTAAACTAGAGAAAACATTTGCTTGTTGAGAGCTTGTTCGCACATGAAAAAACGGATTGATAAGCCACTTACTACTTTGACTCAGCGCACTGGCAATTTGCAGCCAGGCATCGTTTTGCACTTCTCTCTGTGCGATTTCAGCTACTCGTAGTAGAGAGCCGGCCTCTGCCGAACAGTTCAGCATGATATTCTCTTGCGAAAGCTGTCTGACTATATCGTAAGAGGCATAACTTCTAGTTTGCTGAGGAGTTATTTAAGTAATAGATCGCAGTACGTGGTAGTGAATGGTATCTGTTCTGACAAACAAGTTATTAAACAAGGTGTCCCTCAGGGATCTATATTAGAACCACTTATGTTCATAATATACATTAATGACATCTCTCAGATACTTGAATCACCTGACATAATCATGTATGCAGACAGCACTAATGCATTCTTTACAGCCCGTTCCTTGCCTGCTCTAGGAGATATGGTAAATTCTTACCTTGACAATCTGCATATCTGGCTACAGGCTAATAGACAGCCTAAATCATTCTAAAACGAATTATATTATATTCCGACCAGTAAATACTGTCGATCGCTATTTCTTAAATGTAAGATATGAGCAAGCACAACTTAAACAAGTCAATAACTATAGCGTCTCTCATAGCCTGAGTTGCTTTGGGACGTTAAACCCCTTAAACCAACCAACCAGTCAATAACTATAAATTCCTTGGTTTTTGGTTTAATTAAAATCTTTCATGGAACACTCATGTTTCCAAACTGGTTGATGGCATCAGCAAAGTTGTCGGTTGCCTGTACAAGATCGCTAGTTTAATACTGGTTTGTGTCAAGCGTTCAATATACCATGCGTTGTTCTATTCGTAGCTCACATATTGCATCCTCATTTGGGGTACGAAAACCCACATAAACCTTGAGAGATTAATGGTCGTTCAAAAAAAGGGTTCTAAGAGCGATTGAAGGGTATTATGGTAGACCACTACATTTGCCTACTGCACCGTTATTCATCGAGCATGATATACTAAAAGCCAATCAGATTTATTGTTTTCACTTGTTAAAACACATCCATCGTCACAGGCTACATGCATCAATACCATATCATAGCCTAGCGAGATATGAACTTCTAACCCACAAGAAACTTACCCCTAAAATTCGAGCAAACTACGGCAAACAAACACTGACCTACCAAGTGCCCACTGTTCTTAACAGGCCCAATTTTAATGTTGAATTCTCTGTTAGAAGCAACACATTCAAACGTAACTTATAGCATACCTAATTGCAAACAATATTGAATTTTCTCTAATCTAACATTTCAAGATTTCTGTATGTTGATCTTAACACTTTGGTTGAATTTTCCTAATTGGAGCAAATGAATCAATCGCCTATGTTAGCAGCTTATGACTGGATTGCCAATGATGATTCTATTGTATATGTCTGTAATACGGTTTATTTTGTTTTTGTTGTGTACTTCTTTTGCTGCTGTGGTTTCACGTGCGTAACAATCTTTTTGCGGCGTAAATTATTTGTGTTAGGTTGCATATGCCTTGATTGATAATGTATTATTTCAATCTGTCAAACTTTGCTTGGGTGCCGAGGCCTCGTCAGTTTTTTTCAACGTTTTGCCTCGGCTGCCCCTTTCTGTAGAAAGAAAAGAAATAAAGAATATATATATATATATATATATATATATATATATATATATATATATATATATATATATATATATATATATATATATATATATTCAATATACCATGCGTTGTTCTATTCGTAGCTCACATATTGCATCCTCATTTGGGGTACGAAAACCCACATAAACCTTGAGAGATTAATGGTCGTTCAAAAAAAGGGTTCTAAGAGGGATTGAAGGGTATTATGGTAGACCACTACATTTGCCTACTGCACCGTTATTCATCACATATATATATATATATATATATATATATATATATATATATATATATATATATATATATATATATATATATATTGAGCCCTAGCGTAGTGAAACCAAATGAAAACTGTGGAGAGTCGTCTATTCTAGTCTGCAGTAGTTTTTTTTTTCTTTCGCCAAAGCTGTGTAATTAGTAAAGACCAATTAGCGCTTTGTTTAATCATTGGCATTAAGAACAAATTGTCACAGTAAAAATTGTAGAACGTCCCAAAAATGGCTCGGATAGGTAAGCTTTAAGATAGTCAAGATTCAGAATTGCGCGTACGTTTGCTGCACGACCAACTTGAGCCTTGCACCTCACGCGATGACGGCACTGTTAACGGGCTATTTTCAGACAGTATAGGGAGCCGAGCCTCCTGCTTAGATTAGCTTTATCAGAGCAGATAAAGGTTTGAGAGACGGCGCCACTAGTAGAAGCAGCGTATGTGCCCTTAAGTCAGAGCAGAAATTTTCATCCTTCGTCAACCCATCAGACGCTCGGCCGGATTTGTCGTACCCACCCCCTGCTTGCGTTTACTCACGTTCACATCCTTCAGCCACTCTCTTCCTTCGAGAGAGAGAGAGCAACCTGATAGGAGCAGCACACACAGGGCAGCAGGCGATTTCAAGTGCAGAGAACGACCAAGGTAGAAGAGCAGCCGGTCTGTGTCCGCTCGCGATACGAGCAGGAGAACGCGTCTTACGTGAATTCCAGTCGTTTCGTCGCGTAGTGACGAGAAGGGACATGTCTGTTTCTCCGGCCTCCATTCGGCGCTCCAACCTGGGCGAGGGACCTCACTGGGACCCGACATCAAAAACGCTGCTATACGTCGACGCCCCTGTGGGAGACCTCTGTCGTCTGAACGTGCTCACCAAAGACACGTCTGGAGTCCATTTGGGTAATTTCTTTAAGTGTGAATGACCTCTCTTAACCGCCTACTGTGACCTTTCGTTTAATTTCAAAGCCGGCATATAGTTGCATCCAGCGAGCTTTCGACTGAGTGACCGAGTTTGCTTGCAAGCCATGTCGAAAGCTGTTTCATTATCGAACGAGTGAATGGGTAATATATGGACAGGAAACTCTCCAGTTATAGGTACACCGTGTTTTCTTTAATTTATTGTCTTTTTTTAGTATGCTTAACATGGAGTAACGACACAGAGTATTTATTATGTTCTAAAGTAGCCTCAATGGTGCACATCATATTTAGATTTAAACATATGAAATCTGAAAAAAAAAACATAAAATCATGATTCTTTTGTGTCATTTTACTGCAATATTGCTGCCTCGTTTCGAGCACAAGTTTCACTAACTTGTGAAATGTGCACATGCTATAGAAAAATAAAGGTTTTGTGATGTATAAAAAAATAATATCCGTATGCTCTATTGTTGCCGTTTTATTAATTGCGCCTTATAGCCTACGAGGCAATTATGCGATGACATGCGAATGCCTGCAGGATCAGCGCCCTCGTTCTCACGGCTTTCATTCTTGCTTCCTAGTCTCAGAAACGAAACAAAGACTTAAATGAAATAAATTATTAAGATTACTGCACCCATGTTCGAAATACATAGGCCAAATGCCATCCTTGTGCACAAAGAAAACTATCAAGGTATTCAAGAAACTGACTCGATCGCATACGCGGACAGCCATAGAGTAGAAGCGTGAATGTGGATGATTGGACATGCAAACTTTCAGCGCCCTCCTTGGCACCCAGGTTTCTAGTCTTGAACAAGATCCTAACCAGTTACCATATACTACTCAGAAAGAAACCAATCCAAAAGTTTTTGACGTCTGCGGAGTCCATCTTTTTGGAGGCTTCCACTGACGAACTCGTCAGAATTCGTTGTACTGCGTTCTTAGCGGTATCTTTGATTGCTTCTCAGACGGACTCGTCACCATTGTGATCCCCTACAAGTCCGATCCCAACCTGAATGTTATCACCCTGGACAGGCAGCTGCGCAAGTTCGACTGGACTACGTCCAAGTCTGAGGTTCTCGCCGAGGTGGACAGCGACAAGCCGACAAACAAATTCAACGATGGCAAGTGTGACGTCACCGGTCGCCTGTGGGCAGGTACGGGATTGTGGCGATCTTGCAGCTTGCAGAAATACTAAATGAAACGGCGTCCGCGGTCATCATACGAGGCACACTAATTAACGTCGCTTGATATACCCCCGATAAAAATTTGGCTAGGTGCAAGTCTTTTCTAGAGTTTACGTTGATATCACACTTTTGACTTTGAATCTTGGCAGTGAAATTTTGATGCGCGGCAGAAAAAAGAAAATCTGTACGAGGAGTTGCACGCCGAACACATGTGCACGATTTTTCAGGCACAGGATTTCTATATTTTTTGCCAAATACTTACCATAGCAAAATAGGCAGCTTTAAAAAAAAAGGATTTTCTAACTATAGACAATGGTACATGGCATGTGTCTCTCTCCGATGAACAGTAAACTGAATCAGTTTTTGAAATTTGACTATATTGAAGCCACTAGAATCGAATTTCTTGAGCTTATGATTTCTGCTCATGGTTAGCTTTTTATTTTAGGTAACCGGAGCCTTAGGCCAACTATTTTCTGTCACAGAGGAATTGCATGTGGAGGTTACTGTAGACTTGATTTGTGGCAGATTATAGCAATCAGCGCAGAAGCCTACTCCGTTTTCACTCTGTAATCACCTCTCAAAAGTTCAGGATTTTGATCATTTTTGAAGCTATGCTGCTTGCATTGCAGGAACCTCAAAGGTAGGTCACAGGCAAATTTATTTTGAAGCGGCAGCTTCACTAAGGACACCAACTCGAGCCTTCAGCGTCAGTGTCGGTGGGTGCCTGAAAGAGCCTCTCCTTGCATGTGGGACGGCGACAGAATCAGCCTGTCATGACATTTAAACTCACGTTACTCTTATGCCACGGGCAAGAGCTGCCAACTCGGGTCGCTCCTTTCATACGTGAGGGTGATATCAGAATCAGCCTGCCAGAACCGTTTGCATTCACCTTACCCCTAGGACACGCAGGCACGTCCATACGGCTTGGTTGAAGCCGGACTTTATATGTGTGCTGGTAGCTTACGCTCTCGAATCATAGCCTTAAAGACAGAGCTTAAGTGTCCCCAATAATGTAGAGCCCTGCATTGATAGGGAGTGATAGGGGAATAACGTAGCAGGCAAAAGAAGCTTCCGCTTCCATCCAGGTTTAACCAGAGCTGAACCACAGCTATTTTTTTCCAACTCTTAATCACTAATGCGGGGAGAATGTCGCTGATGATAGTTTCGTCGCAGCATTATTTCTGCTTTCATTTATCGACAGGATTACCGGGGTACGTATACTGGTACCTGGAAATGGCACGCCCCTGTACTGGTTGTTGGACAGGCGATTAAAAGTATTGGCTAAAGCCACCTGCCTTTCGAGACACTTTTCAATCTCCCCAGTCATCGATGAGAATTAATGGTATTGTTACATCGTTACCTTTATTATTGAGTTGAGCGAATTAAATGACATGTTTTTCTCCAAGGAACGACCGGTGAGCACAAGGGTGCTGAGATGATCCAGAAGGAGAACGGATCGCTGTTCAGCATCGACCCAGCCACACTGAAGGTCACCACCCACGTGACCAAGGTGAACCTGTCCAACGGCATGACATGGTCGCCGGACAACCTCAGCATGTTCTACGTCGATTCCTTCACGCGGAGCATCTACTCATTTGGCTTCGACGCCGCCAACGGGCAGCTCTGTAAGCGACCATAGAGATCCCACTATAAGTGATGCAATGTGCGTCACCCCACGTTATCCGGCTTCGCACGTTTATCCCGGCTTTCGTAAAGGTGTGTGGCACTGCATTCAGGCGATGAATTTCCGGAGGCGCACATATATTACCATCCACAACATGGCCCTGTCGTCGATGTATCGCCCAGCCTGTCCTTTAAGGTTGCCATTTCGCGCTCTTATAAGTGGCGGTCACGGTGCAAGGTGGTGGCGGTCAAGCAAGCATACATTATAGGATCTTTGCGAACTTAATAACCGAGAAAGGACCACGAAAAGAAATTTCGCTTCAGTGTAACCTCATCGTTATAAAACAGGGGCGTTCCTGAATTCGTATACTGTGGTTCGGAAACGGGAAACTACGCCTAAGCACTTGATGGTCATATATTTTGAAGAAAAAAACAGCGCATCCAAGACGTGACAGTGAGAATTAGGACGACACAGCGCTGTAAAATAGCGATTCAAGACGCCTTTCACGGCAACCGATTTGCGAGCATATAGCTCCTCAAGTGATATGGCTCTGAAATTGTATGGCACAATTGCGCAGCTATGGCCTAAAAGCACTAGCTGTGGCACAAGGTATCGTTGTCCACCCAAGACCCGTTACTCGAGCACCTCAACACCCCAGCTGTGCCAAGCACCAAGCCTGGGGAAAGCTAGCCTATACCTAATAAATCACTCGTGGAAACCATAGGCGGCACTGGGGATCGAACCCCACTCTTCACATCCTCAAACAACTCTAGACCATCGTTGGGACTAATTGGTCAGTGCTCTCTGGGCCACATTATTTTTTTTGGCTTTCCTAAAAAGAAGGCCGAAAATATATTTACGCTTATTACAGTGCAACAAATTCGTAGGTGGGGCCTTTGTGAGTACTCAAATCCACTTTAAAAGCCCTGCGTGGGCGCTAAAATTTAGAAATCATTTTTAAACGCTTGCAACCGATTAGGGCGACGCCTCAATCAGCGTTATTTTCTACCCCTGCCCCTTGACGTCAATTGGACCCTGAGGGTGTGTCATCTGGGTGTGCCCCGCCCAAGGGAAGCGGGCAAGACGGAGCGCGGCGGAGTGCTGTCGAGACGTCTTTATTTTCCTTTCTTTTTTTTTTTTCTTTTTTGCACACTGACATGCGTTGGGTTGAAGCGGGAGATGAGTAGCCGCATTGTCGTTCGCCGACAACTGCTGTGTCAGCGAAGCTAGCTTGAATAGTTTTAAGTTGCAGAGACGACTGATGGAATACCGTTTGCTCTTTTCTTGGTCTCTTTTAACCGCAGCCAACCGACAGGTTCTGGTCGACTTCAACTCCAAAGACGAATACAAAGAATGCGGCTACCCTGACGGAATGACGGTGGATGTAAACGGCAAGCTCTGGGTTGCCTGCTACGATGCGGGAAGGGTCATCAACATCGATCCCGATACGGGTGAGTGAAACATCATCATCATCATCATCAGCAGCAGCCTGATTATACCCACTGCAGGGCGAAGGCCTCTCCCATATTTCTCCACTTAACCCGGTTCTGTGCAAGCTGCATCCACTTGACCCCTGCGAACTTCTTAATCTCATCCGCCCCCCTAACTTTCTGCCGCCCCCTGCTACGCTTTCCTTCCCTTGGAATCCAGTTTGTTACCCTCAGCAACCATCGGTTATCCTCTCTTCGTACTACATGTCCTGCCCATGTCCATTTCTTCTTAATTTCCACTAGAATGTCGATAACTTGAGTTATTTCTCTGACCCACTCTGCACGCTTTCTATCTCTTAATGTTACCCCTACCATTTTTCGTTCCATAGCCCTCTGGGTTGTCCTCAACTTAAGTAGAACACAACTTAAGGAGTGAAACATATGGGTGGTCGATTTGTCTCAGCTATGCAAACGAAAATTGTAAAATTGTAAGAGGAGAGCTGAATGGATAATAAACAGCCAAGAACAAGGGTAACGAAGTACAGATAAAAGAGAAGGCAAGCGTAGCAGTAGGCGGAAGATGGCACATAACATGATGAAAAAAAACTGCACTACAGACGTGGACGGAGGTGAAGAACAAACAGGACAGGCGCTGACTCGAAACTGAAGTTTATTGAAAAAACACAGTATGATTTTGTCCAGCCACGATTTTGTCCAGCCTGAGGGCAGTCTTGTCAAAATCATGCTTTCATAATATGCGAATTAGCTTTAATGAACAACTGTCTAGGCTAGCGAACGCAGGATTTCCTGTTCACGTCATATTAAGAGTATGTGATAAACTAATCACAAAAGTAAAACAGTCGTGCGCAGGCTCACGGGAGCAGGAGGGGGCTGGACAGAGGGATACAAGAAGATTTGTGGCCTTGCCATATGTGCATGGTCTATCACACAATTTGGAGAAATGTAGCCAGAAGGTTTAATGTGAATGTGTTTTTCTCAGCACCAAATAAACTGTCAAAAATGTGTAGCATAGTTAAGAACAAAGCAGCGAAAAAAGTCCGGGAAAGAAACACGTGTCGGGTGAAGCATGATTTTTATGTTCCATGTAAAGTAGGAGTGGTATACAGGATTCCGTTATCTTGTGATAAAGTGCACGTGGGTCAAACGGGCAGTTGTATTAATGTTCAATTACGAGAGCACAAGAGATCATTAGATATTGGTAGAGGCACTAATCTGGTAGCGCATTCTAAGGGGTGTGATGGCTGCCATCCTTTTCTAACACAGACAGGTATTTTGGATGCCCATCCGGCACAGATTAACCGAGAAATCAGAGGCCAGGCATATTATGCGATTAGGTGAAACATGTGTTAGTGAACCGTCAATCGCTTTAACAGATAATTAGGTGTGGTTTCTTGAACGTGGTATGGGTGCTGGGTCATGTTTTTTGTTTAAGTGCGTTTTAGTGCGGCTTGGCTTGGATGTTTACTCTGTGTGTTTTTTCAATAAACTTCAGTTTCGAGTCAGCGCCCGTCCTGTTTGTTCACCTCCGTCCACGTCTGTAGCGCTGTTTTTTTCATCATGTCACCGCACCAACTCGCCCAGATGTCTCTTCTATTACAGTGGCACATAACATTTTTGAAATGTGGGCTATAAGTTCTACGCGCTCAACGGAAAACACATTCGCCGCGCAACCACCACAGGCTTGAGCTGAATCAATGGCTAATTAGTGTTTCGCTGGCTTCATTGGTGATTTAAGCACCGCAGCGGTTATTCACTGGCCAAAAAAAAAAAAAAAAACAAAAATAGTGGAGCTTAAACATCTTTAAGAGTTATTAGCATTTCCGTGTCGCGTAGTGGTACGATTAAGTAGCAGTGATAGTGGTATTAATTTCAACGGAGTGTTGCTGTAATGTAATGTGTGGTTGCGAGCTTTGAGGCGATCGCATAAGCCTTTAAACTGTGAGCGTTCCTCAGATTCATGGTACTCGACTAGGTCTTGTTTAAGAGTTTGGACGGCTATGCTGGCGTCCTCTTTTCATGCACCTGACTCGCCAGCTTCACCTTGAAATTGTCACACTATAGGAAAGTAAATAAGTCTAAAACAAATACCCGCGCCAAGTAACAGGGGCATGGGCAACATCAACACTCCTGACACGCGCTTACAAGTCATCATCATCATCACCAGCCTGATTATACCCACTGCAGGGCGAAGGCCTCTCCCATATTTCTCCACTTAACCCGGTTCTGTGCTAGCTGCATCCACTTGACCCCTGCGAACTTCTTAATCTCATCCGCCCACCTAACTTTCTGCCGCCCCCTGCTACGCTTTCCTTCCCTTGGAATTCAGTTTGTTACCCTCAGCGACCATCGTTTATCCTCTCTTCGCACTACATGTCCTGCCCATGTCCATTTCTTCTTCTTAATTTCTACTAGAATGTCGGTAACTTGAGTTATTTCTCTGACCCACTCTGCACGCTTTCTATCTCTTAATGTTACCCCTACCATTTTTCGTTCCATAGCCCTCTGGGTTGTCCTCAACTTAAGTAGAACTCTCTTGGTTAGCCTCCACGTTTCAGCCCCATAGTTGAGTACAGGCAAGATGGAACGGTTGTATACTTTCCTCTTGAGCGATACCGGTAAGCTGCTAATCATAATCTGCGAGTGCTTGCCAAATGCGCTCCATCCTAATCGCTTACAAGTGATATAATGCAAAGAGAGCATAAATGTTCGTTTCATAACAAGCCTCTTCGTGCAGTTGTGAACAGCATGTATGCTTACTGCAGAGTGTGACCTATGAGCGTAGCGCAGATTGGGTCATAAATTTTACCTTGGTATACATGACCTAGCGCTTGAGTGCTACAAACTTTGACTTGTGTGAGATATCCAGAATTTCTGAGTACTATCTTTCGTAGCTGTTATATCGAGGTACAGCAGTTTCCGGGGCGCATATACGTTGCTGCAGTGCGCGTCCTCCGCCAAGGAGGATCCTTAAGGAAATGATAGCAAGAAGGCTTTGCTTCCAACGAAAGATAACGTATCTGGCAGCATACTTTCCTTGAGAACTCTACCACTCTACATGACCGCGCAGCCGTCCTGGGAAGTCGTATCTCCGCTATAGTGCTCTATAATCTCCGTTGCGAAAGGTGATGATAGTATGTGTGTCGTATAAGCACCGCGTGCTATCATCCCTTCGGCTAGTAGAAGGCCTTCTGGCGACCTTGCGATACCAATAAAGCCACCTTAGAGTACTATTAGCGCCGGCTTTCTAAAGGCATTGTGTCGGACGAATAACCTCATACGTAATCGGCGCTGGGAATCCAGCACCGCTGCTGTAATGTAATCCGCTGCTAACCCACCGCAGTGAGTCGCTTCAAGTCCCATTACGCTTATCCCCTTCATTTGTAGTGTACTGTGCTCGCAATCTCAATCAGGTTAGCAAGCGATAAATCACAGACCAAGCCTCGCTGTTCCGATGGAGCATTAAGCAGATTGGAACTGAAGAACCTTTTTTCAGATGCGACGTGGAAAATGCGTACAATATTTTACTAGCAGGCTCAGAGTACGTACCTGTTTCTTGTACGCTAGTTCAGTGCCGACAATAAGAAAGAAAGCCTTAGAAGCTGTTAGCAACGGGTGTAAATGACGTTATAAAAAGAAAGATCAAAACTAGATAATGTTGCCCCTTAGCTCCTTTGATAGAATCTACGGGAGACGCCTTAAGTAACACAATTTTCATTTCATGACTACCAAATCATCTGTGCTCTCCCGCATTATCTATTCAAGCATTTCCAACCCATCAGAAGCTAGTACTTATATGGACTAACCCTTTACAAATCGTATATGGACGGCTGAAGTTAATGTAGTGCTATTACAGTATACATGAAGTTGACGTCATCGTCATGACCACTTTGTGCACTTCCAGGTAAGCTGCTCAGGACCGTCCTTCTGCCCGTGTCCAACACCACTTCTTGCTGCTTCGGTGGCGAGAACTATGACGAGCTCTACGTCACCTCGGCCTGGAAGGGGCTTACGTCCGAGCAGTTGAGCGCCGAACCCTTGGCCGGGTCGGTGTTCAAGGTCACCTGCCTTGGAGCTAAGGGTTTTGCGGCCCACACCTTCAACCGCTGATGCCAACCACACAAATTAAATCCTGGGCACAGACCCTGAAATGTTGAGGTATTTAACAGCAGAGGATGATGAAATGTGTGCAGTCGCGGATAGAATATGACCAACGTTCAACTCAAAGTCACGAGCCAAACTCATTTCAAACTTGCATTAATGGTGTAGAAGTTATTGTACTCAATAGTCTGACACGTGCCTCTGATGTGATGCAAGACCCACACTGTTCTATCGAAGCGGTGTGCGGACAAACCTGAACCATTAAAGACGACGCGCACACGTATTACGAGCAATGGAAAGCTCAACTAACTAGCGTAAGAGATCGATCAGGTTCGTGAAGCAGCTCGGGCCATGGAATGAGGGCTCCCCCCATCTGATGTTCAAACAATTCGCAAGGCCTGTTTCACAATAAAGCTTCATTCTCTACTCTCACTCTACACCTGTTCGCAAGGGTTCAAAGGTATTCTACGTGGGAGCATGCGCATAGAAGCCTGAGAGTCGGGACTTCTGATCATGCTTGGTTCATGATCTGTCCACAACAGTATTTTGTGTCCTGCGCTGTCACTGATTTCGGATCCGCCTCAATAGCAGATGGATTCCCAAGTTACACGATAATGAATGGAGGATTAAGAGGAGATTTTTTCTTAACGCATGTTTACAAAAAAAAAAAGAAAAAAAAAAGCCGCTACACGTTAGCAAAACGGCCGTTTACATTTTCTTTTTGCTGGCTCTGCGTCGTTAGTGTAAGAAATTTGTGATAACCATGCCGCCAAAGGTATCCGGACTGGTCACATGGCGAAACAGTTGGGCGGAAGCCCCTTTGTTCCCGGTATGCCAGATATCTTGAAGATGGCGCCCGCGTCAGGCTGGCTCTGCAGCTGTTCGCGGTTGAGCCCGATGAAGCCCGAAGTTACGAACAGATCCTCGTAGCGCGGGCCGCCGAAACACAGTGACGTCACCAGCTGCGTGGGCATCCTCACCTTCTGCACCAGGGTGCCTGGAAGAGGTACGAAGGTAGCTGTACACTTCCAGCCTGTCTGTATACATGCTGCTGGCACTTCATTCAAGAGGCGTGGCATGAAAAGAGCTCGTGCTTTGAGCCTGCCTGTATGCGGTTTTGACAAACACTTTTAAAGGGCAGCTCTTAAGCTCCCGCTCCTGGACGGCGGCCAGGGAGACCACCCTGTCACATTTGTTGGCCCTGAGTAGCCTCGAACGCGAGGTTCTGCTCAGCCTTCCACAACTCGCCACAGTCTTCGGGAACACAGACCTCTCTGATGGTCTGATTAATTGCAGCGCTGAGATCCTGAGGAATTCATTAAATCTATCACATCCTACTCTTTAAGGGGAAGCTTATGTATGCCCGAGATGCTGCAAGCATTGCAAGTTATTGCAAGCATTACGAACGGCACTGCTGTGGCACCTGGAGAGGGAGGTGGGCAATGGCGGAAGAAGGGAAGGTGGAAGTGTTAAGCTGGAAATCTGACTGAAGGGTAGGCGGCAGCGGTGGGCGCTGTTAGTAAAACAGTCACACGGATCCCAGCTACCAGTTTCCAGCTGCCAACTTGTCAACTTTCAGATGGAAAGGTGACATATGGATTGTTAAGATGGCTGGGTAAAAGAGGGACTTCACATATGTCAAGGTGAGAGTAACGAATTCGCAAGTATCGGAGTAAATGGACGAGGACGTAAATCGGGAACGGGAGCCGCAGCGAATGCTTTCTCATATTGCTCTATTCTAAGGCGGGGCATAAGATGTGTGCAAATTATCCGCGGTGAAATTTGCTTCCACAAAAGAGAAGCGCTGCCACGCCGCTCACGTGCCATTCGAGGCGAGCTCGTCGAAACATGGCGGCGCCTCTGGTAGGTGTCACGAAAGCGCCACCTTCAAAACAATCAAGAACTGGAGAAGGATTGAGTGCCAGTTTACGTATGGTTATGCGCAACAGTATAGAGTAGGCTAGCCGCACATATATAGAAACTTCTCTTTCAAATTCTTTACATTAGCATTTTGCAAAGCTAAAATACATGTAGAGTGCTATACTCGCACTTTACATTGCCGAGTAATTTAATCGTCGGCCATTTATTTTTGTTCTGAAATACCGCGATTGAGCCCCAAATAACTTGATGTTCGAAGAACTTAGGAGGGCGTGTTTTTAGTTCAAAAGCCCCAATTTGGTAACTTAACAACAAAAATGACACGTCACCACAACCGGGGCTTAATCAGACTTTGCGCGGGATGCCTAATAAAACAACGCCTCGTATGCATCAGCGTTTTTTCCAGTCACTGTGTGACTCGCGTCGTCTTCACCTGCGTTACCGGCGCTACAGTGAACTATAATATACACTGCAGTGGCACGGCCGCTCGATGGAAGCGCACTAGGTGTGGCCTGCTGCGTCGCCCGAAACCGGCGGGAGGCGCCTACTTCCCGTCGCCGCCGTCGCGGCGCCAGCGCTCGGGGACAGCCGCGCGCGGAGAGCTGCGCCTTGAGTGAGGCTTCGGCGTTGTAGGAGCCTGTTATTTTAAAGATATAAGAGCTCCGCTTCATACAATTTGGCAACACGAATTCGTATATACTGTCATGTGTTAGTGTGGGCATGTCAGCCCTTAGCGCTAGCTCGGCAAGGATGTATACTAGAGTGTACCCCGAAAAACTTAATGTGATGGTGGTTCAAGGCCACTTGAGTTAAGTGCTCGCATTACCGTGATATTGCATTCAGATCAAGTTGTTTGTCAAATGAAAATGTCACCCGGCTGTAAACAATTCGAAGCTGTTCAGCTGCCATGGTAGCCTAATGCATAACCACTTAAATGACTATGTCGCGAATTCCGTATGTCATTTTCATATTGTTTACTCATTCCTGCATACAGCTTTTATACACACACTGATGTCAACCTGCTCGAAACTGCTAGCGCTATCCAATAAAAAAACATTCCTACTGTGAGCAACCTCTGTGAAATATCGACAGGTAACCAAACTTTCTATCTCATACTGACAAATGTTACGGTGAAAATATGAAGGTGTTTATTAGGTAAAATTTGGATGATAACCTGGTATATTCGACTTAGTTGGAGACTAAACTTTGTACGTGAGAACTCTATCCGTCATGATTCCCGCATTTTGCATGACCGGTCAAAGTAAGCGCGTTTCATAGGGCCGGTCTGTCTCAAGGTGCTACGTATATGCGCAGAAAGTTTTTATTACTATTTTATTGGCTGCTCGCAAACCCACATAATTTTGGTGGTTAGTAATTTTCAATGGAAGAACGCGCATCGAGTGTTCCTGTTGTGAAACTAATTCTTACCTGCGATCACAAGAATGTTCATGCTTATGCTTCAGAGCGCAACTGCAGGAGATTCAGTGAGCAGCCGAGTACGCTTATTAAATGGCCACACACAAAAAAAGGAAGAAAATTACCATTCGCAGACGGAAAACCTTTCTTGAGAGAGGTTTATGTCATAGCCATAAACGTCGCTCCACTGTTGAGTTGACATTTCCAGCCCAGCTCGCTATCAGTGGGTGCAGCAACTTAACGATATCTTGCATATCTCCTCAGCATGGGCACAATCATTGTTTTCATAGATTAGCTATGAAAACAGTGAGAAAACAATGCTTGCTACTTCGCCGGACCTCTTCAGACTTCATTATCCTGTTAATGAAGGCGCTCGTAAGCTGACAAAGCTTGATTTCTTCCTTTGCGGGGTACTTCAAGCCTCCATTGTCCTTGGTTTTCATTAACTTGTAACTGGTCCAGTTGTCTCATATTTCCTACAACAGGCTCTTGCACGACTGACATGCCGCCTCAAAACCATTATCAAATAAATTAAGCATAAATTAAGCAACAACTTGGTAGTGATAAACAAAACTTGGGGTTCTTAAGTCTCCTTGCGGAGCCTCGTTAACGTACCCGCACATTGCTACCTGATTATTCACCGTATCCCTTAATTACTTCCTCTGTCGCATTTCATTATAATACAGCCTTAAGCCACCGCATTATATGAAATAGCACCCTACACATAAGTATATAAAGCACCTCTTTACTGAAGCTGTACGAACGTGCCCTATAGGAGTATAGTGTGCCTGACTTGGGATCTAAGTGTCCCACTTTCAATTCCCATTTCACCCTTTCATCTTATTGATTTTCTCTGGATTGGCAGCTCCTGCCACATTGAACATGTCATGTGTTCTCATTGAGCCAAAGGTGTCTGGCCACATCACCAGCAAAAGTGCCTCTTGCCAGAGAGGTATTTTTCCAACTTTCCACCGACAGAGCGTGCGCCGGATTTTCTGTGGAACGGGGCTTTTCAGTTTATCGCATCGGCTCTAACAGTCTCAAGAGTATAAACAAATGTATGCACAGGCTACATTGCTTGCAAGGCTACTCAGACTAGCGGCAAAATTTAGAACAAATTGTATGCTTATATGAAAAAAAAAAGCCACCGTACCTTTTTTTGATATGTCCTCGCAACATAACCTGCGAGAAAAGCTTCTGGTGCTACCTCATCGTGTTCATCTACTTCACACATCGTTAAAAATCCTAGTTCACTGGCCAGCTCCCTGGTAACTAAACAGGTTAAACAACATGACGGGAACGCAGGAAAAGATGACGACACCACAAGCGCAGTCGTGCCGTCTTCTCCTGTGTTCCCGTTACGTTGTTTGCGCTGTTAACCTATAATTAATCACCAACGAGTCCAATCTGCTGCCCCTTGTAGCAAATTCAACGGCAGCTGGTAGGGGATTATGCTTCAGCATCTGTACTTTTTAACCTCAGCGCCGCTTTCATTCTAGAGGAAGCGAGTGCATTTCCACTCCTCGCTGCTGCCTTTGCCTGAAGCGAGCTCAACAGATAAAACTAGAGGGTCTCTTAGATGTCTCTTAAGCGGAGGACGGCAAAAGGCTACCCTTCTATCGTTTGCCTCTCATCGGTTGCCACAGTTGCAGTCATTTCAACTCGTCGTTTGATATATTGGTCGTTTCCCACTCATGATGAGTCTGCCTGCGTAGTCATTGTAGTCCTTACCACTCATAACTAAGCAGGTTACTTATTTAGAGTCAGTAGTGGTCATTACAAGTCGTCGTTTGACATATTGGTCCTTTCGTAGTCAGTAGTAATTTATTTATTTATTTATTATTTATTTATCTTGAACATACAGCAGGCTGAGCGCCCAAGCAGGAGTGGCATACATTTACATAAAATTCAAAAAAGCACGAAAGCACAATTATAACTGCACATAAAATATAAGCACAACAACGGCCAGTTGAAGCGGTTATTACTGCACATAAAATATTGTAGCGTGTGCAACAGCAGCCGCTAGGCGGCTGCTCATCGACAGTCTCGTGCGCGGACTCGAAGAAGTGGCCCCGTGGCGTTCGAGAAGAAGCTGAAGTTAGCTGCCGTCTCTCGGTGCTCCGAATCTGCTCTTCTGCGCCTGCTAGCTGCTCAACCCCCCGTTAAAACCCAACCTTCTGGTTACGGGCCTAAACGGCTACGTGACAATATAAGCACAACAGGAAGAAAAAAAAACTCACACAATCAACACCGACACCCAAGAACTGACAGGAGGCAATATTTCATAAGTCATTACATACTTAAGTCAAGCATATCTAAAGACTGGAGGGAAGAAGCAGGCAAACTATTCCAATCTGCAATTGTATTAGGGAAAAAGGAGAATTTGTATAAGTTAGTCCTTGCAAAGTGAGGGGCTAAAGAGAGGGCATGAGAGTGGTGTGTCTGCCTAGTGGTAAGAGGGCAAACGTAAGGGCTAGGATCAAGTGCAAGTTTGTTATTAGGTAAAAGAAATAAAAATTTAAGACGGAGGAATTTTCTTCTAGCTTGGAGAGTGACAATACCAATTTCTGTCATTAATTCAGATATCGAATCGGTGCGACTGTATTTGGAATAAATAAAACGCACTGCCAGTCTCTGAATTTTTTTCAAGAGCACTTATATTGCACATCGTATGGGGGTCCCACACTGTGCAAGCATATTCAATCCTAGGCCTTATAAGTGTTGTGTGTGCGAGAAGCTTAACATGAGCGGGAGCATCCTTAAGCTTGTGTCTGATCAGGCAAAGTTTGCGAAAGGCTGAAGAGGAGATGTTAAGAATATGTGTTCCAGCTGAGGCCGTTATTTAGTGTAACGCCGAGATGTTTATATTCCTTCACTTCGGTTAAACTGCGGTCCTGGACAGAGTATGTGTACTGAAGCGGGTATTTTTTCCTTGTAATGCGAAGCAAGACAGATTTTTCTGAGTTTAGGAGCATGCCCCACTCCTGGCACCCTTGTAATATATTAATTAGCTCGACATTAAGTGCGTGCTGGTCTGCGGGTACTACAATTTCATTAAAGATAACGCAGTCATCGGCGTAGAGACGAATTTTCACGGGATCGTGGATCACATTAACTATATCGTTGCAAAATATCAGGAAGAGGAGTGGCCCGAGAACACTACCTTGCGGAACACCGGAAGAGACTGGAAGACAGTCAGAGTCTGAACCATTTATATGTACGATCTGAGAACGGTTGGTTAATTAGGCGGAGATTCAGGCAATGAGGAAACTGGGAAGTTCAAGCTCCTTTAATTTGAAAATAAGTTTGTCATGCGGAATACTATCAAAAGCTTTGCTGAAGTCCAAACATATAGTGTCTATTTGTCCACCTCTGTCGAGGACAGAAGCGAAAAAATGAACAACTGTTGTTAACTGTGTTGTGATTGAAAACCCCTTTCTGAAACCATGCTGGAATGAAGGTAGAATATTGCGGTTATTTAGGAAGTCAGGAAGTCATAGATGTGAATACTCACTATGTGTTCAAGCATTTTGCATGTAGATGATACCAAGGAAATAGGGCGGTAATCAGATACTGAGAGTGGGTTGCCTTTTTTAAACACAGGCACTACGCGCGCTATCTTACAGTCACCTGAAAGAGAGGACGATTTGATTGAAAGCTCAAAGATTAATACAATGTACGTTGCTAATTGCTCTGCATAGCGTCGGAGAAATGCATTTGGAATACCATCAGGTCCTGGGGATGATTTTACTTTCAACCTTAACATCATATTAACAATGCCCTCATATGAAATAATGTTAGTGTCAAGAGTACCACAAGGTGTGTTAACAAAGGGTGCAGATATGGAAAAGACACTGCTAAAGTGGCGGTTGAAATGTGATGCAATAGCTTAAGGATCTGTTATTAAGGTATCTTCATGTGAAATGTACTCAGTAGGTTTCTTCCGCTCACTAACAAAGTTCCAAAATTTATCAGGATCTGATTTGATAAAATTAGGCAAGGTAGTGTTAAAATAAAAATGTTTGGCTGACTGAAAGGCATTTGAAAGCGCGCGACGAATTTGGATAAAGTCATGTGAAGCTGTACGGTTATTTCTTGCCCGCTTCGCTTTCCTTTTTAAATGTATTATATCCCTAGTCATCCATAGATTACGTTTAGCAGTCTTTTTTACTTTGTTAGGAACGTAGCTGTCAAGACAAAAGAAGCATACATTTTTAAACTTGTTCCATAACGCATTAATCTCATTACCAGAGAAGTTTTCGAGGTGAGAATCTAGGTAATCTATTATGCTTACGTCATCGGCATGACTGTAATCTTTCACAGTTTTTAGCATAGAAGCGTGATTAGGTCGAGTACCATGTAAGGAAGAAGTGACTGAAACAATCTGGTGATCAGAAATCCCCGGATCAACTAAAACATTGTAGTTATTTATAAGACGGGGACTAAAAACAAGATCAAGAACCGAGTATGAAGAAGCAGTAACACGTGTTGGTTCTTGCACAACTTGGAGTAGATTGTGGTAAAACATGATATCAAAGATAATACCAGAAGAGCCGTCAGAAACGAAGCCCGATTGTAAGCGACTACAATGAATATCGGGAAGATTAAAATCTCCGGCCACGATAAGTTTCTGGTTGCTGAATTTTTCCATTTGCGTTTTAAGTTGAAAAAAAAATCGGGCGTCGAATCTGGCGGTCTGTACACTGCAAACAGTACAAAAACATGTCCGAATAGGCTGATTCTTAGGCACAGAGTTTCAATGCATGAAAGTTTCTGCGAAATAGTGACTTCAATATCGGTTTTCACAATAACAGCTACGCCACCTCCCCTAGTCTCCCTATCCATGCGGTATATCTTATAGCTGGGTGGGATTAGAAGGTCATCGTTTATTGTACTGCTAAGCCATATCTCGGAAATGACAACTACATGCGGGTTGTAAAAAAGAAGCACAGATTCAAGCTGAACAGTCTTGTGTACGATGCTGCGGGCGTTAAAATTAAGTAGTCTGATGCATGTTGCATAGGAAAGTCATGGAGCAAGTAGGGGTAAGTTTTTTTTGCTTTTTCTTAATTAGCTTGCGGTCGTTCTGCACGTCATCGCATACAAACAGATCGCCGTCAATGCGCAGTTTGTCATGAATGAGAGTAACTTTTTTTCCATTGTCCCTATCCAATTTTGAGCTCTCCCATAACAGTTTTCGCGTTTTCAGCGTCTTATGACTGTAATCATTCTGAACACAAATGTCCGTTCCTTTGAGTTTGCTGGCGGTTTTGAAGACTGCCATCTTTTCATTGTAGCCCTGGAAGAAAACTATTACGGGTCTTTTGTCGCTCCCCTTGCCAATTTTTTGAATTCTACCAACGGATTCACATTTCACACCTAGTTTATCGCTAAATACTTCGCCAGTGACTTTGCGTTTTAGGATTTCTTCTGATTCATCCGGTTCTTATTTAACACCATGGACAACTACATTAGAACGCCTGCCCCTGTCTTCAAGATCTGTGAGCTTACGCGTTTGGAAAGTGAATGTACTTTCGCACATTCTAAGAAGATTGTCAAGCTCATCGAGTTTTTCTGTTTTAGCTTTAAAGTCAGATATGTGGCTCTCAATTTCTTGAAAGCGAACTTTAATGTCTTCAATCATGGTCTCAGTTTTTGCCCTCAATGTCTTAACTTCTGCATGCAATTTCAGTTGTCCATCAAGAATTTTCTGCAGTAATTCAGCATTGGTCGGTCCCGGGTTTAGTTCAACGTCTCCACAGACAAGAAGCTTAAGGACAAGATAACAATCATATTCAATTTTGCAGCACTGGCCTGGGAACGGCAGAACCACCAAAGCACGAGAGTCGCTTTTACAGTAGGAACTAACCTGCATAAGGTAGAAAAGTGGCTTGGTAAGCATCGTATCTCAAAATAACCGCTTGAGGGGCTAGTTGGCGCTGCATAGTATTCAGAAATGTGGCGCAGCAATCACAAACACAAGCGAAGAGACACAACACACGCATGTGTTGTGTCTCTTCTCTTGTGTTTGTGTTTATTGCGCCACATTTCTGAATACAATGGTAAGCATCGTGCTCGCGGCAGGTCCGCCGTGCCCACGAAACTGGAAGCAATGCAGCGATTCTTTTATACGCGAAGGTGTTGATGACGTCACAGTTGCTGGGAATGTAGGCGGCAGCAGCAGATGTGGGATGTCATGCTCCAGTTCTGATTGCGATGCAGTTGAGTTGATAGCGACGGGCTGGCATACGTGCAGGAAGCCATCACTAGAGAGTGCGCCATACAGCGACGGGAAGCTGGTGATGCAGAGTGCGAGACCCTGCATAAGGTAGAAAGGTGGCTTGGTAAGCATCGTGCTTGCGGCAGGTCCGCCGTGCCCACTGAACTGGAAGCAGTGCAGCAATTCTTTTAAACGCGAAGGTGTTGATGGCGTCATAGTTGCTGGGAATGTAGGCGGCAGCAGCAGATGTGGGATGTCATGCTCCAGTTCTGATTGCGATGCAGTTGAGTTGATAGCGACGGGCTGGCACACGTGCAGGAAGCCATTACTAGATAGTGCGCCATACAGCGACGGGAAGCTGGTGATGAAGAGTGCAAGACTCTGCATAAGGTAGAAAGGTGGCTTGGTAAGCATCGTGCTCGCGGCAGGTCTGCCGTGCCCACTGATGAGTCATGCCTAGCTATTATAGTCATTACCACACACCGCTAAGCATTTTTACTCATTTCTAATCAGTTGCGGTCATTACATGTCGTAGTTTGATATACTGGTCATTACAAATGATTTCAGTTATTATTAATCATTATTACTCGTAGTATTAGTCATTACCTCCATCAATGTTTATTTATAACTTTTATTGATTACCTATCACCATCAATCATTTTCATTCTTAATTTTCCCCTTGCATGTCCGCTTTTTGCGACTGACACACCAGCGCACAGCTGCGACACACAGATTACAGGCATAGCTTCTGCGCACAGATTTTCACTCCATTAGCCGGAAGATGAGCCCCCCAGGTTGGAAGGCGTCCCACATGTTACTGGGGATGAACAAAGGGCGATTCCTAGTAGCTCCAGGACGAATGAAGCGGCTGGGCTAAAGCCAAAAGGACGCTCAGTTGTGGATGTGTCGGGAAGCGACCGGAAAGTCCGATGTTGCAAGGAGATATATCACATAGCAACATGGAATGTAAGATCTATGACGCAAGGTAAACTGGATATCGTCAAGCGAGAAATGGACAGATTGAACATTGATATCTTGGGTATCAGCGAGCTCAAGTGGACCGGAATGGGAGAATTTAACTCCGGCGACCATTATGTCTTTTATTGTGGGCACGAATCCAAGAGAAGGAATGGGGTCGCTCTCATAGTAAACAGAAGAATGGGCAAAGCAGTGCTAGGGTACAACCCCAAAAACGACCGAATGATTTCACTTCGGATCCAAGGTCACCCTTTCAACATAACAGTTATCTAAGTCTATGCACCGACCACTGCTGCTGAAGAAGCTGACGTTGAGAGATTTTATGCGGACCTACAATGCCTTTTAGACCGCACCCCATCATCAGACGTCGTTTTTCTCATAGGAGACTGGAATGCTAAGGTCGGGAGTGAAGAAATATCCGGAATTACAGGCAAGTTCGGTCTTGGTGAGCCAAATGAAGCTGGACAGAGGCTAGTAGAGTTCTGTCAAGAAAACAACCTGACCATAGCGAATACTCATTTTCAACAGCACAAGAGGCGCCTGTACACATGGATTTCACCGGACGGTCTGTACAGGAATCAGATCGATTATATTATTTGCCGGCAGAGATGGAGAAGCGCTATACAAGCAGTAAAAACAAGGCCTGGGGCCGATTGTGGCACCGATCATCAGCTTCTTGTTGCCAAAATTAAGCTTCGATTGAGGAAAACGCAGAAAACTAGAAGGCCTTTCAGGTATGATCTGGATCAGATTCCATTAGAATATGCTGTGGAAGTGAGGAATCGATTTCAAGAATTAGATCTAGAAGACAAAGAGCCCGAAGAGATGTGGACTGATGTTCGTGATATAATACAAGAAGTTGCTACTAAGGTAGTTCCAAAGCAAAACAAATGCAAAAAAGCAAACTGGTTATCTGAAGAGGCTTTGCAAATAGCTGAGGAAAGGAGGATGGCAAAAGGTATGGGGGAAAGAGAAAGATACAAGGTTCTCAATGCGGATTTTCAGAAAATAGCAAGGAGAGATAAGAATGCCTTCCTGAACATACAGTGTCAAGCAGTTGAGGACAAGAGCCAATTAAGGAACACAAGAGCTCTGTATAAGACAATCAAAGATATCAATGGAAGCTTCTGTGCTAAGCTGGGCGTGATAAAGGACAAACGAGGCAAGGACCTCACTGAAGCCTCAGAGATAAAGAAGAGGTGGCAGGAATACACAGAAGAACTGTACAAGAAGGACCCGGATGTGCAAACCCAACATAGGACGGTTGTGATTGCTGATCTCCAGCCGGGCATCCTGAAGAGTGAAGTTGAATGGGCCTTAGCCAGCCTTGCTAAGAACAAAGCTAGCGGAATTGATGGTATTCCAGCTGAGTTGCTTCAAAACCTCAACCACGACGCTGTTAACACACTGCATACATTATGTCAAAAGATTTGGACAACCCTGCAGTGGCCACAGGATTGGAGGAGGTCAGTTTACATCCCCATTCCAAAGAAAGGCAGTGCCAAAGATTGTTCCAACTACCACACGATCGCGCTTATTTCGCATGCTAGCAAGGTGATGTTAAAAATCCTGCAAGGTAGGCTGCAGCAGTATGTGGATCGGGAGCTTCCGGACGTGCAAGCTGGGTTTCGCAAGGGCAGAGGAACTAGAGACCAAATTGCCAACCTTCGCTGGATCATGGAAAAAGCAAGAGAGTTCCAGAAACCCATTTACTTCTGCTTTATTGATTATGCGAAAGCGTTTGACTGCGTAGATCACAGCAGATTGTGGCAAGCTCTCCAAGAGATGGGAGTTGCAATTCACCTCATCTGTCTCCTCAGGAACCTGTATGAAGGGCAAGAGGCCACAGTCAGAACTGGGCATGGTCTTACTGATTGGTTTCCGATTGAGAAAGGGGTGAGGCAAGGCTGCATACTGTCGCCCTGCCTATTTAACCTATACGCAGAGTGCATCATGAGGAAGGCCGGTCTGGACGAGTCTTCAGCTGGAGTGAAGATTGCTGGAAAAACGTATCAACAACCTTAGATATGCGGATGATACCACTTTAATGGCAGAAAGTGAAGTGGAACTCAAGAGACTTCTGATGCGCGTACAAGAAGAGAGGGAGAAGTTTGGGCTTAAACTGAACATTAAAAAGACGAAGATCATGGCGTCTTGCCCTATCAAGTCCTGGAGCATCAATGGACAAGAAGTGGAAGCTGTGACAGATTTTCTGTTCTTGGGCGCCAAGATTACCTCGGAAGGAGACTGCAGCCATGAAATTAGGAGACGCCTGCTTCTGGGAAAGAGAGCAATGGTTAGCCTTGACCGCCTAGTAAAGAGCAGAGACATTAGTCTGCCAACCAAGATCCGTATAACCCGTGCTATGGTCTTTCCAGTTGTGATGTATGGATGCGAGAGTTGGACTGCGAAAAAGGCTGACCGCCGAAGAATTGACGCGTTTGAATTGTGGTGCTGGCGAAGACTCTTAAGAGTTCCTTGGACTGCCAGAAGATCAAATCAGTCGATATTGTCGACCATGAACCCTGACTGCTCATTGGAGGGTCAAATTCTAAAGTTAAAACTCAGCTACTTTGGTCATCTGATGAGAAGAGAGGAGTCGCTGGAGAAAGATTTGATGTTGGGAAAGGTTGAGGGTCGCCGGAGAAGGGGTAGGCAGCGAACGCGATGGTTAGATGGCATTCTCGAGGCATTGCAGATGAAGCTATGTGATGTTAAGAAGATAGTGAGAGACCGGAAAGCGTGGCGTGACATGGTCCATAGGGTCACGAAGAGTCGGACACGACTGAACGCCTGAACTGAACTGAGTCTAGAACGGCTTTCGCCTTAAAAAACAAACGTTTCCCGTCTCAACGTTAACGTGCTTGCACACGTGCACACAAAAAAGTTTGCGTTGACCACGCATATGCAAGGCGAACGCGTCCAGAAAAAAAGCATTCCTCGGCGACGTGTCCCCGAACAGTGGCGCCCTCACCAGAAATAGCGGGCGCAACTGTAAACTCCCCAAGGACACCGCTTGCCCATTGACGGCGGCGCGACGCAGCAGGCCGCACCTAGTGCGCTTCCATCGAGAGGGCCGTGGCAGTGGACAGAAGTGATTTCTTATGGGGCGCCTATCCTCGAAAACAACGAACGAAGCGGCGGTGCTGCTGCAGTGTAGGTTACTCTTGAACACGTTTATACGGTCGCTATGGCGATTCTGAGTTCGTCTGCAAAGAGAATCAATCGGTAACGTGAGTTGCGGCGCCTGCCTTGCACATAAAACGACGAAGTATTTCTTTTTGGCTGCGCAGCCCATATTCTGAGTGCTTTTAGTTAAAAATGGCAACCGCCCAAGCGCAATTGTAATGCAGCACTTTAGGTCACACGATTATCATCATCATCATCATCGCAGATATTTGCACATGTCAAAAAAGTGTGTAAGGCAGCTTATGTAATATGCCTATGTAATTCTTAAAGGGTCACTGAAAGCAATAAATGTGGCCTCTATAGCTATCCTTTTTTAATGCTGGTGGATAGACAGAAGGGAAAATGCCACATACCTGACGATGCCGCAAGCACGTTTACACTCCCGGAGACTGGCCCGTAATGAACGGATGGCCAAAAGGTTTATATTTTCACTAAAATACTCGCTTCCCTCTTTACCACTTCAACTACATATTAGCCTCGAGGGTAATCAATAACCAAAAGGGCCAGTAGCAATTCTGCGGAGAGCTTCTCCTATTAGCATGGTAGTCGCTACGAGCTGCTGAAGATATGATGCAAATCGAGAGGAGATTATATGCAATTCTTTTCTTATAGCAAGGCATAAACGACATGTCACTGGGCTTGAAGTGATAGTGGTTTGTGTGGTCTTAACGTAAGTGGCTCAGGCTATGGGAGACGCCGTAGTGGAAGACTCCGGAAATGCTGACCACTTGGGGTTCTTTAACGTGCATTGACATGGCGCAGCACACGGCGCTTTGCGTTTCGGCTCCTTGGAAAAGCTGCCGCCGAGGCCGGGATTCGATCACAAGTCCTTGGGTGCAGCACTTGAGCGCCCTAAGCAGCTAGGCGGCGGCGGGTTACGCTTCAGGTGAATTGCACATACAGCAACTGAATAATGCTCGCACATTACCAGTGACAGGATCAATTTTGACGACGTGGCCGCCGTTATAGCACGCGACCCACAGCTTGTCTGTCTGGTCGATGGTGATTCCGTCCGGTTGGGCGAGGTCCGAGAAGTTGGGGTGAGTGAAGTCTGTCACCACCTTCTGGTTGGCTGCGGCGAATGCGGGGATGTTAGCACGGAAACTCTGCTGGCTGGCATTGCTTTCTTTGAGATTTAGGTTGCCTTCGAAAATCACCCTAAGTGGTGAGGAACATGGATTTCATTCTACCGTATGCGTCACTCCTACATGCAATGAACCTGTCCTCTTGGGCACAAAAGTACAGCAGCGATCAGTACGATTTGCAACACTTTAGTGGCTATATGTTATCCTGGTTTGCGCTTTATAGCAAATTAATGGGTCATTCTTGTTTCGTTTTACGGTTTCAACATCTCAGAGCTACACAGGTTATGAGGGACTACGAGGCTCCTTAAATATCGACCACCTGGTGTTCTTTAACGTGCACTGACATCGCACATTACATGGCCGCCTTGCTTTTCGCCCTTGATGAAAAGTGGCCGGGATTTGATCCCGTGATCTTGGGTTCAGCACTCGAGCGCCCTAACCACTGAGCCTCCGCTGCAGGGACCAAGCACCATTCTGTGCTCTATCAAGCATGCAAGCACACTGCATAGAACTTTGCAGCAGCGATCGACCTGCGTACTTCGTGGCGTCAGCTCGTACCACTTGATGCGTGTTACGGGTCATCCTGAGTGCAATTACAAGCAAAAAAGGGGCTTGAAGGGACTTTAGGTTATTTATGGTAATATTATAATGCTCCTAATGCATAATGCGACTGTGGTTTATAGAGTTGACCTTTGTGAGTTTTCGAGTAAAATTTAGACCTCTGGGGAGTCTCTAATTTAGAGAAGATATTTAAAAATTGCTTCGCGCAACCGACCACGTGTCCTGAGCCACCCCCCAGACTTGAACTAGAAACTGAGCTGTTTGGGTGCTTCCTCTTAGTGGGCGCACCCAAGTAATGCGGGTTTGACGGGGCGTGATGCGGCGCAGTCGTGACCTGTTTTATTTCTTCTTGCATGTTAAGAGGCAGAGGAAGAGAGTTACCAATATCTTCGACATTGGTGAATCTAGCTAAAGATTTTTGCGCTGCTCAGACGAATGCTGAAATACCGATCGTCCGTGCATCTTTCCTAGCCTTTCATGGTCCCTTTAATGGTCCCTTTAATGACATTCAATTGCTATCTTCCAGTGTTTTTACTCTTACATGTCTGTTGCTGTAGTTGCCGCTTCGCTAATGATAAAACAATTAGCAAAGTTTCCGCATCACTGAAATACATGCTGTCGTCACAACGGCATGCATGTCCTAGCTCGATCGCATTCGCATACAGTGAAGTATAGGCCCACTCACTAATGTCGCCATGGGTGAGGTCAAAGTCGTAGACGTACAGCTTGCCGGGCACGGAATCAACGAAGAACATCTTTCTGTTGTCGGCTGTCCAGGCGATGCCATTGGGCAGAGTGATGCGCTCGATGTGTTTGCGTATGTGCTTCTTCTCGATACTGTACATTGAGCCCTGCTCGAGCTCCACGTTCATGGGCTTTTTGTCGATCGCCATGGTACCTGCGGTTTGCGAGATGTCTCCACCTCAGAACCACGGACCACCCTTTTCAAGAGTTATAAGCCAGTTTGCTGCGCATTTAGAGGAGGTCTTCAAGAAGGTATCAAGAGGCGACAAGGAAAGTTCTCACAGTCCATGGGGCCGAAACACCAGATAATAGTTACGAGTCGCACTATAAATCCCAGCAGCAAATTCAGTAAACTGAACTTTTGAAGATTGCGTTACATTCTAAGCTATACAAATCGATGCACAATGTGAGCTAATATCAGGTGCGGTTCTAGGAAGGAAAATGCAGTCCATGGCTGTGCGAGGCGCGGTTGTGAAACCCAGCACAGGTATATAGCACGCTACCGATTTTACTCCTTTAAATTAAATGCGACTTAGGTGCGTGAGTCGAGCCACTTTGTTAAAGCATCGTGTATCTTCATTAATCTTGGCTGACGGGATTAAATCTGGGTTAAAGTTAGGGTGATTAATTTTATGAATTTGGGGCCAATTCAAAAGCATACGCTCTTGCGACCCCGCTTAACCAATAATGAGGAACACATTTCGTTATATCCCTCTCACTTCATATCCGAGTTTTCTTTAACGAAGTTTAGATGCATAATCGGCGCTTATCACGTACGCCGCTTCCGTCTCTGCAACTATATTGTCTCAGTGCCCTCAAGTGGACTCAACGAACTTGCGGACGTACGCGTCTCACACATCGTCATTCTCAAAAGGGGATAGATAGGGTACGTCTGTTTTGTGAACTCGCAAATTGAGTTTGGGGTTGGCATCAACAAATTACATAACTTGCGGTTCACAGTTGTCAGCCATTAATGGCTTGGCATGCTCGTGTTTTTGTTAACAGCCATTCCCCGTCAGATAAAAGAAAATTGATAGCGGAGTAGGGATTTTTGGTAACAACTGTGATTTCAGACGTAGCATTCACAAAGGCCGCCATTTTTTAAATTGTTTTTTTAGGTTAACATGATAGTTCTCCTATAGTTTGATGCTATACGTAAACAAAATCTCACACTTCCCATGTCTACAGCTCACCCTCCAGCATACGTGCATCAGTACCTCAATGCACCCTTTCTGGAGGGTGCGAGTTAGACACGAGGATTGTGCGATTTTGTTTATAGTCACTCATCGAGTAAAGCGGTTGACACCGTTTTGGGAGTGAAAACCACGCTGCATCGATCGTGCTCGCGGGGGACTTGCCCGTCCAGAGGCGTCCGGCGGCATCGCACTTTGCGTCGTTGAGTCGGGTGCCTGAATTGTCAGTCTCCACCATGGCGACCAGTTCCTCATGGCGCTTCTTCATATCAGTCAGCTTGACGTAGTGCTTGTGACCAATGACGATCTTGTGGTGGTGGTTCGCCAGTGGAATCGCGAACGGGATTGTGCCCTCTGGCGCAGAAGAATAGCGGATGGAGGAAAAACACGCGGGCGTCATCAGTATGGGAGGCTAGAAATCTCCGCCTTTTACATCGTACAGAGCGTGTTCGGAATTGCTAGGCGAGACCTAACGTGCATTGCGGGGGACCCTTGCGCAGGCACCGTGAATTTGCAATGGAAGAGAGAGGGCAATAAAGAGGATGTCTGCTACACAGCCTTACGTCGTGGCTAAAATACACTGTTACTGCTCCTACTGCAGACGTCTTTATTCGCAGATAAAAGAGACAGAAAAATTTACATGTATAACGCAGTACGCTCGGTGGAAGCTGTCCTGCGGCTGCCTTTCCTTGCCGTTGCCCAAGTCCTGCACGTTTTCTAGTAACCTTGACGGGACACTGATCACGTGATGAATGCTGACAGCTCTCGGTGTAAAATTACTCAACACAGCCCTCAGAGTATGGCGAGTATTCGACACGAGCTGGCTTCCCAAATGACTAACTCACGCACGCACGATTGCTACTGCCGCTGAACAAGCACAAACAGCTGTAGTAGCCTATAGATGATTTGACGCACGGCCCTGAGGAAGCACTATGGTCTGGATTAATCGATCAAGGGCTTTCCAGTGGGTAGATTACAGAGTGCAATTGACCCAGGCGGCAGGTTTGTACATGCGTATCTAGTTGTCTTTTTAGCTCACTAATATGCGATCATCATGGCGGAACAAAAATTGAGCTTCTGGCTCGTTGGTTGTCGTAGCAACTGTGCAGTGGCGTCGTGAGGGGGGTGCGTAGGGTGCGGTCCACACGCTCGGGGGGGGGGGGGGGGGGGGGCAGCAGTTAGAGGGGGGAAGGAGCGGTGGGCGAAATAAATTTTGTGTAAAGACGCGAAAAGGCCCGCATTGGTGGAGACACTGAATGACAATTGTGATCTCGTAGAACGAATTATTCTGTGGTGAGGAACGCTTGAAAACACATTCCTCAGTTAATGCTAGTGACTCCATGCCATTTTAACGCTGGACCGGGCCTGTGTACGTGCGTGTAAGCTGGACAAACCAGCATTAACCTGAGACCCATCGGAAACCCTGCGCGGAAGCGTGTTAGACGACACCCGTCGGCGGCTGCGCAGCCGCATCGCCTCTTCTTTTTTATGTGCACCTCACTCTGCTTTCCCAAGCTAGGACCGCTGGCAGCATCTCTCCAGCAGTCTTTTGTCTTTTGTCTTGTTCATTTATCACCTACACCTTTCTCGCTCCTCGGCACATTCACACATCCGCCTCACACATTCAAACGCCGAAAGGCACGGAATGCCTGCTGCTCAAGGGATGGCAAGTCTGATCACTACGCGCTGACTAGAAAAAAAATGAGATGGAGGGCACCTGTGGTGTTCGGTACTTAACGAAGTCAATGCTGCGTTTCTGTATTTACAGAAAAAAGGACTATCCCTTTACAAAGTAGTAGCAAAGTTGGAGGCCCTAAAGCTTTTTCTCAAAGAGGAACGCGGTCGCCTAGTGTAAAATGCTGTTTGAGCAGGCGCTCATAAAATGCAATTAATTTGGAATTGCAGTTGAGAGGCGCGTCAGGTGAAGGAAGAAGATGGAAGGTGAACAAGCCAGAGATTCGGGACTTTCGTTGCAGGAAGAAAATAAGAGAGCGATGCTCAAGTGCATTGATAGATTTTATGCCGAGCTCTGCACATGATTCAAAAGCGATTCGATAAGTGGCAACTCCGTTTGGCCCTGTTGAAGTATTCAACTGAGGAAGAGCTCAGTTTCTATTCCGAAATTTACCGAATTCTATGACGGACTGTCTGACACCGCTCTACTTATCGAAATTCCTAGGATGAGGAGACACCTCAAAGCAGCCGGCATCACCCTCGAAGTCGCCAACAGTTGGGCAGCATTGGACGGAGTGGGATTTTGTAGACGCCCTTCCCACCCTGTCATTAGGGCTGTACCTATTTCTCACAATATGTGTGTCTGTGGCATCCTGTTAGAGAGGTTTTTCTAAGCTGAAACTAATAGAAAACTACTTGAGATCTACAACGGGTCAGTCTAGGCTATCAGATCTGGCAATATTATTGATTGAAAGCTCAGCTGGCAAAAAGCCCCGATTTTGATCAAGTGACCAGCAGCTTTGCAGTCCTGAAAGCCATGAAAGCAAAATTTTGATTTGAGTTTCGACTTTCTTTACACTCCGTGAATATCTGCTTTTAATGTAACCGTGATGTTTTTGTTTTTTTTTTTTTTGTTACAACTTACATGAATAAAAGTGGTTTTTAAGTGCTCGTATGATCGGAGGACCGGGACCTAGCTATAGGACTTCACCGCAAGGCGTTGAGGAAGGCAGACGAATGGAGGAGTTCTTAGGAGAAGAGCAAACTGAAGATTTATTTTACATATTTACAATCCAAACCTGCAAGCGCGTGAGAGGGAGCGAGGTAGCTCTTAATGAACTAAGAGCACAGGTGAGTCGCACTGAAGCAGCCCTCGTAGGCTGCTTAAATCACTTTTCAGTCCAACTGTGGAACCCGCAGCTTCCCAAAGCGTCCAATGGGCGCTGAGCCGCTTCTTTTGGCTCCGTCCATGGCTTCTATGCCTCCGCCCAACTGTTCTACTAGCACCTCATGCACAAGCGCGCACACATACACACACCTCCTCGCACTTGAACAGGAAATGCTGTAGACCACTGCAGAGCAGGCAGGCCGTCACCGTTGTTCCCTATGAAGCGGCGATGTCCCACCTGGTTTCAGCCATCTTCAATGGCGCCGGTCAGGCGATGGTACACACATCCTATAAGCAGCACAATGCCTGGTCTTAATGGCCATCGAGCGGCACGTGCAGCAACTCCTTTGAATTCACCGCCGCCTCTCTAAGATCAATTAAGGAAGCAATCTTCTGCGGGGTGCAGCTGCTCCATTTCACCCCGCTGACCCGGTCCATTGTCCAGAAGTTTCCGGTCACAAAACGTAGTCTTGCTGCAACGGCGCCGGTCAGGCGATAGGGCACCCATCTCCCCGCCGCCAAACTGGAGCCTGAAAGAACTACACCCTAGTCCGAGCCAGTATGTCTTAATGATCACGTGTTGACACAAGCAGCATCTTTGAGTCAACTTAAGAACGGCTAAGGAAGCCATCCCCCGCTGCTGGGTCACAACACGACGCCGTGCCGCGGCTCCTGGTTCGCCCCGCCACCATGGTCCATTGTTCAGAAGAGGGGTGTCAGAGATCAAAGGACGCTCGTTTCGGTTGCCGACAAAAGCGCTTGACTTCAATTTACTTGTAGAAGACGCGCCTTTCCATGTCGGGAAGATAAGAATCCGTACTCCTTTGTCCTGATGGCCCCCGTCAACACGCCTCGGCCCTCTGTCGCATTCTCGAAAAAACACATCCGGCTCTCCAGCGGCGCTCTCCGAATGCGCGGACTCTCCGGGACGATTTATGGCCGATTGCTCGGGCATAACAGCTCGACCACCGCTGAGGAGACGCAACGAAGTGGTTGCAGCCGATGGGTGCACCCCGAATGTGCGTCGCTATCCGAGTCCAAGGGGCAAAGTCGTCCGCCAGGGTATTCTGCATAGCTTGTCATGGCCCTCAAATTGGAGCATTAGTGGTAAAATCTGCACCGAGCCCCCACCTCATCTATGCAGCACACAGCCATCTTCTGAGATATGCCAGGCGCTAAGTCGCAGCAAAATTGCTGCACACAAATTACAAAACAAAAAAAAAAGTAGAGAATTGAAAACGGCTGCCCAGCCGTCGCTACGAAAGCACATGGGCCGATAAGTGGCACGACGAACCTGGTTTGTATGCTGAATTTTGATTGTCACATTGCATTCTTAATTTTTTTCAGCTCTTTGGCTTTCATTCCCCAAAAGAAAACCGTTCCCAGTTTACACAAGAGAGGAAACAATGCAGCTTAGTCCATGCCCAAATGAAAACAACTAAACAAACTCTGCACAAAACCATTCGCTTTTCAACTTCCCTAGCTGAGCCCATTTCCGTTCAAACCTCCGGCAGCGCGTCAACTTGGGCGCTGGGTGCCTATGACCCCTATCGATGGAGGGCGGTCAGTCGATTCAACGGCAATCCGTGCCAATTGCCTCAACAGATTTGTTCGGCTATACAGATAAGCCTGACTTGCGCTCCACCCTTCGTTCTCGCGCTGCTGTCTACCTGACGATCCTTTCATTTTCCCCAGTAGCGTTCTCTCACCGTAGGCACTCTTTCGGCAATGCTCCACATTAAAGCGAGTCGCGCGCACGAAGCCACCCTCAAGTCCAAGCACTTCTGCGCTACGCTCCTCCGCCAGTGCAAACTGCACACAAGTTCTGCCCGTTAGCTTGTCATCCTGGCACAGCGGTGCACCTTCGCTGTTTGCTCAATTTGCGCCTTCGCTCATATGTACCTCATTATCCCCCAATGGAGAACTGACATGTTGCTCATTCTGGGCCTCTTCGCATTCCGTCGCACTCTCATCATGTGAATTGCTAACTCCTTCTGCGCCCGCGCTGCCTGCATGAGCTGATAAGGTGACTGCCCCGGCCATGACTGCATCTACGCCTTTTTTTGTCGTAAGGGCCGGCAGTTAGTGCGGCCCCAACTCCAAAGTTAGCGGTGTTTTCCCTCAGCAGCTCAGCACGCTCATCTTGAGCTACGAATGCCTCTGCACCTGACGCTACGCTGTCCATCGCATCACAGGTTATCTCAGGGTCAACACTTCCATTCGGGTAGGCAGTGTGGTCTGCTAACCCATTAACCACTGCCTCCTCTGTTTCCACCACTGCATCCCTGCCGACACTCGATCTTTCCAGCCGCGGTCTGCCTCTCCTGTTCTCTGGCTTTCCTCGACATACTTCGCGATGCGCTCTCCTCTCTCCGAACGCACCAATCGTACCGTGTCGGTCGCCGTTTTCTCTGCAGCAATAGTTTCTCGATTTAGCATCGCGGAATCTAGCACAGAACCCCTGCTCTGCAGTACAAGGGTCAACACAGTTTCCGCCGCCACATCTCGGGGCCGGGCTATGGGTGCCACTCTGTCATGTTCAGTTTCGCCGGTGACCTGATCCTGATAGTACCCACTGTGCTCTTCCGCCCCCGTCTGCTCCGCTACAGCAGCCCTGTAACTCTGCTCTGCTGCAGTTGATCCGCGGTTTTCCCTCGCGAGGTCTAGCAAAGGGTTCGCGCGCGGCGGTACAATGGTCAACACAGTTTCCGCCGGCGCATCTCGCGGCCTCGCGCTGGGTGCCACCCCTGTCAGTTTCAGTTTCGCCGGTGGCCTGATCCTGATCGTACCCACTGTGTTCTTCCGCCCCCGTCTGCTGCGCCACAGCGGCAATGTAACTCTGATCTGCCTCAGTAGCTTCGCGGTATACTTTGGCGAGGTCTAGCAAAGAATTCCAGCGGCGCTCTCCGAAGGCGCGGACTCTCCGGGACGATTTATGGCCGATTGCTCGGGCATAACAGTGCTCAAACATTTTGTAAAAGTAGAACCTATGTTATACGAATCTCGCGGCGTCCCGAAAGAATTCCTATTACCCGAACGAAATCATCAAAATGAAAGAGAATAAGTTTAATCATGAGAAAGACAGTTGCGCAGAGCTGCTTACGTCCGAGAAAGTTTATTACGGTCGCGCGGTCACGGCCCGCCACTCGCGGTGCACACAGTGCGACAGGCAATCGCGACGTCGGCGTCGTTCGCGCCACGTGCCTCCGCGGACTTCTCGCGGTGCGCACAGCACTACTAGAGTTACTATATAGGCTTAGCACGACAAAAGATGGCGACGCGCTGGCCGAGCGGCGCCGCAGAGTGCTCGCGAAGCGTACAGCGCGAAGTCTACGATGTGCGGACCACGCATCACCGCAAACTTGCTCGTGATGCGTACATACAGCGCGGCTGGCGATCGCGTAGTGCTCAAGGTTGCGGTCGCAGCTCGCGCGTTCGAGTTCGTAGTGGCGCGGGAGCGTGACCGGAACATCCGAAATTTTGCTCCGGCCGGGGAATTTCGTGAATTCGTATCCTCCCAAAATCCGTATCAACCGAATTCGTATCACCGAAATTTTACTGATATCGGTCAGTTCTTGATTGTACTTTCGCTTTTCACTCTTTACGCGAATGTCCGCTTAAAAAAGAACCGTGATAATTTTGTTATAATTTACATGAAGAAAACTGGCCTTAAGTGTTCACATTTTCGGTTGGTTCTTGATTCTTTAACGAATGCGCTCGAGGGATACGTGTAAGCGTTTTATATTTTGTTATGCGGCAGACATAATTCTTTGCTCCTTGTGACTTTTGCAAGTGTCGTGTTTCCTGGCATGTCCATTAAAGGTCCTGATTAACGGATTGTCTGTTCTATCACTTCATTGTTTGCTGTGTGTTCAAGTTGTCCTTGAGTTATAGATTTGCCTCTCTAGTTCTCACTTGTCATTCCTGTGCATATATCTGCGGGTGTGATAACGTGCATAGTCTGTCATTGTTTGTATTCGCCATTCTTTTCCTCTGAGCCATTGTTACCGGCATAAGTGCAGTTGATTATTGAACGTTGGAAACTTATTCTTACGCTGAATTCGTGTAACCAGCGTAACAAGCACTACCCCAAGGCGGACACAGGAAGGCGCTTTTATACGGGTTATCACGTTTTCTTCGCTGATTCTTTTTGATAGTCTCTAAATATAAATGTGAAGTTGCATTGCTACTCCGTTATAGTCATTGTACCATCTACCACTTCACGTCCTTGTTATATTTGTGCGCATACAGCTTGATTCGCACGCTTAATGTTTACAAATTGCGTAGTTAAGAGACCACTTTGTTCTTATGGTCTGATACTGGGCAATCACCTGCCTTAAGCCTCTTGCTCAGTGATTTTTCTCGCAACTTACACGTGCTAATGTTTCTGCCTTTTTCGGATATATGTGCTTTTGATGTGATGTTTTACTGCATTATCAGTCGGGGGGCACGGTCACTGCGTATAAGTGCTAAAAAGAAAAAAAAATGTCACTCGCACTGTGTGATTTGGGGCAAAGCGAATCTTACTTCAACACAAACCGTGAGCACAGAGTAGGTAGAAAGGAAGTTGCGATTCGGCGCTTAAATCGCGGTGACAGAGGAGAGGGGGAGGGGTGGGGGGGGGGGGGGGGTGCAACGCCGCGCATCCCTACCGGGTGCGGGTACCCTAGCGACGCCACTGCAACTGTGCCACCGAACCGAGTAGGTCAACGCTATGCACAACAGATATCCTTGTGGCGAGTCCCCTCCTCCGTATCGCCTCTGGAGCGTCAATTGCTCGTACGGCATCACTAACGGACAGTGAGGCGCCAGATTTCTCACCTTTAATGTCAAAATTGCGATACAACTGTTATTCGTGCAGCGTTAGAATACGTAGTGACAAAGTTTCGCTATCCATTTAGCATCCATCTTCTAGACAAGTCGGAAGCTTGTTTCGGAGAGGAATTCGAATTGACGACAAGACGTTCAACACGCTGTCACACTCTGTGCCAGTCTCTCAATGCTAGACCGCATGCCAAACTGTCTTTTGCGGAACGCTGCATGAGCAATACGGCAATTGAAAATGAAGGAAATGTGCTCATACACATACGTTGTAAAAATAAAGAAGTCATGCGCACACTCACCGAAGTGTATGGTGTCGATATCCTCGTGAGTCTCTGGGTCGAGCCGACTCACGCACCCGGCATAGCAGTCCACGTATAGCAGAGCCTGTGCCCTCTCGTCCCAGTGCGGCCCCTCGCCGAGCTGGCAGCGCCGCTTGGACGCCACACGAACTCGCAGGCCCGGCATCATTCAGATTCTCACTGCCGGCTCCGATGCACAGCTACCGGGCGCGTCCCTGTCGGTAGATTGGGCGCGGCTCTCTCGACTCTGTCCTGGGTGAGCCTCAGTCGCGAAGGTTAGTGACGACTGCTAGGGAGGGCCTTGGCTGGGTCGACGCGACCCATGCAAATTTCTCAGGAGGGCCGCCTGGTTTCAACGACGAGTGGACATATGGCGGGGCTGGTACGGCTTGGTGCAGCGCGCGCTTGGAGCGCAAAGCACGGTGTTATCTTCCTTTTCTTCGGTCGGATTTCTGATATTTGATTGATTTAAAACACTTACCAAATCACGTTTTAACAAGACTAGTTTTTCTAGAGCGTTTAGGTGGATCAACTAGTCCGGTAGTCCACTGGTTATCACTGCCCAGTTGGCCCTCCCCACCACCGCCTATGCTGACAGTCAGAATCATCACTGAGCAGATATATCCTCCTACTGCTATTCCGGGGTTTGGAATGGGGTCAACTAAGGGATTGAATAGGCATGCCCTCTGTTGTATTGTAGAAGTAACGCATTTTACACAGTCGACATGTTACGCGCCAGGCGCCATGCCGCCGTCTGCCTCTCCTTTATTCTCATCCCTCCATACACATCTCTTACGTCACATATATGTGACCGGAAGTTGAGCGCAACTGAAACTTCCAGTTACATGCGCGACACAACATATCATCCCCCTTTAAAATTAAACATTGCAAGAATGACAGTCCTACTTCACAACATAGTCCTTCGACTATGCAGGCGGTCGTGATACTCAAGAAGATATCCGGCTTAGCTGCTCGACCTCACTTTCTTCTGCGTGTTGTGATGTTACCTCTCAGCTTTCCAAACTCTCGGACTGTTGCTCTGAGTCTTTATTCAGTTATCTGGAGGTGGAAGGGCTTGGCTCTCTAGGAACACCCACTGGGATAGAGGCTGACATGGGCTCCTGTTCGCAACGCTTTGATCGGATTGATGTCTCCGGCTGCCGACATAGCTTGGATGCATTCTATGTGCGCTGATCTTCCAGGACAAATTAACTAGGCCCTTTCTGTCCCACAACCTTCAATGGCTTGCTGTGGGCCAAATCACCCTTCTTAGCAATGAGAGGCTTTTTCACCCGCACAAAGTCATCAGGATGAAATATTGGAGTCTTTGCACCTCTCTTTTTGTGTACCCCTTGCTGTGATGCTGTTTCGCTCTCACTCGTGCCCGGAGCTTGGTCAATTCTTCTCCTGGGTTGAAAGAACCTTGTACTCGGGCAACCAGCGTTATCCATCATAGTGCTTGGAGCTCCACCATATGTAGCAATACAGCTGATGCAATTCCAGTTGTCGCATGAGGTGTGTTCCGGTAAACAGCCAAATATTCCAAACGGCAGTCTCAAGAGGGAGCTGTTCCAGTGCTGCAAGTTGGACAAAGTCCTTCAGTATTTGTTGAAGCGTACTAGCTGTTCATTGCTCTGAGGATGGTAAACAGGCGAGCAAGAGTGCTTAATTATCCGTTGCTGAAGGAAGTCTTCAAAAATCGCAGATATAAGCTGAGGCCCACGGTAAATCAGTGCTTCATCAGGATAGCCTTCGCGACTGAAAACTGCAGTTAGGAGCTTCATTACACTCTCGGAACTTACGTTTGCCACAAAACAGACCTCTGGCCACTTAGAGTAGAAGTCAACTAAGGTCAGTACAAACTTGCAAATTTCCTTAGCCATTGGAAATGGACCAACAATGTCCATTGTAAATTTCTGCCAATGACGTTCTGGAAGTGGAATTGGCTGCAGGGGTACCACCGACGGTTTAGCAGATTTATCCGCAGCTTGGCAGACGTAGCAAGAGTGCATGGCTTCCTCCGCCTGTTTATCCAGTCCTGGTCACCAGTACTGGTTGCGCAGTCTTTGTTTCGTCCGGACAATGCCGGGGTGACTCATGTGCAGCTGTCACTAGAGCTGACGTCAGTGATGTTGGGATGAACAATCACTTCTCACGTAAAAACAGATCGTCCATTACTGCCAACTCTTCTCGGACATTGAAAAACGGCAGCAGCTCGGAGTAGAGGGTACGTTTGGCAGACCACATGGTTGTCACGTACCAATTACATGTTGCAGCACTGGGTCTGCTTGTACAGCTCCTGCAGTTGTTCTTTAATAATGTACGATTAAACCACGGAAACAATTTCATCTTCGTGTTCCTGTAATGCAGGCAGTGGCAAGTGCGAAAGTCCAAATTCCTTGCGAAATTCAACAGGCAGTAACGTAGTAACGGCACTTGTCTGCAGGCACTGCAAAGTTGACCCCTGGATGCATAAGTCAAGGTTGCAAATGGTGCTTAGTCCAAGCAGCGCAGTTCCTTGGCGAACAACATAGAATAGGACGGAGGTTGATCGACGCTGGTAGCAAACATCTGCGAGGAAGCAGCCCAATTCCCTGCGATATCACCACCAGACTAATTGAGAAGCGTCACCGAAGGTACAGATAGCATTGCAGTCGCTTTGAAATAATTTACGTAAGCATCTTCGGTCATGATAGACACAGATGAACCCGCATCTACCAAATACTACATACTCACACCTGAAGTGAATCGAGAAGTGGTTGGCGAAGAACGAACAAGCTTTATTAAAGGTTAGTAGTATTTATAGCCGTTGGCTAGCCACATCACCGCAGCTACTGTTGTTAACAGTGGCTTAGCCGGTATCTCGGTAGATAAGCACGTGTTCATGCGTCACAACAATTCTCCCCTCTTAAGGAGTGAAGCGGTCGGGGCGTCGGGTGTTCCTTTTTGACCTACGCAGTGTCACTCCAGCGCCGCCAGTCACCGGTGCCTCGTTTGTACTGTCCTCAGCTTGTGAGCCTGACGGCGTTTGCATGTCAGCGCCCGCTTGACACTGGCTCTCGCTGCTGCCGTGCACTTGAGACTGCGGCTCTCCCGATACGCTTGGGCTGTCTTCAGCCATTGATGCCTCCGCGGGGCCCTCGGGTTTAACCTCCGCTCCTTCCACACTGGTTCTCCTGGTCTTTAGCTGGTCCAGGTGGCGGCGATGTTGCTCCCCATCTGCGGTCTTTACGGTTGTCATGCGCGAGCCCTCGGTGGACTCTATCACACCTGGTTTCCACTTGTCACCTGCTCCGTAGTTCTTGAACCAGATTTCCTTGCGCAGCGGTTTGCCGTTGTTGCACGCACCTGCAGAGGGAAAAGGTCGTGACACGATATTGTGCAGTAAACAGCGCGGCTCGTAACCGAGAAGCATGGAGGCCGGGGTTTTCCCGTTTAGATGGGGGGTACGCCGATAATGAGACAGAATGTGGTCCAGGCGTGCTTGCAGACTACCGTGCGTGTTCTTGCTTAGACCTTGCTTCACAGTACGTACCGCCCTTTCCGCCAGGCCGTTAGACTGCGGCTTGTAAGGAGCTGTCCGCAAATGAATGATGCCATTGCGCATCATATATGCCCTGAACTCCTCGCTACTAAACTGCAGCCCGTTATCAGTCACGAGAGTCCTTGGCAAGCCGAATCGGCTGAACATTGTCTGCAGTGCTTCAATTGTTTTCATTGAAGTGGCAGTCTTCATAGCAGCAACCTCGATCCATTTCGTATGAGAATCGACCACAACCATCAACATGTGACCTTCCAAGGGCCCCGCAAAATCGACATGGATTCTAGACCAGGGCTCTTCCGTTTTCGGCCAAGGAACAGGTTGTTGGGACGCGGGCATGCTGCCGCATTCTATGCATGTTGGACACGAGTTGACAAGCTTCTCAATGTCCCGATCGAGTCCTGGATACCAGAATACAGACCGAGCCAAGTTCTTCATGGCCGTTATACCTTGATGCGCGTCATGCAGCATACGCAGCATTGGTAGCCTCGCAGCTGTCGGAATTACCGCACGATGACCCCAGTATACAATTCCATGGCTGCAAGTCAGTTCGTCCTTCCTGTGCATATATGCGCGTAATGGCTCCTGACTGGGCTGCCAGTATCGTGGCCAGCCATTGTGAATGTATTGGCGGACTTGCGCGAGGTCGCTATCACTGCCCGTCATCTTGGCCAAATCACTCGCTGAGAGCGGACCAGAATTTAGGTGATCTGTTAGAAGAGCGTACTCACGCGCATCATCTTCTGCAATCTTAGCGTTTTGCTTTTCCCGCACAGGCAAACGGCTAAGGGTGTCGGCAGGAATCAGTGCCTTCCCTGGTTTGTACTGAATTTTGTAGTTGTAGGCGCTCAGCAGGAGAGACCAACGCTGAATCCGTGCAGCGGCCATGGCTGGAACGGGCTTGTCGGGGCTGAAAAGGCTCACGAGAGGTCTGTGATCAGTGACGAGCGTGAACTGATTCCCGAGCAGATATTCCCGGAACTTTGTAACACCAAATACTACCGCCAATGCCTCTCTTTCAATCTGCGCGTAATTGCGCTCAGCAGCTGAAAGAGTTCGCGATCGGAACCCGATTGGTAGATCTTGCCCATTTACTCTGTGGTATAGTACGGCGCCAACGCCGCACGATGATGCATCGGTTTCCAAGAAAAGGGGCTTACTTGGATCGTAGTGTGCCAAGAACTTTGCTTCCTCTAGCAGCCGCTTCGTTGTCCGGAAAGCGTTATCTTGTCTCGCCCCCCACTTCCAGCGTGCGTTCTTTCTTAGTAGTTCATGCAGCGGCTCCAGAACCATAGCCAAATTTCCCAGAAATGCGTGGTAATAGGTTACAAACCCCAAGAATGCCCGCAGTTCCGCAACGCACGTTGGCTTCGGCATCTTTGCTATGGCGGCAGTGTTATCTGCCTTCGGTAACAACCCGTCCGCGCTTATACGATGCCCCAGAAATTCAACTTCTGCTTGCCGAAACTTGCATTTCTGGGGATGCAACTTCACACCATGCTGCCGGAAACGCCTGAAAACTTCACGCAGTGTGTCAGAGTTCCCGTGTTTTTCCGCGACTACTACGTCGTCCAGGTAAACTTGAACGCCCGGAATGCCTTGCAGGATGCCTTCCATACGTCTCTGAAAAATTGCAGGAGCAGAGGCTACACCAAACGGAAGTCGATTGAAGCAAAACAGACCTTTCGGGGTATTTACGACCAAAAGCTTCCTGGTTTCCTCATCAAGCGGCAACTGATTGTAAGCATCTTTCAAGTCGATAGTGCTGAAGACTTCCCCGCCGTTTAGGTTGGCGAAAATATCCCGTATTTTCGGCAATGGGTACTGCTCCGTAACGCATGCAGAGTTTGCGGTCACTTTAAAATCACCACACAACCGAATGGAACCATTCTTCTTGATCACGGGAACCAGAGGCGTGGCCCAATCCGCACTGTCGATAGGCGAGAGAATGCCATCTTTAACAAGCCGGTCTATTTCATTAGACACTTGCTCCCGCATTGCATATGGCACAGAACGAGCTTTGCAGAAACGCGGTTTCGCATTTTCATGCAACCGCAGATGAACTGCGGGACCGTTAATGCGCCCTAGACCTGGCATAAACAAATCACTGAACTCTTCTAACAGTGCGCTAACGGAAGGTTGGTGCGACAAATCTTGCTCACCAGAGGTTGCATCGCTGGCAATGCTGAGGACGGGTCTTCCGCTATGCTCAAATGCGCTGATGATGTCACGTCCGCACAAGTCCGGGCCAGAGCACTGCAGCACGGTCAGCGTCGCTTCCAAGGTTTTTCCCGCGTACGAGACAGGAAGCTTGAGCTGGCCCTTCACGGGGAGCTTGCCCAGGAAGCAGGACAACTGCAAAGACGTCTTGAGTAGCGCAGGCCAGGCATGCCGATGCTTGCAGTAGGTTTTCCACGTAATGATGGAGACCGGCGAGCCTGTGTCTACTTGCATCTTGATCGGAATCCCGCTCCAACGGAATGTGCGAATAATGGGCGTGGTCAAGTTAACAGACGCAGTGTACAAACTAAGTAGACAAAGCTCGTTGCCGTCACTTGACGAGGAATGCTCTTCACAAAGTGCCACTCCTGGTTGTTTCAACGCGCACATTTTAGCTAGGTGCCCTTTCCGTCGGCAGCGAAAACACTCCGCCCGGCGAAACTTGCACTTCCCTGCCTTGTGCTCAGTGCTACCGCAACACGGGCAAGCGTCACCTGGGCTTGGTTTAGATGCCGTGTGCGTACGAGTTTGGTGGCAATACGGTTGGCCCTGCTGCTTGCTCCTCACGGCATTAATATTGCCATGATCCTTTGTCTTATCCATGTGGTCCACGTTAAGGGCTGCCATCTCTGCCGCTAACGCTATATCCTCGGCTTCTTTCAGCGTTAGCGAAGCTTTTGACAAGAGTTTCCGCTGAACGCCGGTGTCACGCAGACCGCAAACAAGTCTGTCTCGTAACATCCTGTCCCTTACATCGCCAAAGTGGCACCTACAGGCTTGCTTCCGAATTTCGGCAATAAAGTCCTTCATTGTTTCGTCCGGACGCTGGCGTCTTGTGAAGAACTTGTACGACTCCGCAATTTCATTGCCTTGCGGCGCGAAATGCTCAGTCAGCAGCAGAACCAGCTGCTCGTAGGCTAGCTCTTGAATCTTGACCGGCGCGCAACGTCCCGTTATTATGCCGACTGTTGCTGTACTTAAAGCTGCCGTTAGAAGAGCCCGTCGTTTCTTCGAGTCATCGATTCCGTAAGCTTCAAAATAAGATTCCAGACGCACCTGATAGGCTTCCCAACTGTCTTCCGTTTCGTCGAAACCCGGCGGTCCGGCGTGGGCCGCCATGGAGCAGACAGTGCCCGGCTGTGGGCAGCCTCGTCGCCACTGAAGTGAATCGAGAAGTGGTTGGCGAAGAACGAACAAGCTTTATTAAAGGTTAGTAGTATTTATAGCCGTTGGCTAGCCACATCACCGCAGCTACTGTTGTTAACAGTGGCTTAGCCGGTATCTCGGTAGATAAGCACGTGTTCATGCGTCACAACAACACCTTCAACTTGAATACCGATGTGAATTCCGGAGCGCGTAGTGTTGGTCCCAACAGCATGATGATGTCCTCTGTCAAAATGGCACATACCCATGGCGGGCCCCAACATATAGAAGCATCACTGGTTCATATTCATCTCCCTCCTTACGCACTATCCTTGACGATCTGTTCCAACTTCGTACTACGGCATACTTCTTGGAAATGGCCAACTTTCTTCCATTTGGAGCAAACCTTATTTCTCGCCTTGCAATTAGAGGAATCGGCCAAATGTTGATTGGAGCCGCATCGGCACTAGCAACGTCCTCCTTGATTACACACCGGAGTTGACGACGGCACGTGAGCAGCGTTTCGAGTCTGACGCGAGGTGCTCGAACTTGCATTACATATTGTGTTCACGGCGGCAGAAGAGGTGAATTCATGCAAACTTTTGTCTTTTGTTAGTGGCACACGATTGTAGTCGCCTTTTCCAGAGTCAGCCCTGCACCTTCGAACAACAAGCTTTCTCGGAGCCTATCTGATGCAACGCCAGAAACAAGCTACTCACGAACAGCAGCGTCCACGGAATTTTCGAAAAATGCAGTTCTTTGCAAGGTCGCATAAATGAGCAATATAGACTTCTGCAGGCTCACCAGGGTTTTGTAGACATTTCTTGAACCGGCGGCGTTCGACGAGCATGTTCGTCGTGGCTGAGAACAGGCGGTCGCAAGTATTGAACGCGGCCTGGAGAACATCAACTGTCAATCATAGCTTCACTTAAGGTTGCAGCTCCTTCGTATTAAACTTGTGCTGGTGTGCTAGAAGTGGACGCATTGCGGAACCGACGCTGACGTTCGAAGCCAAGCGAATTCAGAAGTACAGCTTTGCGCCGGGACGCAGCAAATTCGGAGGTACCAGACGCTTCTAAGTAGGTAGAAGACAATGCCTTCCAGTCATGGTATTGGTGGCTGACCCGAGGTCTCCAGGAATGCAGGAGGAGGCGTAAATCCCGCGAAACTCAATGTAAAAGGTTTACCTCGTTGCCACTTTGTTGTATTGTAGAAGTAACGCACTGACACAGAGTCGAGTTTTACTCGCCAAGCGTCATGCAATTCGCCAGACGCTAAAGGTTAGCTCCCTTCCCAGGAACATGGACCCCAACTTGCATGTGGCCCGTAGAGCAGCCCGGGCGAAGTATGTACAACTAAATTTAGCTACAAGATCCACCACGGTATACACGGACGCGGCTTCGTATACAAGAAGCTCACATAATAGCGCCGTGGCGGTAGCTATTGATTCCAACCTAAAGGAACTAGCTAGCGCCTCAGTCAGGGAATGCACGGTAACCGAAGGGGAGGAGCTGGCCGTTGCTCTTGCGGTGGTAGCCGGGTATCGATGCAACACGTCCCTTACCATTCTTACAGATTCTAGAGAAGCGTGCCGTAACTACATGAACGGCCGCATAGGTCGCGCCGCCCTCAGGCTCCTCCATAGCACGACCCCATCAAAAGTCAAACACAACATCTACTGGGTGCCAGGACACACCGGCATAGCGGGGAACGAACGCGCCGATCAGGTAGCTCGAGGGTACACGAGCCGAGCTTCCTCCCAATCGGACGATCTACCCGAGCGAGTCGGCCCTACGTACTCCGACATTCTTAACTACTATAAGGGGGTACGGATCCGCTATCCGCCGCCTCATCGGGATCTAAAACAACAAGAGGCCGTGTACTGGCGAAGACTGCAGACAGGAACATTCCCTAACCTGCATACCCTGAGCAAAATTTACCCGTCACAATATCGAGACACCTGCCCATGGTGTGGTAGCAAACCTTCGCTATACCACATCACGTGGCAATGTAAAAATAACGACAGCTTTCGTAAAGACCCGAGTGCGGAACAGTGGGAGAGCCGGCTCTCTAGCGGCGATTTGGATTGCCAACTAGGTTTAATCCAGCACGCCCAGCGAGCAGCGAAGCTCAGCGGAGCCCTGGAATAGGGGCACCGACCCTGTGAGAAGACGGAAGATGGAACTCTTCCGCTACTAGCACAAGACCCTCGTAGAGAAACAAACGTATTTCCTATCCTATCCTATCCTATCGCCAAGCGTCATGTCGCCGTCTGCCTTTCCTTCATTCCCATCCCTCCGTACACATATCTTACGTCACATACATGTGACCGGAAGTTGAATGAAACTGAAACTTCCAGTTACATGCGCGACACAACATCCACAGCAAGCGTTAGCTACCTCGCTACAGTACGGGCACTGCGGATAGTACCACTGGTGAAACCTATAGCTCGGCTTTCATAATGTATCATCATCATCACCATCATCACCAGCCTGCCTATATATCCACTGCAGGGCGAAGGCCTCTCCCATATTTCTCCAATTAACCCGGTTCTGTGCTAGCTGCATCCACTTGACCCCTGCGAACTTCTTAACCTCATCCGCCCACCTAACTTTCTGCCGCCCCCTGCTACGCTTTTCTTCCCTTGGAATCCAGTTTGTTACCCTCAGCGACCATCAGTTGTTTCTCTTCGCACTACACGTCCTGCCCATGCCCATTTCTTCTTCTTAATTTCCCCTAGAATGTCAGTAACTTGAGTTATTTCTCTGACCCACTCTGCACGCTTCCTATCTCTTAATGTTACCCCTATCATTTTTCGTTCTATAGCCCTCTGAGTTGTCCTCAACTTAAGTAAAACCCTCTTGGTTAACCTCCACGTTTCAGCCCCATAGGTGAGTACAGGTAAGATGCACTGTGGTATACTTTCCTCTTGAGCAATGCCGGTAAGCTGCTAGTCATAATCTGCGAGTGCTTGCCAAATGCGCTCCATCCCAATCTTATTCTTCTTGTTATTTCCTTTTTATGGTCCGGATCTGCGGTTACTTCCTGTCCTAAGTAGACATATTCGCCTACTGCTTCCAGTGCTTCGCTACCTAAAGTCAACTGCTGTTCCTTCCCGAGGCTGTTGAACATTACCTGAGTCTTCTGCATATTGATTTTTAAGCCTACCTCTCTACTTTTTCTGTCTAGGTCATCAATCATTATTTGCAGTTCATCCCCCGAGTTACTTAGCAAGGCAATGACATCAGCAAATCGCAGATTACTGAGGTATTCTCCATCTACCTTTGTCCCTAACTGCTCCCATTCCAAGTTTCTGAATACTTCCTCTAAGCAAGCTGTGAATAGTACTGGGGAGATTGTGTCTCCTTGCCTAACACCTTTCTTTATGGAAATTTTGTTGCTTTCTGTATGCAGAACTATGGTTGCTGTGCAGCTACTATACATATCTTCCAGCACTTTCACATACGGCTCGTCTACCCCTTGATTTCGCAATGCCTGCATCACCGCCGATGTTTCAACTGAGTCAAATGATTTTTCGTAATCAATGAATGCTATGTATAAGGGCTGGTTATATTCCGAGCATTTTTCTATCATCTGATTGATGGTATGAATATGATCGATAGTAGAGTACCGTTTCTGAAAACCTGCTTGATCCTTTGCTTGATTGCAGTCTAAGGTTGTCCTGATTCTATTAGCGATTACCTTAGTAAATACCTTATACGTAACAGACAGTAAGTTGATTGGTCTGTAATTTTTAAGGTCCTTAGAGTCCCCTTTCTTATGAATGAGGATAATGTTTGCATTTTTCCATGGTTCCGGTACAGTCGATGACACCAGGCACTGCGTATACAGAGTGGTCAGTTTTCTCTCTTTCAAGCGTCCTTGAGTCCGACCTGGTGGCGCCATAAAGCTATAGGTAGCAGGCCTTGCGAAGCAGCACATCCGGCTCTCTCTGTGCTTGCATCACTTTGCATTGACATGCGCTTGCGTCAGACGCAATGTTGCTTTAAATGCAGTTCTGGTCTCATAAATGCAGTGACCGTGTTATAGCTACATAGAAGTGGATGACCCTGTACATTGCTGAAGATGGTTGGTTACCATCCTCCATGGTCATCAGTGGGAAACGCCCGCTATAGAAGAGCTCGGAAATGCCTTTGAACGGCTTCGTTTCCTCCTGGTGGTTCCAGGTGATCAGGGAACCAAATGACGGCGGAGAGGCTTGGCAGGGTAATGCTTATAGTCAGCAATGGCAACCGAAACTGCGGATCACCTTGTTGAAGTTTTGACAGGCATTCTGTGGATCTGTGAGTACAAGATAGCTGCTGGGGTGTAGGACTGTTTCCAACAGCTTTCGTTTGCTGTATAGGTGTCTCAGGGTAGCTTGAGGGAGCAAAATGACGCTGTAGAGCGCGATATTGGAAACTAAAACTGAGAGTTTCGCAATTATGATGATAACTATATACTTTACGTAACAGCTATACTTCTCAGCGCGACTCGTTACCATGCCAGGTTTCGACCTCAGCGAAAGATAAGAACAAGCCACAAAAGACATAGGCTGAGTCATTCAATGACCTGAAGGACTAAAACGAAATCACCTGCTATAGCTGGATGTGCGCATTTTCAATAGCGGGACATCTGTAGTCCAGGAGGGTCCGGCATCGGCTGCAATCATTGGGAGGAAGATGGTAAGCTGGAGTGGCGGTGAGAGCATTTACTGATCACACATTGTGGAAATGTCGTCAAGGATCGGAGCTGGTAACTCTAGTGCTGGGGGGCGTTACCTTTGCTCGTTCCACTAAGGGATGCTCAGAGCGGTTGGGTGAGCAACGTCATCATTGTAAACCTCAAATGCCGGCATATGAAAGCCTTATGTCTCAAGAGACGCAAACATTATCGCCGCAAATACGCAGACTGTAATAGCGTAACAATCAGTCATAGGACGTTATACCAACCCGTGTAATCATGACTAGTCATGTGTCATAAAACACAAAAATAAAGGCGGAAATGGTTTATATAGCGTCGTGTGTGTTGTAACTTCATATTGATCATGTGACATCATGGCTAAGTCATATATGTGTCACGTGATCCAGGATATGACTTGCAAAAAGCGATGACGTCCCTCCAAAGTCAAGTGACAAAGTGCGGTGTGATTCATAAATTATGGGGGACACTTAAAGGGCTTCAGAAATGCTACTTGCGGCAAAATTCTAATGCAAGACATTCATACAGCTGGTCTTTGCGGGCATTCGAGTTAAGTTTTAAAGCTTTGCGAACCGATAATTTACAGATTAGAAGAGAGGATAACCGATGGTCGCTTAGGGTAACAAACTGGATTCCAAGGGAAGGAAAGCGTAGCAGGGGGTGGCAGAAAGTTAGGTTGGGGGTGAGGTTAAAAAGTTCGCAGGGGTCAAGTGAATGGAGCTAGCACAGAACCGGGTTAATTGGAGAAATACAGGAGAGGCCTTCGCCCTGCAGTAGGTATAGTCAGGCTGATGATGATGATGATAATTAATTTACAAATAATATTCAAACGTGCTACTGGTGACAGCTCGCAACCGAGTTTGGCGACACATCTCCGTGCACAGACCTCCACTAACGCCGATGGGGTTACTGGGCGCGCCCACTCATTGGACGCTGCCAAGTTACGAGGCGGGACGGGGCGTGATGAGGCGCCTTCGCGACTCATTTTCTTCTTTTAAGGCGAAAGCCTTTAATGGCTCATGTTGTCGTGGACAACATGCGTCCCGCTTTTGCGGCGGCTCTGATTGGCCGAGGCGGGATGACGTCATAGAGCTCTTGACCAATCACAGAGCACCACCACAGTTGTTTCGAATGCGTGCCTTATATGGCCATATACCAATCAATGGACAATTACTAATTAATGACTTAATAAATAATTTATTAACTAACTAAATAATGACTATTTAATTAATTATTTATTTGAGTAAATTCCTACTTTATGACTATTTGATTAATCAAATAATTAATTACAGTGCCAGTTGCATACCAGTATGCAGCCCTTAAGCTTTCACCTTTCACTACTTTAATCGCTAAAGTCCCACGTAATTTATTTTCTCTTGCTTGCTAGCATAGGTTGAGTTGAGAGAGGAAAGGAGGAGCCTCATTTTCGATCACTCATAATTCGGTGCTAATGAAGCTAGCTTCAATTTTTTTGCGTTGCGGTAGGATTGATGGGATATCGATTGCTAGTGCGCGTTTTATAATATTAATAAACAGTTTTTTATGGGCCCTTGCAGCACTGATTTTAAAAGTATGACTACCGCCACGCAGCCCAGCTACCAACATAACATAACCAGGGCGAGTGCCTGATACGCGCCCTGGAAGACTGATTCGTATTCCACCCTCCCACATCAAATGAGTCATTCGAGTTGGCAGCTCATACCAACTTTCTGGCGTCACGTGGTTTCATAAGTCGCACACGCATGGAAGAATTCATGCTTAGCCACGCCAGCAGAAAACTACCACCTGCTAGCATCACGCCCGTAATTTTTCGCTCACATGGTACGCCGACACGGATTTTCTGAGTAGATAGACCTAATGCTATCGCGTTATAAGTGTTGCGACCAGCCGAAATCACGTAACAAAATTTGACGGGATTCAGAATGACTTGTAAAAGTGATGACGTCACACCCGAGTCACGTGACAAAGTACTTACCTGTCCCGTGTCTCGGGTGCGACGTACGTCCTCATTATTAGCAAGTCATTCTCTGAAACACGTGACACCGGTACACGTAATCACTTTCTTGCGTCATCTTGAATCACGGGACACTTTTCACGTGGCTTTTTTGCAACTCATGCCGTGCAAAAACTCTTTCATTTAACTCTTCTAAGCTAAGTATGACAGGGCAAACCTCCCTTACATTTAACTACACGTTTCCCTTTTGTTAGGTTTAGCAATGTGTAGCCGAGTTCAAAAGGAATTTTGTCTTGTATTAGAATTGAGCTAAACCTACAATGTCGTTTTTTTTTTTTTCTTTCAAGACCTCTCTTCACGTTCAGCACACATTAGCCGAGCGGCTGACTGAAGTTCCCACTCTGGGAAGGCGCCAGTTCCAAAGTGGGCAACAACCTTTCACTCCCCACTGACAAGTCTGGGATGCCACACCATTTCACACACATTGTCAAATGGTTTGTCGATGAAGTCTGTAGATTCGTCTATACTTGCGGATTAAAATTCGGCCAAACAACTGGTGCGATTGCTTGACCGTTCGTTGACACGGACCTTGTCCGTCGTCAAAGCGGTGGCAGAGGTCGTCGCTGACATAGCAGCTTCAGCTGCATGCTCTCCACTAACGTCGTTCCCTATTTTGCAGCCGTCGTGGCAAGCCCTTTCTCACGTTGGTCGCCTGTTTCAGGTAGTGCACTACAGTTTCAGGTAATATCCTATCACGCTTAACCTCGCGCGTCTTTTTTAGCGAAGCAGCTCGGCGATCCACATATGTCTGGTGATCTGAAGCAGCCTGCACGACAAGTCAACCGCTGTAGGGGCCGCCAAAAACGGCTCTGCAAGGCTCTCCTCCATGGCGAGGCGCACACCTAGCGCTCCCTCTCCTTTTAAGACGAAAGCCTTTAATCCCTCATCATTGTCGACGGCAGGTTGTCAGCAGCGGTGGTGGTGGAGGAGGAGGAGGAGGAGGAGGAGGAAACTTTATTCAGATGAAATTGATGCGTTCTTTGTTTGTGGGAGGCCGCTTCTCCTCAAGCCGCCCCAGGGGCGGTCGCCGCTCAGTGGCGCTCGACGACCTCCTTGACCCAGGCCGTGATGGCGTGTTGTCCGCCTGGATCAGAGCTAAGCAATGCAGCCTCCCTCTGTTCCGCATTGGTAATCTGCAGGCCCTCCGACGGTTGCATTTTTTCACATTTAAACATGATGTGTTCTAGATCTGCTCTCTGATCACCGCAAAAGGAGCATGAGGGGCTGTATTCAATTCAATTCAATTGAATTTATTTTCAACTCGAGGTTGAAGGCCCTCAGGCGAAAAAAGCTGTTCTAAAACAGCTTGAAGAGTGCCTGAGGGCCCATACATGGCAGCAATTGTCCCACAGTAAATTACAGTGTAGACTCACATCAATTTAACATCAGTTCAAACAAAATCTAACAAAAATTCAAAGTACAGTAGTTAACAAAACAGTAGTTATTCACGGAAATTATAAGAAATTTGCGTTATGCCTCCATTCACAATAAAACTTATAAAGCCCTACAGAATTCTAACATGCCAGTACAACTCTAATCACAAAGTGAGCATGGTTATTGAACCATAAGTAGTTCATTTGGTTATAAAAATAATGTCGCAATCTTTTTTTATTGAAAGTCTCGAAATATATTGCCCGCTTTTCATAGTCATTGAGAAGAAGTGGAAGTTGGTATTGTAAGGATTGACAGAGATATTCGGTACGCCGATGCGGAACAAACCACTTGTCACAGCTGCGGGTACGGTCGTCGCTTTTTTGTTTGCTTAAACTTGCGGAGCTCTTTAAAAACGTTTGAAGATCATTGTTTGCAAAAAAAGAAAGTATATATTAAGGGATATTGTAGGTAATATTGTGCTTTTATTATATGATACTTGAGAAACAGTGCTTCTGTCGGATGGTAATACGATACATTAACAATATTACGAAGACCTTTTTTCTGTAAAAGAAAGATGCGTTAATGTTGCCGATCGTTGTCGTTCCTCGAACAAGCGAACAATAGTTTAAATGTGATATGAATAATGCGTGGTAAACGTGAACTTTTATTTTTTCAGGCAGATAATAACGACATCTGGCAAGTGCTCCCAAAGCTGATGGCAGTGATTTGCTCAAACAATCAATGTGGTGCGACCATGTCAGGTCAGCCGAAAATGTCACTCCTAAAATCATATGTTGGTTAACAACTTCAATAGTAGCTGTACCGTGCGTTAAAATACGATCTATTGCAGCCTGTTTGTTTCTTGGTTTAAAAATTATGGCTTTAGATTTATTTGCGTTGATCTTAAGATCATTGGCGTTGGACCAATTGATTATCTTAGACATCTCAGTTTCCGCTTTTGCAACTTCTTCCTGTATATCATGACCAGAAACAAACATGCTGGTATCATCGGCATAAAGAACATAACAGGCATCAGAATTCGGTTGAACAATATCGTTTACATATACATTGAAAAGCAATGGCCCCAGTAGACTGCCTTGTGGCACACCAGAAGAAATACTCTTAAAAGATGAGGAGTGGTCCCCAATACTGACACACTGCTTCCGATCACTCAAGTACGATTCAAACAACACATGCGATGCACCGCGGATACCGTAAGCGCTCAGCTTTTTCAACAAAAGCTTGTGGTTCAGGAAATCAAAGGCCTTGCTAAAATCCACAAAAATACCCAAAGTAAGCATTTTGCATTCAATGTTTTTGATGATAAGTTCTTTTATCGTTAACAGCGCTGTTTCAGTCGATTCTCCTCGATGGAAACCATGCTGATGCTCTCGTAGTATATTATGTTTAGTGAAAAACCAACAAAATTTTTTCTAAGCCCTTTGAAAATACTGGCAGTATAGACACCGGCCTGTAGTTCGTAACGTCATTTTCTTTGCCGCCTTTAAATATGACCGATACTTTTGCTTCTTTCATGGGAAGCAGCCAGTTGTGAGGACCGGGTTGAAAATATATACTAGGTGAGGCGAGATAACGTCAATTACGAACTTGACAGGCTTGATCTGAATATAGTCAACATCAGTTGAGCTGGTATTTTTCAGGTTAAGGAACGTGCTACAAATTTCCGTTTCGTTCGTTGGCTCGAGGCATACGGTTGGATTTAGAATACGGTTAAAATAGGTCCACGGAGCATGCGCTACTCGTCCAGAAGGAATACATTTTAAAAACTTTTGAGTCACAGCTTCTAACTCTCGGTGTTTTCGTTGATTTCAGTAAAGCCTTCGATTGCCTAAATCACGATATTCTTTTTGCAAAACTAGAGAACTATGGCATACGCGGACATGCTCTCAGCCTAATCAAATCTTATCTGAATTCACGGTCTCAGTATGTGGTGATTAATCATTCCTCTTCACAGATTCTAGGAATTTCGAATGGCGTCCATCAAGGCAGCATTTTAGGGCCACTCCTGTCCAATATATATATATATTTATATATATATATATATATATATATATATATATATATATATATATATATATATATATATATATATATATACATATAAATGACATCCCTAATATCAGTAACCATGCAAAATACATTATATATGCAGATGACACCAGCCTATTTTTTTCTTCCAATGACGTACAAAGCTTAGTAGACACCGCGAACCGCACGCTCTTATCGCTTGCCACATGGTCATCAGCCAACTCATTAAAGATAAACAAAGAAAAAACTAAAGCAGTACTCTTCCTTCCTAAAGGAAAACAAGTACTTTACCGCCCCTCGTTATACCTCAATGGCAGTGAAATCGAGTAAGTGGACACATTCAAATCGTTAGGTGTAACGTTTAGCAGTACGATGACATGGGATGTCCATGTTAATAATATTGTGTTAACGCTTTCTAGAATTTTCGGAATTACTTCACGTAACAGGCATATTCTACCTATCAAAACTAAAATTACTTTATATTATGCATTTTTTTTATTCTCACCTTAGCTATCGCCTCCTTGTCTGGGGCCATACAACGGTATCTAATGTCATTAAACTGCAAACATTACAAAAGAAAATGCTTTGCGCAATTGTCAACGGGACGTATGATTCGCCTACTAGACACATTTACCTACATTATAATATTGTACCTTTCAACAAATTATTTGACTACAGATTTGCATGTCTCTATAAATCAACGATAAAAAAGAGTGATTCATTTTTTTTCTGAAATTGTTCCTATTACATGTCGCCACTCATCATACGACATGAGACTGCAGAGAATGTTTGCATTACCAAAGTGCAGAACTAACTATGGGTTTTGTATGTTGAGATTTATTGTGCCAAAGTTCCTAAATACCCCTTTGAGTGACCAAGTGAATATTATGTCTTTTTCTTCCATTCGTAAAAGCTTTATTCAGCAATCTATGCTACAGTGATGTCAATTGTGTTTGAACGTACTGTGCCACTCTGTGTTATAGCCTCACGGTCTTCTGCGTCTATTATTGCTGCCAGTTATGAGATATGTTCTGTCAACCTTGTTCTGTAGATGCACTTGTATTCATTTTTTTTTTTACCAGTGGTTGTTTTTGCCTTGTGCCTACTGCTGTCTTGTAGGGGTGGTGAGGCCCGTCAAGCGGTGCATAATTCACTGCTTTTTTCTCACCATCCCCAGTTTGCATGTACAAACTGAAATAAAGATTGATTGATTGATTGATTGATTGATTGATTGATTGATTGATTGATTGACTGATTGATTGATTGATTGATTGATTGATTGATTGATTGATTGATTGATTGATTGATTGATTGATTGATTGATTGATTGATTGATTGATTGATTGATTGATTGATTGATTGATTGATTGATTGAATTTGCTCAGTGTTGGGTGGGGTTCTGGATATTTCAGTCTGTTGTTTTTGTGCCAATTCGTTATTCCTCTGTACGTGGGGTCTCTCTCGCGAGCCGATATTAGTTCGTGTCACGCTTTTGAAAGCGAGAGTTAAAAATTACCAAACCTTGTCTCCACCAAGCATCGAACCTCCATCCCTTAGATTCCCAACCGGAGCCCGGCGCTTTAAGAACTGCACCACGCGCCGGATCGTGAAACGCTGAACGTTCATAAATCCCCTTGTCTACCGTGAGGATAATAATAATAATAATAATAATTGGTTCACTGGAAGGGAAAGGCGCGGTAACTGTCTCACTCTTTCTGTGGACACCTGAACCGCGCCGTGAGGGAAGGGAGGAAGGTGGGAGTTAAAGTGGAAAGAGAGAAAGAGGAGCCGTAGTGGAGGGCTACGGAGTAATTTCGACCACCTGGGGATCTTTAACGTGCGCTGACATCGCACAGCACACGGACGCCTCTTCGTTTCGCCTCCATCGAAACGCAGCCGCCGAGGTCGGGTTCGAACCCGGGAATTCCGGACAGTAGTCGGGCGTCTTACCACTGTGCCACCCCGGCGGGGCATGATAGCGGGATTCCGCGTGTGACAGATACTGCGTCTTTCCTGTAAACGAATTATAGAACGTCGGTGAACTTTGATATGCGTTCAATGATATGCTGGTTGTGTGACAAGGGGCGCGCGATATGTACCGTCAGACAAGTCATGACGTCACCAGGCGATGGCAAAGATGTACTCTATACAGAAAGAAGTACGAAGTTTGCAACGCATGCGGGCACCGCGAATATGTTTGCCCAGATCCCAAGAACGCTTAAGCGCAAAGGATGTGGAGCGGAACGCCCGGACATGGAACATACCTCCGAAGTAAAATGCAAGCTGTGTGGTAAAGATCATCCGCTCGGCGACAGAAAATGCAGAGAGCTGTACAGGACTCCCTACCAGATCAAAAAACGGCAATGGGAACAGAAAATCACCCAACAGCAGTAGCAGCAAAACTCCAGCCATGATTCTCTCCGCCGGGGTCGCTCCAAGGACTGGCGCGGCGACAACGAGGGTTACCGCGCCAGAGACGACTCCTTCCCGTGCCTAGGAGACCTGGGACGGCGCCCGCAGAAGCGCCGGGACCGCTCGCGCTCCAGCATCACAGGTCGCTCCGGCTTCAGACACGGCGACGGAAGAAGGCGCTCAAGCTCCCGGGACCTGGCCAACTCCGGGAACACGCAGCGGAGCCCCAGCAGAGACAGAAAAAAATGCAAGCTTTGCTAGCGAGGCTTCCCAGCCTAAAGATAAGAAAGATGAGGAAATTGGCAAACTTAAAGACAGAATTTTTGAGCATGAGGAAGTAATTAAAAAGCTGCTCAAGAATTGCATAAGCCTAAAAAACCTGCAAACATGGCATCCCCCTCTCCCTCCCTACAAAACCGCAGCCAAAAACTATTTCAATACCGACTTTCCCGCCGCCTCCCATGGCGCCGATTCTGTCGTCGTCTTCGGATGAGGTAATGGTAGTAGAACCTGCAACTAGACCACCCCCAATGAAACGCAAAGGGGAGGACATCGATCCGTTGGTGGCACTAGAAAAGAGACCAAAAACTAAGTTCGAAGCTAAATTAACTCAAATAGAATCTAGAATAGGCCAAATCGAGGCCAGAATAGAAGTCAAAATCGAGAAAAAATCAAAGGCCTTCATGAGTCAGATCATGGGTCCAATAAATCAGATTCAAGGCCAGATCCAAGCCCTTACGGTCGACGTCCAGAGACATAGAGCAGAATTGGTTGCCATCGGAGAATGGCAACAGAAAATACAAGAAAAATTCCAACAGCTTCAAGATGGCTAGAGGAGAAACAAGTGAATCTCTCATCTGGCAGTGGAATTGCCGAGGCTTCCAACGCAAGCGAACTCTTGAGCAGCAATACCTTAAACTCATAGATGAAAAACCGATAGTCATTGCTCTTCAACAGACGGGCAAGAAAGTTAAACATTAGTGATAGAGGAGCGAAGTCCCGCGTCGCTACGCTAATTAAGAAAAACATTAGTCATAGAGCACGATGAAAATTCTAAAGACATAGAGGCAACCTTACTAGTAATTTTAACCGGGAGAAAGGAGGTACCCAGCATTTTCCTCCTAAATTTATATTCCACCCCGCGGCAGCGAAATGTGCGCTTCAGAGCCCTCTTTCGTAAAACGATCAAGGCGGCTGAAATGAGCTCCCTGCTAATAGCAGGAGATTTTAACGCGGCATACCAGGAGTGGGGGTACGCTAAACAAAACGTGAAAGGCAGACAGTTATGGGAAGACGCGCACGAACTAGGACTAACCCTTCACACGGGCCCCAGCTGTCCGTCGAGGGTGGAAAATAGCGTCAGCGCAGACACCTCCCTAGACTTAACCTTCTCTAAAAACGCAGTAAATTTAAACTGGCAAAATACGGAACAGAACTTCGGAAGCGATTACTTTATCCTGGCGTCTACCCTTAGAAAAGGCGTAAAGTCGCGCAGGAACCGTCAACCAAAGGTTACGGAATGGGCTAGCTTTCGAGAAATCAGAGACAAAAAGAAGGACGGATGCAAAATTACGGATATCGAGGAATGGGCGGAAGTCTTCAAGAGGCAACGAAAACGCTAGAAGGCGACGACGCCCCAGAAATGCAAACTTCTCCACATGTGGGAGGCGAAACACTTTATAGAACGTAGGCTTAAAAACAAAAAAATGGAACAGGAACCTTCGCAGAAGACTAGCTAGACACAACAAAGAAACCGAGAATTACGCGATTAAATAACGCGAACAAAATGGGCAGGGATATGAGCCTTTCCAAGACATTGGGCCTGCTACGCCACCTGATCCAACAAAGTCCAAAATCCGATCGGGCATCAGGTTGGCTAAAGCCAGACACGCGTACGGGGTCACAGACGCGAAATTCATGGATAAATTAAAGCAAATATCCATTGGAGACACCACCTTCTGCGCCGTCCCAGTGTACACTAGAGCGGCGAACGAGATACTCGATGCTCCCATTACGGAGGCAGAGGTGAGGGCAGAACTTTTATGAAAACTTAGAACTTAGAAAACTTAGGGCAGAACTTAGATGAAAAATCTAGACGACTAAGCGTCGCAAGTTCTCGGCATATTTAGGAGAATCTCCCTCAGGGGCAGATGCCTTTAAGAGAGAAGCCTATTGAAACTAGTACAGGCTTACATCTTTAGCCGAGTGTGCTACGCTACACCCTTTCTAAATCTTGGAGCGGATGAAAAGAGGAAATTAGACTCTCATCCGAAGATGTATCAAGAGAGCCCTAGGGCTCCCCATGTGCACCTCTACAAGTGTATTCTAGGCACTATACCTCTACGGAGAAACTCCTCTCCATTAACTGGGAAGAATACGCAGAGGCAGCTAGTTCGCATGAGCTAGAGACTTAGCACTACCACGCGTAGCGAGCGGACGCATGAAACATCGGCTCCGGCGTCTAATTCCAAAACTATTGAACCTTGAAGGGGCATCAAGTCATCCGGAACGCAGGGAGACCACTCTCAACCCGGTGTACCGAGTTTTCGACTTTTTGGAGCACTTTTTCTCCCATCCATTGTGGAGCCGAGGCTCAGCCTATCGGCTGAACGCCGGCGTCCCACGGCGGGAAGGCCGCTCCCGGCGAACATGGCAGACGCCAACCAGCAACGCGGCTACGACCCGGAAGGCATGACATGGATAACCTTGCCGCAGACCAGCCGAGAGCAAGCCTGCAGTGAAAATGTGATCTGGGCTTTTGAAGAGCGAGCCCAGAAACTCCATGCCTGCGCGCAAAGGGAGGGCACGTCCGCACACGGAGGCCGCTACGCACAACCCGACTCAGAAGCCGGTGAGCGCACAACCGGAGGCCCAAGGCAAGTCAGAGCTGCATGGAAGCCCCTAGTTTCTGTACAGATTCAGACAAGACGACGTGGTGCTAATCATCAAACCACTAACGGCCACAAACTTGAAGAACTTGCAACACGGCGAGTTGGGCCTAGCCATATATACGACAGCGAGTCGGGGAGACCGAAGCAGACAATTTTTACTTCACAGTGTCCCCGGACCAAAACCTGTGGGCACGTCGAGCATCCACGCGGCAGACAGACTGGTCGGCGACTTTGCAATCCGAACGCAAGAGCAAGACCTCTAACTGAGTGGACACGTAAAGCAAAGAGGACAACGTGGTACACGGAGTCATCACTGTGGCCAGTCCGGAGACCACCAAATCCCTGCGAGGGAAGATGAGAAGCTTTCGCGGAGAGAGCAAAATCCTGGACATCCGAAAGTTCGGCACTTCGAACAAAGCAAGGGTCACCTTCGAAGGGAAGTACAAGCCCAGAGCTGTGCTGTACAACGCGCTAGTTATACCGGTAGCCACTTACCGTCGCACCATACCAACGTGTAACCTGTGGGGCACGGTGGGACATAGGGCATACACCTGCCCGACACCGAGGCAAGAAAACTGCGGATTCTGCGGAACGCAAGCTCCGTTTGTGGAGGGGATGCGGGCCCCTCACGAGTACAATCCGAAATGTGCGGTATGTGGCGGCGAACACGCCACGAACTCTAAAAACTGCACTGAGAAATTCCGAAGGAACGAGCAGCAACAATCCAGTAACAAGAAAAAGAAAAACAAGAAAAAGAAAAAAAAGGGAGCGGGAATCTCCCGCCCCCTTCGATTAACATGGAGCCAAATTCTAAACAAAACAATCAAGAGAGGAACTGGGCCAGCATGGTCAAGAACGGGAAGCAGCAGGTGAGTGGGGTCGCCCCTCCTCCTCCCAATACTACCTCTCCACCTACACCAAATTTGGTAGAGATTGAATTAAGAAAACAGATAGCAGCCCTAAAAGCGCAAATAGAGCTGCTAACCATCAAACTAGAAACTGCACTAGCTAAATCCCAGCCACCTCAGCAAGAGGAGGCGATGGAAAGCGACGCAGAGCCTAGCATGGAAAACAAACTAGAAGCTATGATGAGGAAGATACAAAAATCCATTCCCTCCATAGTATCACGACAGATATCGAAAGCGATGACGGTTTGCAGGTATGCTAACACAAGGAGACCCACGAATCCCATAACTCACAAGATGCATAGGGTGATCAGTGAGGGTGAGAAGCTGCTACAGCTCCCCCTCCAGAATAAGTTGGTTGGTTTGTGGGGTTTAACGTCCCAAAGCGACTTAGGCTATGAGAGACGCCGTAGTGGAGGACTCCAGAAATTTCGACCACCTGGGGTTCTTTAACGTGCACTGACATCGCACTGCACACGGGCGCCTTGCTTTTCGCCTCCATCGAAAAGCGGCTGCCGAGGCCGAGATTCGATCCCGCGTCCTTGCGAACAGTAGTCGAGCGCCGTAACCACTGCGCCACCCCGGCGGGATAACAATCTCCAGGCACAACATGGCGGGACGAACTAAGGAGAGTCCTATAATTTTAACACAGTGGAATAGTCGAAGCTTTAAATCAGACTAAGAGAGCGGACCTTAGGATGCACCTGTCCACGTACGAGCATACTCCGGCAGTGGTGGCCGTACAGGAGCCAGGCGGGAACGCGAGCCTCACAAACCACAAAACGTTACAACTCGACCCCCTAACATGCATCTTCGTGCACAAAACTTTCACAGCAAATTTAATAGATCTGGAATTACAAGCCAGCTTTTCATACGTGATGGTGACTCTCCTGCCCATAAAAAAGGATGATCCGCCTGCTCCACATCCTGAACGTGTACTGCCCACCTAAAGCAAAAAATGTAACGTTCTCCACACTCCTGAGTAGGGTTATCAGGGAAGCGGGACGAGATCCGTTACTAGTGTTAAGAGATTTCAATGGGCAGCTCGAGCCTCTCATGGGGCTACAACCGAGAGGACATACGAGGACGGAAGCTAGCGGAGGCAGCGTCCACATTAGACCTAACCCTACACACCGACCCGGCGTACCCCACGCGAACTGGGAACTCGGCGCAGAGGGACACTTGTCCGGACTTAACTTTTTCAAAAAACGCGAGGCGAGTGGAGTGCACGAATACGGAGGAAACACTCGGTAGCGACCACTGTCTGATCAACATAACGATCCGCACTAAATCCCTTACCAGACCGACGGGGCAGACTAGGATGCCGGACTGGCCAAAATTCAGAAAAGAATATAATGTTAGTTCTATCCAGGAGCAGGGATACCAAGCCTGGACCAAACAGCTGCTGGCCAGTCTCCGTTCGACGGAAACGCGGGTAAAGTAGCTCTCTGAGGCGGTGACGGATGTGGACACCCACCTCCTCCACCTCTGGGAAGCCAGACGCAGCATGGGTAAAAGATGGCGCAGGCAGAAACATAACCGCAAGCTAAAAACCCGGATCGCGGCGATAACACAAGAGGCGGCAGAATACGCGGCGCAACTCGCGGACGCTAACTGGGTAGAGAGGTGCAACACGGCAGCTAGGCAGATGTCTGGCAAAAACACATGGCGTCTCTTCCGAGCTCACATAGATCCAAACCAGACGCGCACCGAGTCGCAGAAACACCTGCAGAGAGCAATACACGCATTTCAAGGAAATACGGCCCAGCTAGCGCTGAAGCTCCGAGACCAGTACTTGAGCACGACCCAAGACCCAAGGGGAGAAGCTTACAGGTACAGTGGAGACGAAAATGTTGTTGTTGTTAGTTGTAGTGGAGACGAAAATGTTGAGCTATATCAACATTACAAACTATACCTCTTTCTCTTTCCACTTTCACTCCCACCTTCCTCCCTTCCCTTACAGCGCGGTTGAGGTGTCCACAGAAGGCAAGTGAGACAGTTACCGCGCCTTTCCCTTCCTATAAATCAATCAGTTTTTCAAACTATACAAGCTCAAGGCAGCCCTAGCCAGAATGAAACGCAGGTGGTGGTGGTGAAAACATTTATTATAATACATAGAGGTATGTACACTAGGTGGGATGCCTAGACAGGCACTCCGCCGTTTGCCGCAGCCCGGGCGCGCTGCGTTAAGACCTTTTGGGCCTCTAGGGTGCTGCAGCCGGACAGGGTCGCCTCAGTTCTCTCGGGTGGGGTTGGGGATAGGGGGCAAAGATGGGTTTTTCTGGCAGGCCCACACCATGTGGTAGGTGTCAGACACCACCCCACAGTGCGAGCACAGCCCGTCGAATTGCGGATCAAAATGTTTTAGAGTAGCCGGGCACAACCGCGCCAGGAAGGGATGGGATCACGGTAAAACACCTAGCAAACCTACCAGGGCACGCGTACCAATCCCTTCTAGAACACTTCAATTCGATTTCGAACTTCGCCCGTCCAGATCGAATTGAAGTGTCCTCTTCCCATCCTCTTCCCACCGAATGGGAGACGGCACTCATAACTTTCATCCCAAAGGCAGGCAAAGCCAGAGATACGAACAACCTCAGGCCCATTTCTCTCTCGTCGTGCGTGAGCAAATTGATGAAAACAATGGTCAGAGACAGCCTTTCCGAGTATCTTGAAACATGCGAGTCTTCGCCGACTTGATGTATGGCTTCAGGCCAAATAAATCGGCTCAGGACGTCCTGCTACAGTTTAGCAGAGAGATATTAAATCCGATAGAACATCCGAACGGGGATAAGATGGCCCTAGATCTGAAGGGAGCCTTCGATAATGTGACGCACGAGGCCATCCTGACACACCTTTCGGAGACTGGGTGTGGAAAGAACGCGTTCGAGTATATAAAACGCTTCCTCTCAGACAGACAGGCCTACATGAGGATCCAGAACGCAGACCACGGTCCCTTTCTATTAGGCACGAGAGGTACACCACAGGGAGCGGTGCTATCCCCGCTGCTTTTCAACGTGGCACTGAAAAATCTCCCGGTCCACCTGGAGAAAATCTCAGGTGTGCAGAACGCGCTGTACGCGGACATCTCCATATGGGCCACGCGGGGCTCTCTCGGAGAAATGGAGGCCAGCTTGTAGGAGTCAGCCACCGCTGTGTTGAAGCACAGCTCAAGTTGCAAACATGCGCACGCGACAGGTAGAAGCAGTTATGAAGTAAACTTTGACTTCAGAGCTGCAGAGCTGCAGTTGGCACCTCGTGGCTCTAATTCTCAGTAAACGGTGCTTAACATTCAAGCCTCTTGGTCTCTGCTCAATTCAGCTGGCCACAATGGTGCCAGCACAGATAAATAGCAGATTAAATGAAAGTACTATAATGTTGCTATCGATGAATAGTACTGTGGTAGGTAGGCATACTGGACTATGACAATCAATGCTACTGAAAGGCTACGAGATATCAAAAAAATAGCAACATATTCTCACATATACTTGACTGTGATTAAAACTCCAATATTTATTTGCGATTTTTTTTTGTTTTCACTGTGTTTTCATTCCTTGGCTCTGAGGTTTACAGCTTCCAAAATATTTCAGCCGCAGCATTTCTGCTTTGTTATGACATGGTCCAACTGTACTATTATGAATAATTGTAAAGAAGTAGTTCCGATTAAGTGGGCAGATCGCCGAGAAAGAGGAAGTGATTTTGTGAACCAACTGACTGCAAGTTGCAACTGACTGCAACTGACTGCAACTGGGCATAAGTATCCCTTGAGGCCCGTTGTTGACGGTTGTTAATCTAATGTCTACTTGCGCGGCGCAAAAACATGCATGCTGCATTGGTGACTCTAGATATAGAGAAGGCTTATGATAGTGTAGAGCCCCGAATTTTATTGCACAGATTAGAATCGCTATGTTTTCCACAATACTTGATTGAATGGATATCTACATTTCTACAAAACAGACAATTTTACTGTTCATTGAATGGAGTACATTCTGGCAAATATCAACAAACCAGAGGTGTCCCTCAAGGGGCAGTTCTCTCGCCCGTGCTCTTTAACATTTTAATGAGTTCAATTCCCACTCATCAGGAGATTCGCACATATGTCTATGCGGATGACATCGCATTCTTTACGGCTGCACCTGACATTCAATCCCTCAACAGGCGCCTGCAATCGTACCTAAGCTCCCTTCAAAATTGGTTAGATGACTTAAGATTTAAATTAAATGTTAAAAAGTGCGCGTTCCTTGTTTTCCAAATTCAGGATACAGTAACTCTTGCTCTAACATTTAAGCAGGAAATGATTCCTCAAGTTAAGTCTTTGAAATATCTAGGGGTGATTTACGATGACCATCTGGCATGGAGGGATCACATTGAACATGTTGCAGCGAAGGGGGCACGTGCTGTGGGTATGTTGCGCAGGTTAAGCAATCCAAGGTCTGGGATGCGGCGAGACGCACTTTTAATGATTTATGTTATGTATGTCCGCCCAATTATAGAATTTGGATCTGTGTTATTTTCTGGTTCACCTGCTTACAAAATTCGTCAGCTTGTTCTTTTAGAGCGGGAAGCGCTTAGATTATGCCTTGGGCTCCCCAAATTCGTGGCTAATAATGTATTATACCTTGAAGCCCGAATACCACCGTTATTAACTAGATTACAATTCTTGACTGTCCAGACGTATCTGAAAATATATGAATCACAATTCCACCGCTCCATATCAATTTTTTGTTGCGAGCCAGACTCCTTTTTTGGAGTCGTATGGCCTCGGTTTCATACCCCGCAGGTAATTCTAGTGCAAAATCTGTTACAACCTTTGCACGTAGTCCTTTCTAACATCCTTCCAACAAAAGTAAGTGCATCGTCGGTTCAAATTGTCTATGATGACATTTTCCCAAATAATGCGAAACACTTAGCACCTCACATTTTAAATGGATTATTAGAAGATCATTTACAAAGTCTTCCCGTTAGCATAACGATAGCAACGGATGCTTCTCAACTTAATAAAAAAGCCGGCGTTGGAATATACTGTCCGCTTTTAGACTGGGCTTTTTCAGTCCGTCTTCCGGATTTTACTCCAATTTTCCAGGCGGAGTTGCTGGCGGTGGTGCTTGCTCTGCGCAAACTAGACCCAACATACTCAACAGTGGCTGTAATTACAGACTCTTATTCTTTGTGCTTGTCGCTTTCTTCTAATATGGACTCGCCAATTTCAAACACCTTTCTTTCATTGCTCCCCTCACATTTGAGCCTCATACATATAGTGTGGGTACCAGGACACAGCAATGTGACAGCCAATGAGATTGCAGACAGACTAGCCAAAGATTCTCTGAACGGCCCTGTATTGCCCATCCTCCCGGCAACAGCGTACATAACAGCAGCACGATTTCGGCGGCGTGCCTTATTAAGCACGCAGTCTGGATCGATTTTATCCTCGGATGACTACCTGCACCTCAAGTATTCCTGGAATAGGAAATCATGTCAGTCAAGGCAGACTGAGGTCTCTCTAACCAGGCTACGCTGTCGTATTCCGCCCCTAAATTTCTATATGCATAGGTCTCGTTTGGCGCTTTCTCCTGTCTGCGCATTCTGCGGGGAACCGGAAACAATAGACCATTTCTTGATATTTTGCCGCCGTTTTACCATGATGAGAAAGCGGTACTTAGAGAAGCCGTTACAACAGCTGGGTCTTAATTTGAGCAGCCAAATTTTATTATTGTTCGGTGCCACCATGCTTGGGTACAGCCACATGTATGTTTTCAACGCCATTCAAAAATTCTTAATAGAAACAAAACGTCTACTTGGCTAATATGCTTTGAAGTTTTATTCTGTACATATAAATCTTACTATTCTCTTACTGCGTGCGTTAGTATTTACTATTATATATTTTGGTTTATCATATCTACATTTCCTTTTCTATTCCCTAGCATTTATTTTTTTTTTTTTTTCCGACGTAGTTATACATCTCAAAATCTAATATCTCTGAACCCCAATTCTTGGCCGATCCCCCTGTGAGGGTATGTGCCATCACATTAGAGGAGAACAACAACGACTGCAAGTTAGGCCACCCCCGCTCCGGTCCTGCTCGCTACCAGTGCCTGAATCCCCGCTAAACACTTCCTGAATAACCTGCCGTATGTTCGAAGCGAGGTGTGCGCTGGATTGCGGAACGTTTGAAATTAGTGATAACTTCCGGGCAACTCCTTTCCGTACAAAGTCTGATTTCCTGGATAAGTGTGGAGCTGACAGTGCCGTCAGACATAGCCGCGGTCGTGCCTTCAGGTTGTCGAGGGACGATGCGTTGGCGACGAAGGTCGTCGTAGCTTTGACACATCGTGACAACATCACTTACAGTGCAGGGCTCTTTAGCCATGAGAATGTTGAATACGCCTTCATGGATGCCCGTCATGATGTGGCGAATCTTCTGAGCTTCAGTCATCGATGCATTTACATAATGGCACAAATCTAAAACGTCTTCGATGTAGCTAGTGAAGGTTTCTCCTGTCTGCTGCACCCGCTCACGCAAACGGTGTTCGGCACAAAGCTCGCGGACCGCAGGGCCACCGAAGACATCCACAAAGCTAAATCTGAACGAGGCCCAAGTTGGAATGTCTGTCTCGTGATTTGTGAACCACAACTTTGCTACTTGTGTGAGATAGAATATCACGTTGTTAAGCTTCAAGATGTCATCCCACTTATTGTGGGTGCTTAGATGTTCATACGACGAAAGCCAGTCCTTCACGTCCTGATCGTCGGTACCGCCGAAGACTGGCGGGTCCCGCTGGCAAAGCACCCCGAAGCATGGAATAGAAAGGGCTGAGGTAGCGGTGGTGTTAGTGCTGGAGTCAGTCATTGAGGTCGGAATTCGGCGGCTGTGGAGCTTCAGGGCGAGGAAATGGAAGAGAAATCTCGCACCTCCACCAAGTGTTAAGCGGGGATCCAGGCACTGGTAGAGGGCACTGGTAGTGAGCAGGACCGGAGCGGGGGTGGCCTAACTTCCAGTCAGCTGGTTCGCAAAATCACTTCCTCCTCCTCTTTCTCAGCGATCTGCCCACTTAATCGGAACTTCTTCTTTACATAATAAGTAAGTGTGGCTGTTACTAAACTCAGACTGAGAGTATCTGACAGTAATGCCTTAGCAGAAAACAGACACGCAGTCATGATATTGCACTTATTCTTCATGCGAACCTATGTTATTGAAGAAGAAAGTACTGATTTTACATACATGCAGCCATAAATAATAAATTCAGCATAGTAGAAGAAAGCAGAGATTCTTTATTCTCCCTCCTCAGTCATGAACAGTTTGTGAAAGATTCACTTCTGGGCATTTGTAACAGAAAGATAAATAATGCATAGCACAAGACCTGACTATGTCTAAACCGAAAACAGCTTAGTCAAAAAAAAAAGAAAACAGATTTCGCATGTAGCAAAAATACTCAATGAGTCACATCTCTTTCATCATTCACAAACTTGCACGAGGACAAATGCACACACACATGCACACGTGACACGGAAACAATGAAGTTCAACCTAAAGCTCGTCAGTGAACCGACTGGTGTTGTGTAGGTGCTCCCCGTAGTCTGTTGCTTCACTTCCGACAAAAAGTTCATGGTGGTCAACAATTTCTTGTATGGAAAGCTTGCCGTCATTGTCAGTGTCACCATTGGCTATAAGGTGCTCTGCCTCTTGTTCAGCTATTTCGCTGGAAAGAGCAAAACAAAAAAAGAAAGAAGGTACTTCAGCACAGAGGATAATGAATATACAAATGCTGGCTTTCTTTCATTCAGCCACTGAAGGCAAAAGACTGTGGGAATTCAACATTCTCCTTGCCCGACACGATGACACGATGCGTCAAGCCAAACCAGAACACTAACAGGTGTCTACCGATGTTGGGACCGGCGGTGCCCAATTGCATGATATATTCAGTGAGGATTACATTTTTTCAAACTGAAAACATTTTCAACATAAAATGTTGATATTCAGTGGTATAATGCACAAGTCCCTCCTGCAACAAATGCATATTTAAACTTTTTCTGTAAAAAAAATATCAACGTCATTATACATTTTTTTTCTTCGTGGTTAAAAAGTTTTCGAGAAAACTTACTTTTTCATTCACTTTGAATAAACATGACAAGTGAGAGTATTACCAACTAAAATATAATTTCCTCTTCTAGAACATGGTGCTATAGTGTCTACTTTCAAGCATGCTCTGTTAAATGTAAGAAAATATTGCCAACACCACCGAAGAACTGCTACTTTTTCCGAAGACCAGTAAAGTGTTAGAGTATACGCAATGAAATTTCTGGTTGCATCTTTCCTCCTTTGCAATAGCTCATAGGCACCAGTAAAGACTGAATTTTACTCTTTTCTAATGTGTCATAGCCATGCCATATTTATATACATGACCATAAATTGGGTGTTGACAATAACACCATTTCCATGATGCCCATAAGTGCCTAGTTTAGACCGCTGCTACCAATATATATACATGCCTATGCTTGAAATTTCTACCCCAAAATGAACATTTTTTTTAAAAAGGTCCTCAAAAGTGCAGTGTTGTTTACTTTTCACATTCCATCTGCTTTTGGATCCATTTCAAGGTTAGAGTACCAACACATAATAGCAACATGAGATACTGCATCAGTTGACAGCGGTGCACACTGCATCAACTTTACTTTGTAAGCATCACACACATGCACTGTAGGGCAAAACAGTGCACAGCCATATTCACGTTACTGTCTCCCGTCATTCTACCGCAGGAGTTTGTACACCACCAGAAAAGTGGTAACCGACCGGATGGTGCCGTATTTTCAAGAGTGTACATGAAACGGGTTACAGAGCTTTCAGCTTTACACTCTCAAGACAATCTGTAAGGAGAGCTCCCATACTTGTGCTCCAAATTCACTTTTGTTGCAAACACAAGATCTGGAATGTGCACTTGAAGACCTCACTACTGACCTCAGACTAATCAAATATGCACAAAAATAAATTGCTTTCTCAATGGGTAAGTTGCTGAAAATATCAGCACCAAGTTTCAGTTCAGCCATGAAAAAAAAAAAAAAGGTCTGGCTTTACAGTCCACAAGGAAACTGGAGGAGTATTTGTTGGTGAACGTTGTAGGATACTAAAGAAAGCAAAGCCTTCAAATGCTTCAAAGCACAAGCACGCTTCTATCACGTCTTTAACGTCGAGCATTCTTTTTCAGCTTGCAACCTTGTTACAAGCAAGACAATCAAAAACCTCGAGCCCAAAAGCTTGGAGATGGTGCTCTTAAGCCACTGCTTTCAAAGTTTTGACAGTTATAGATTAACAATATTTACTAATGGCGCTCCGCAAACGTATAGGTTCGTGCAGACCTATTCAAAAAAGCTGCTTCTAATGTTTCCACCTCTTTTAAGACCCCAAATGGTGCCATTTTTTGTCAAAATTATGAGGCAGGTATCATGCACAGATATTAAAATCTGGAATCATTTGCACTGCTCAAATTTTTAAAGGCTATTTTTCTCCGTTCGGTACCGAAAATGTACCTTTAACTGCATATTTATTTCTGATGCCTAAACACACTTGTTCAGTGTTTAACATTCTGGCCTCTATGCAATATTATTCTAAGGTTTAACTAGCAGAACTCACTGATAATCAGTACAGTAGAACGCCATTTATACATTTTTTACAAGACCCGAAAAAAAAAACTGTAACAGCCAGGAAAACGCAACAGTGAAGAAAGTTCCGAAAATGAATAAAAACAGTTCAGCTTTGACTTGAAACTAGTTATTTAGCTTGAAAACGAAAAAAATCTTTAAAAAATCGAGAATGGTGGACTGCCATTTCTTTCGCTCGCTGGGAAGCACCACGCGTTTTTCAATAGCCTGGTGGGCCGTATTGGTGTCAGCGTCGCTTTGAGGTGCGACGTACCTGCAGAGGAGGTCCAGAGCTACGATGACTTCTCCGAAGTTCGGTTCTGTCAACTCCCTAGAATCAAGCAGCTCGTACTTCTCGTGACCGAATTCACAACAATCTCGGCAATGCTATGGCACTCTGATGTCAAAACTGCAGCATCTACGGCGACGTAGTCGTCATATGCGACTCCCATGTCACCCAGAGCATTCATAGCCTCCGCTAGATCTTTGTACTGTGAAAAACTGCGCCGAAATAAACACACCACAAGAAAGAAGACGGACAAAGGCGCTACTCACAACCGAATTTATTGAAAGCCACGAGTGATCTTATATAGGTGAAGTTTCCAAAGGGAAAGAAGGATGGGGAGAAAGATAGGGGAAATCATCAATCAACCATTGAGAACGCATCGAGTTTTTCACAGTACAAATATGAACCAACTAGCCCAAGAAACGGTATTAATACCGCTAGATCTTGATCACAAGATGCTACTTCAGACTCTTCAGCCTCCGTGGTAGTTTCCACTTCCCCGTCTATGCGGAAGCCACACAGAGCGGAGCAGTGCTGTGAAGTGCTTCGAAGTGCTGTGCAGCTGACGCACTCACAGCAGTCTGCACTGAAGCGAAGTAGTGCATAGTGCCAAGTATTAAAATGGCCATAGCCTACTGCCCGTGATCAATATGAGCGGGACAGCGCTTCAATATGTATTTCCTGTAAGCATGCCTTAAGTTCCTTATAATTCCTTATGATGCTGGCCTCCAACAGCTGCAAATGACTTGTAGTGTTAGGTGAGAAGAACACAAGCGTCACGTTCCGAAGAAATGGCGGGTCTCTGGGTGGGCAGCACAGTTGTCCAGAAAATGATCATTTCTGCACTGGGAACCCATCTGGTTACAAAGAACACACCATCCATGCATGACTGCTGCTTCTGTACTGACATGGCAGCAAGCGAGTATTCTGATATTTTACAATTACCCATGGCTTTAGCTTGTTACGAGCCATCCATGTTACAACAAAAAGCACCGTCCATCGGTCTTCGGTGCATTTACCTCCATGGCATGCTTTACCCTTCAGGCTTAATGACTTGGATGGCTGCACCCGAAAGAAAAGGCCCGTTGCGTGAGCGCTACGAATGCCATGAGGCTCATATCCTTCAATTGTAGCTGATAGTGCGGCCTTCCAATCATGGACTATTTCCAAGTTGACACTTGCTGCTTCTCCACTCACCGTCCTATAAGCGATGCTGTGCCTCTTTTGAAAACGGCTGATCCAGCCATTCGACGCCGCGAAGTCTGTGATGCCCAATCTGTTGGCTGTGTTCATCACGTTCTCATGCAGAATGCTCCAGTCGAAGTTAGCACCGGCAGCGCGAGCTTAAACCAGGTGAGAAGAGCCTCGTCGAGGTTTGCATACTTGGCGCCACAAGCCTGCTTAGTCTTCGGGCCAAAGAGTGTGGCACTCCCCTTTATATCAGCATGCTTCAAGATTATGCTCTTAAGCATAGAGAGTGGCCGACCAAGGTCTTTCGCAATATCCACTCTTTTCCGTGCTGGCTGCCTGTTGACTGCATTGAGTACGGCTAGCTTTTCCTCAAAAGCAAGTGCTTTCCGCTTGCATAATGCCACTGACACCATCAAAGTACGACAAAGATGCTACAAGTTTGACGGTTCGACTTTTTCGACGGTGGAGAAAAAAAAAAGTAGGTTCAACGTTCATGACGTGTATGGTATGGCCATCTAGTGCCAGCCTCTCCAACACATGTACGGCTTCTTGCTGCCAGTTCCGTAGCCAAGCCTTGTCAAAAACCAAAAAGGCAGCTGGCGCTCATTGCTCAGGCAGATTCAGGGAACCAGGTTGTGACGTATCATGTGGGAATGTTTTCACAGCTACAACATAACACAGAGGTTCCTAATACATTGCATACTATGGGAGCTATGCCGGGACCGGATGAAAACGACGCAACAGCCAGGAAAACGCAGCAGTGAGGAACGTAACAGCGGGGTTCTACTGTACAGTGAAACCTCATTAATAGGATCTTATGGGACCAGTAAAAGTGCCTAAAGTAACTGAATGTAAAATTATCAATGGGACAACATACACAGAAATACAACAAAGTATCATATCAATATGCCTGAGTTTCTTGATAAAATTTGTTAACTGTTAATTGCCTCAAATGATAAATCTGCATTGTAGTAGTAATTCTTAGTAGTTCTCCAATAACCTTACACAATGACTCTAGTAAATCCCAGATTCTAAGGACCGATTTTTATAATAAAGAAGAAAAAAAAAAGGAGAAGCACATCCCCAAAATCTAACGCGCACAATTATTTGTGATCTCTCTGTGAGCGTCTTAAGTCTTTCTCGGCCATGTAGTGGAAGCGGCAGACCTTTGCTGTTGCCTCTGCCATCTCCATCGATGGCAAAAAACAAGCACAAAACAAATCTGGAATTACAGTGAAAGCTCATTAATTCAAACCTCGATAATTCGAATTTTTGGATAATTCGAACTACACTACTTGGTCCGGCCAAGCTCCATAGAGATCTGTGTATAAAAAGCCCATTAATTCGAACGCGAGTCGGCTCCACTACGGATAATTCGAACTACGCGCTGCCGCGTCTAGGCGGCTTGGCGCACATCAAGCGGCAAAAAAAAAAAAAAAAAAAAAAAAAAGTGAAGAAACACCTCTGCGATCGGAAGGCATAATTAGAGGCTGCGAACGTCTAAGACAGGGACAGAAGATACAACCAGGTAAAACCAGTAGAACCAATAAAACCATGGAAGAGTGGGTAAAACTTAAACGCTGCCATGACCGGCGCGGCGGCCGTGGCAAGGTCAGTGCATGGCCGCGGCGGCGGCTGCCTGCTCTCTCTTTTGCGCAACCTCCGTAGCTCGCAACTAAATACTCGTTAATTCCAACGCTGTTAATTTGGAAATACGGATATAAGTACTGTCAGCGCAGCTCCAGCCAACCCCCATGAAAGGCTATGATCTCGCTTTTAGCACGGTTCGCTTCAAAAGCCCCTTGATGATATTGCGTGTTCCGATGATTGGAGGAGTGGCAGTAGACCACCTGCGGACCGCCACAGTCGCTGATAGCATGGTCAAGCGAACGTACTGAAAAGGAGGCGTGCACAACAGGACAAGTGCTGGCACTATGCCAAGTTCACTTCCCCTCCCCCCTGCTGGAGCTAAAGTCAAAAGATAAACACACCGTTATTGAGTAAAAAGAGTTTCAGTCACTGACCAAGTCAATATGAAAAAAAGAAGACGTTTCGGAACCCCTACGGCTTCCTTGATCACAATGAGGCGGACAAGGCGAGGGAATGGAAATTTAAAGGCGAAGCTGGTGACGTAATGATTGTGAATAAATTAATGGCATGTTTCCTGTTGTGCGATTCATGATTCCTGTTGTCGTCTGGATGAAAGACGACTCAAGCAGCAGCCGCGTTGTCAGATTCTTTTCTTTAGCTAAGATTGTAGCATCATCCCAGGCAATTTGGTGTCCCGTCTTGTGCGCGTGTTCTGCCAGTGCATTTGAAGCAATCTTATTGTTCCGGACATCACGCTGGTGTTCTTTCAATCTTCGTGTGAATTTCCCAGTTTCACCGATATAAACTTCACTGCATTCGCTACATGGTATCTTATAAACCACACCAGGGAATTGAACAGAAGGCAGGGGGTCCTTAACATTGACAAGCATATTGCGAAGCTTGCAGGTCGGCACGTGTCCAATACGCAAGTCATATTTTGAAAATACGCGGGAAAGAGCTTCGCTAACACCACGCATATAAGGGATCCTTGCGCTGGCCGAAAAAGTCTTGGGAGTGGTTATCCTTGGTTGCGAAACAGTTTTCTCAATCCTCGAAATAAAATGGGTGGGATATCCATTCTTGCGAAGCTCGTGCCGTACCTTCTTAAGCTCGGACTCCCTGTTTTGGTCGTTGCAGATCGTTCTGGCCCGGGTTACAAGTGAAGAAACGACTGACTTCTTGTGAGCCATTGGATGGTTCGAGTTAAAATCCAGATAACGTCCAGTGTGTGTGGGCTTGCGGTACACGGTGAACCCCGTTATTGCTGGGCAACATCTTTCAGACATTTTTCTTGGCCAAATAGACAAAGCTATTCAAAAAAATCTAGATGGCCTTTCATTGAACATTTTCCGTTACATTGATGATTATTTAGTTCTTCTCCCTTCCAATCGGTTCAATCATTCTGTCGTTAATATTTTATTAAAAAGAAAGAGGTCATGGTTTGAACTTTACTTTTGAATTGCCCAATGATGATATTCTCCAATTTCTTGACTTATCTCTTAATTTTAGGAATAAGCATGTTGTGTTGGGGTTGTCACCCTAGATCATCTAAGCCTTTACTTCATTTTCGCTCTGGACATTCCAAAGTGGTGAAAAATGCAATTGTCTCGTCTTGTTTGCGCTCTGCTTTAATTAAATCTTGCGAGCATAGAATTGGTAAAAGTTTTCTAGATCAAGTCAACAGATTGAGTAATTCTGGTTATCCGCTCCCGTTAATCAGTAGCAGATGTGATAAACTCCTGCTTTGAGTGAAGGGAAAGGACACGAAAAGGTCTAAGTTGTGCAGCAATAAAAGGAAACCAGTGGTTCTGCCGTACATGCACCCTTTTTCACATGGGTTGCGGAATGTCGCCAATCGGTATGATGTAGGCACAGTAATGTCAGCCCCCATGAAATTGTCAGGTGTGTGTGCTTTGGTTAGAAAAAAGGCAGACGTGTTAAAAAGTGAGCACCACTGCTATGTTAACCATAAATCTAGGTATGTACAGTGCAGAACGCAGGTAATTTACAAAATTCCTCTTTTTTGTGAAAAATACTACATAGGGCACACTGGCTGTTGTTTGAATGTCCGGCTCTTTGAACATAGAAATTCTTTAACCCCAACAGCACAAGACAATTTGCCTAAACATTGCTCGAAATGTAAATGCCACCCCATTTTCAATAAAGCTATCGTGCTTGGCACATCGCGCAATCAATGTACAAGAGAAATTATAGAGGCATATCATATCAAGAAAGGAGGGGATAAGTGTGTTAGCGTAGAGATTACATACTTTGAATCAGTTGTCAAGTAGTTTTTTTTCGTGTTTTGTGTATCTTTCCAGTCTTGCTTTTTTCACAACTTTGTCAATTCACTTCTTTTATTTCATGTCTTTGATAATTTTTTTTGCATCCTATATATTCTGTTAGCATTTCCAATAAAATATCAGTAGTGAGTAAGCGCTCGTGTGTGTATCCCTCATTTTGTCCTTGTCTTCTTTGCACTACGTTTCCTTAAATGCAAATGCACCAACTAGCACAATTCAGCATTCTTGAGAATACACAGCCATGCTGCACTTCGGATTGCAGACCCCGCGAGCTTCCAGATTCTCAGCAATGGCAGGCATGATTGGCAACCATCGAGAGTGAAAACAAACGCACCGGACATGCCTCAAATGTCCTTTTCAATGACGATGTGGTGGACCTGTAGATTCAAGCAATACACTATCACACAACCATGCACAACTCCAACCACCAGTCAATACTGCAAAATTCCTACACAGAAATAGAGCCGATGCTATGAGTGCAATGCATTCAAGGCAGCAACGTCTAAGAGCAGACACCTGCGCACGCTGCAAAATGAAAGGCCATTGCACCAAAAATTGCCCACAAACAGACACAAGCACTAAAGGGCAAGAAAACAGCTGCAGCATGCTGCAAAGAGGCAAGAACAAATCAAGAGCATACTAACTGCATCATTAAGGCAGAATCACATGGTAAAATAATGCTCTGATCAACATGAAAGGAATCAAAACAACAGCACTCTGAGACACAGGTTCAGCAGTCTCCCAAGTGGCTCAAGCAGTCATCACAACTTTGAAGTGGCAAAGGGAAACAACATCTTACTTAAAGGACCTTTTAGGACAGAATGGCAACAACCACTAAAGTGAATAGGATGGAACACCTGCTGTTTATGGCAATATTTGGCACTGCCTGGTGTGAGTGCATTCGGTACGATTACATCGAGTGGGTGCACTGACGGCATTCACACCTTGGAGCAGATTCCAAAAGAACGCATGAATGAAGCAAAATGGGACAGCATCAGCATAGTCCAGAAATTAACGTCGAACTCTGCACAAGAAACGAACATCAACCAATGACTAAAGTATCGAAAAGCAACAGATATAAAGATGCACAAACAGCCGCAGCAAGAAAAATGAAGCACCACCGCATGCAAGACTTCAACACAGCGACACAGTCATCTGAACTTTGATAATTATTCACGCATGAACATCTGTGTGAAGCAGAACTTCAATAGACACCACACGACATCGGAGATGATCCCATGCATCCAAGGAAATCAACATAATGGTTTAGAAATTAGGTCACCAAGTAACTGACGGTATTGATGGCATCGCGAGGACGCAATGTTTGGGAGCTTGGCTGCGTCGGCGCATATAGTGCCAGCTAGAAGAAAACTCGTGACCCAAGGGGTTGAAAACGAAGGTGGGAAGAGGATGAAATCCAATGATGAGCCCTGGATCATGAACTCTGTGATTACGGGTATCAAGAGGGAAGAAGCTTCTCAGGTTTTGACTTGGCGAGCTGGAAAGAAATGCTTTTCCAAGAATCATAATACTACATCATGTAAGCGTTTCGTAAATAAAGGTAACCCATGACTGGAAACTGGCCACCCTGTATACGCAGTGCCTGGTGTCATCGACGGTACCGGAAGCATGGAAGAATGCAAACATTATCCTCATTCACAAGAAAGGGGACTCTAAGGACCTTAAAAATTACAGACCAATCAGCTTACTGTCTGTTACGTATAAGGTATTTACTAAGGTAATCACTAATAGAATCAGGACAACCTTAGACTGCAATCAAGCAAAGGATCAAGCAGGGTTTCGGAAACGGTACTCTACTATCGATCATATCCATACCATCAATCAGGTGATAGAAAAATGCGCGGAATATAACCAGCCCTTATACATAGCATTCATTGATTACGAAAAAGCATTTGACTCAGTTGAAACCTCGGCGGTGATGTAGGCATTGCGAAATCAGGGGGTAGACGAGCCGTACGTGAAAGTGCTGGAAGATATATATAGTGGCTGCACAGCAACCATAGTTCTGCATAAAGAAAGTAACAAAATTCCCATAAAGAAAGGTGTTAGGCAAGGAGACACAATCTCCCCAGTACTATTCACAGCTTGTTTAGAGGAAGTGTTCAGAGACTTGGAATGGGAGCAGTTAGGGATAAGGCTAGATGGAGAATACCTCAGTAATCTGCGATTTGCTGATGACATTGCCTTGCTAAGCAACTCGGGAGATGAACTGCAAATAATGATTGATGACCTAGATGGGAAAAGTAGAAAGGTAGGCTTGAAAATCAATATGCAGAAGACTAAGGTAATGTTCAACAGCCTCGGGAAGGAACAGGAGTTTACATTAGGTAGCGAAATACTGGAAGTAGTAGGCGAATATATCTACTTAGGACAGGTAGCAACCGCAGATCCGGACCATGAAAAGGAAATAACAAGAAGAATAAGATTGGGATGGAGCGCATTTGGCAAGCACTCGCAGATTATGACTAGCAGCTTACCGGTATCGCTCAAGAGGAAAGTATACAACAGTTGCATCTTGCCTGTACTCGCCTATGGGGCTGAAACGTGGAGGCTAACCAAGAGAGTTCTACTTAAGTTGAGGACAACCCAGAGGGCTATGGAACGAAAAATGGTAGGGGTAACATTAAGAGATAGAAAGCGTGCAGAGTGGGTCAGAGAAATAACTCAAGTTAACGACATTCTAGTGGAAATTAAGAAGAAGAAATGGACATGGGCAGGACATGTAGTGCGAAGAGAGGATAACCGATGATCGCTGAGGGTAACAAACTGGATTCCAAGGGAAGGAAAGCGTAGCAGGGGGCGGCAGAAAGTTAGGTGGGCGGATGAGATTAAGAAGTTCGCAGGGGTCAAGTGGATGCAGCTAGCACAGAACCGGGTTAAGTGGAGAGATATGGGAGAGGCCTTCGCCCTGCAGTGGGTATAATCAGGCTGATGATGATGATGATGATGACTGGAAAGCAGATAGGCTCAATAGGACTGGAAGAGGTGTCTTGAATTATACAATGTTCCGAATAAATGAAATTTTACTATAAGTAACCTACAATGAACACCTTGTCCAATACTACCTTGATTTTGGCAGCCAAATAATATATCTATGACCTCAACCAGGACTTGAAGTCATGTAATGCATAAAACAAAATTTGATGAAACCGTAGCTTTGACCTTTTTAGTTCACTACGCTTTTATGCCAGCCTGCCCCAAAAGCAGGAATGAAAATATATGAGCAAAACAAAATACACCACCATATTCTTTTTTTATGTTTCATGGAACATGAAGGCTGCCTTCACGTAATAGTCATCGTTCAGCTGTTTAAACCGAAATCAAAATAACATAAGAGAAGAAAGTCAATCATAAATTATCAAACTGCCATTAGTGAATTCGTCACAACCACAATGTTAACTAAAATTCCTTGTGAATCGTTAGAGAAAGAAAACACATGTAAAATTCAGTGTGTCTATTTTTAACATATGTGTCTTATCTCGATACTACAAACAAACTCCAATGCTTTTCAAAAGTCCCGCATACAAAGACAATAGGTCGCTGCAACAGTTCTTTGTATCAAACATCCTGCATAAAGATTTGTCCCAGCATTTAAACCCTGCAAAAGAGACAAGCAGATACACTCACTCGTTTCCAGGCAACAACCAGTTCATCGTTTCCTCCTTGTCAAGCTTCCTGTCGCCATTCTTGTCGTAGTCCACCTCGAACCGTTCCTTCTCCGCTATGTACTGCTCGTTGGTCATTGGCTTGTCTGGGTCCTCTGTTGTGAACTCCTCGAGGTTCAGATAGCCATCTTTGTCCAGGTCCCTCCGTTTCATTGTCTCCTCGTACAGTGTCTAATTGAAGAGCAGCAGTGGGTGTGTGTAAAGTTGATGCAACAAGTAACAGCAGAAAGCAAAATGTTGCACCCTTAAGGTGGACAAAAAACTTAAGCTTTCTTTTGCAAATGGAAAACATCAGTGGGAACACAAAGCCAGCCAGTCGTTGAGCTGTAAAAAAGATTGTTCAAATAAAAGAAGCCTCACTATGACAACTTGTGACAGCTAGAAACATTCAATGCACACAAAGAAGCATGCCTTACAGCAGTGGAAAATGAAGCCTGATTTAAGACTTACAGACAAGAATTCACTTTTTTCTCCTAATCTGATGATGCATAACAAAAATCAGTGTTTTCGTAATAGAGATGAATGGATGGATGGAATATAGCAGCATCCCCTTTGAAACTGGGTGGTAGCAGTAGCTACCATGCTCATTTTTCTCCCTATATCTTAATTATTGTTTTAGATTGGTTAACTAAACCATCATTCTCTTTATTATATTTTTGTTTCTACTTTACTAACATTATGTCACTTCTCTGCTTTTAAGCCACCAATCTTCCAGTCGTCTTTTGCTAGTTTCCACTGCCGGTTTATTCACTCGGCCACTGGTATCTCTAAACCCCCAGAGCTTCAGGAACAGTGACTGCGCCTGCATCAACTTCCGGATGGATACCATTACATTCGAGTATAATATGGTCAATTGTTTCACTGGAGTTACCACATACAGCACATGCATCATCGTCATTGTTAAATTTCTTTTTGTACCTGCGTGTTCTAAGGCACCCTGATCTAGCTTCAAAAAGTAGGGCACTGCCTCTTGAAAGCTTCTGTCCTGATCTGCATTTTCCACTTTCGGTATAATTCCACACTCTTTCTTTTCCATCGAATTTCCATCGAGACTTTACAAAAGTTAGCGCCACCTAGTGAAAGAAACACAAACTGTGCATGGCGGCCATGGTTTGATCCGTCCGTCCGCGCCTCTCGTAGAGTACGCTGTCAATGTGAGCCTTCATGGAACCCATGCATACACCGCAAGCTGTGTTGCAATGTTCACAAGCGATTGTTTCATTTTTGAATATCGTAGCAGTTGCCGCTATAATCAAGCTCTATTACGAATGCAGCATGTTGCTGCGTGCCCTTCTGCAGTCAGCGCACCGTCGTAGACGCACACGGAAACAAGGTAGTATGTGTGTTTGCGACCGCTCATTTGAAATCCTAATCAGCTTTAGAAGTGTTACTTGCATCATGTCAAGCATTAGTGCACCTCCCTCTGGCTGGGAGCTAGCTCACAGAACGTGATATTTCCTAAAACAGCAAGGTTGTTTTGCGTGCTATGGAGCCTTGTGAATTTGAAGGATAAGCTTATGCTGCAATGGAGGACACGGTAGAAGGAGCAATGCATGTATAACGAATGCTATAATGCGACTAGGTTCGTTGAAACCGTTTGTACGTAGATTGCATTCGCCACTCTGTATCTGACTTACGACACGGGCATGATTACCGAAACAGTCGTACAAAATGGTAGTGCTTGGTGCAGAGAGCAATACGATTGTCTAGGATGCCTGAGCTGCGTGTTTCACGCTGCAAAAGCGGCTGCCAAACCCGCGGAGTCTAGTAAAGTCGGAAAACATGGCATCCCACTAGTGTGCCGCAATATTCTCACGTCCAGCCCGTTTCGAAAGATGTTATCGCGTGATGATGCGTGCGAAGTCCATTAAGCGTCCAGAGCGCGCAGCTCAGGTTTGCATTCTGCGCCTAAGAATGCCTGCATGCCAGCGCGGCTTATAAAATAACGAAGCTTGCGTTTCACTTTTGTGTGTTTTTTCGGGTCGCCCTATGGTTCACTAATTAACAGCAACCTGAAATGCAGTTGATTTTGTAAACATGCCAATTTCTTGTTTATTTCTTCTGTCAGATAGTCTGAAGCCTTAACCTCATATGCAAGCGCTAACGTGGGAAGATTCGATCGGTAAAGAGGAACTCGGCTGAAACGAAAATAAATTTGAAAAGTCAACTTACATTAGTGCACCGTGTTCGTGCTTGGTGCAACTGGCTATGTTCATAAAATCAGATTTCATAAAATCTTGTATCATAAAATCATAAAATCACCTTCGTCCTCCTGTGAGCCAATTATTATTATTATTATTATTATTATTATTATTATTATTATTATTATTATTATTATTATTATATTGGTATAAAAAAATTAGGAGGACACTTAAGTTCCGTCGTTAAGAGTATGACTAGATAGTGTTCTCTCTATCTCCAAACACACATGCACACAGACGATATGTTTTCTTTCTTCACGTTTAAATTTTAATTTTAATTTTTTTGGTATTTATTTATTTTATACTTCTTCCTCTATTTCTTTCCTTTCTTTATATTGTCACAGAAGCAGTGGAACTGGTTAAGCAGGTTTACTCACAACTAAGTAAAAGCACTGTCAAGATAAGGCACGGAACCGAGTGGCGGGCGAGCACCGAGAGCGAAGAAGACGAGCGCGTGCCAGTCTCCCGAGCTCGCCATATGGCGATGCCAGTAACATAAGATTGCGGCATTGCCCCTCCCGGTGGAAAAGGCATCGTCCCAATGCCGAGTGGAGAGATTGAGGATAACCGTAGTCGGCGAGGATGCCGCATTCACATCAAGCAGTTAAAGGAAGCAAAAAAAAAACACATGTAGCTTTCCGATTGTGCTTGCCGTCGGGATGAGCGAACAGTTCCTTGCGAGGTCACTGCGTAGGTGACGTCTACTTCGTACGGGCCGAAGTAGTGGCACAGAAGCTTCTCGGAGCGACCCCGCTGGCGAACAGGTGTCCACACCCAAACCTGCCCGCCAGGGTTGTAAATAACCTCCCTGTGACGAAGGTTATAACGTCGAGCATCTTTAACTTGCTGTGTCCGGACTCTGAGTCTAGCCCGCTGGCGAGCGGCCTCGGCATGCTGCACGAATTGGTCGGCACCGGCAATCGATGGGTGGGCAACATCTGGCAGTAGCATTGTGTCCAGCATGGTGACAGTTTCGCGACCGTACACCAAACGAAACGGTGTGAAGCGGGTCGTTTCCTGGACTGCGGTGTTATACGCAAATCTTCTGGTCCCAGTTCTTATGGTCTTCGTCAAAGTACATAGAAAGCATATCGCCGATGGTCTTATTGAGTCGCTCAGTAAGGCCATTCGTCTGAGGGTGGTAAGCTGTTGTTCTGCGATGGCAAGTGCCACTGAGCCGCATCACTTCTTGGGTTAGAGCTGAAGTAAATGCCGTGCCTCTGTCAGTTAAAACGATCGCAGGGGCACCGTGACAGACTAGATTAAAGATGAAAAAGTTCGCAATATCAGTAGATGTGCCGCTGGGAAGAGCTTTCGTCTCACAATAGCGAGTTAGATAATCTGTGGCGACTATAATGTACCGGTTGCCCAATGATGACGTAGGAAATGGCCCAAGCAAGTCCATACCGACTTGGTGAAAAGGTACTCGCGGAGGAACAATAGGCTGCAGCAGGCCAGCCGGTTTGACAGGTGGTATCTTCCGACGTTGGCAATCACGGCACGTCCTAACATAGCGCTGAACCATAACGGCAAGCTTGGGCCAGTAGTACTTTTGTCGTACTTGTGCCAAGGTGTGAGAAAAACCGAGATGTCCGGCAGAAAGCTCGTCGTGGCATGCCTGCAAAACGTCGGTACAAAGCGGCGTTGGGACAACCAGCAAATACTGAATGTCTGTGGAAGCGTAGTTTTCTTGTAGAGGACGCCGTCACGCAAGCAGAACGACGACAGGCCACGCGTGAAAAGGCGAGGCGGCAATGAGGCGGTTCCTTCGAGGTAATCGATGAGGGGCCGCAGTTCAGTGTCGTATCGCTGCTGTTGAGTGAGATCTGGCGTTGAGAGAGCGCCGAGAAAAACGGAGTCATCTGTTTCAATTGAAGAACACGGGATAGGGTCTCGGGATAGGCAGTCAGCGTCACTGTGTTTCTTGACGGACTTGTACACAATAGTGACGTCGAACTCCTAAAAGCGGAGACTCCAGCAGGCTAACCGGCCTGAAGGATCTTTAAGGTTCACTAACCAACAGAGTGAGTGGTGGTCGCTGACCACTCTAAACGGCCAACCATACAAATACGGCCGAAATTTTGTTACCACCCACACAACTGCAAGGCACTCCTTTTCGGTAGTAGAATAATTCGCTTCGGAATGGGACAGGGTGCGGCTGGCATAAGCAATCACCCGCTCAACGCCTTCTTGCCACTGAACGAGAACTGCACTGAGGCCAACGTTACTGGCGTCGGTATGCAATTCTGTGTTGGCCTCCTCGTCGAAGTGGCCAAGTACGGGTGTTGTTTGAAGGCATTTGCGAAGCTCCTCGAAGGCCCTTTGCTGCTCGTCGGCCGAGATGAAAGGCTGGTCATCCTTTGTTTGACGAGTCAATGGTTCTGCTATTCGAGATAAGTCATGCACAAATCTCCTGTAATAGGCACAGAGGCCCAAAAACCGACGCACAAAACTTTTATCAGTGGGTGTCGGGAAAGCAGTTACGGCAGCCGTCTTCTCTGGATCAGGACTAATTCCCTGCACTCACGACGTGACCCAGAAACTTGAGCTGTTGAAATGCAAAGTGGCATTTTTCTGGTTTTAGTGAGAGTCCAGCCCCGTGGATGGCATTTAGCACGGCCGTCAATCGTCTGAGGTGCTCCTCGTAGGTGGCAGAGAAAATGAAATCGTCAAGATAGACGAGGCACGTCTGCCATTTCAGGCCGGCTAGGACAGTGTCCATCATTCTTTGAAAGGTTGCGGGAGCGGAACACAAACCGAAGGGAAGCACCTTAAATTCGTACAGTCCGTCACGAGTAATGAATGCGGTCTTCTCTCGATCACGTTCATCGACTTCGATCTGCCAGTACCCACTGCGTAGATCGAGCGATGAAAGTATCGGGCGTGACGAAATCAGTCGAACGACTCATCGATTTGAGGCAATGGGTAGACGTCCTTTTTCATAATTTTGTTCAGCCTCCTATAGTCAACGCAGAATCTGAGTGTTCCGTCTTTTTTAGCGACCAGCACAACTGGTGAGGCCCATGGGCTTGTGGACGGCTGGATCGCATCATCGCGAAGCATTTCATCAACCTGCACCCGAATAGCCTCTCGTTCTTTCGCCGATACTCGGTAGGGGTGTTGGTGGATAGGGCGCTCGGTGCGATCAACTATAATTTGATGTTTGGTTACTGACGTCTGTTTCACTTTGGAAGTGACGGCAAAGCAGTCACGGTAAGTGTCCAGAATTGCTTGAAGGCGGCGTTTCTGGATAAGAGGCAAAGCAGGATTCACGTCAGTTTGAACAGTATGTCCAGTGCTCTCGGGAGGGTTCTCGTTGGCCAGCGAAAGGGCACAATGGGCGGATGGTGCACTGACTTCGTCAAAATAAGCGATAGCTGTACCTTGCGATAAATGGCGGTATTCGGCACTGAAGTTCGTTAAAAGCAGTTGAGTTCGTTTATTTCTCAAGGCAAAGACCCCCCGAGCGACGCAGACTTGTAGGCTCAACAATAAATTCACGTTTGTTTCCGCGAGGCCTTGAAAGGCGGGGGGGGAGGGGGGGTTGTCGCATGGCACTGTAACAAACAAGCTGGTGCGTGAAGGTAGAGTGACATGATCGTCGCACACTCGGAAAACTGGCCTGCCTGTGTAGTCGACGCTGTGCTCTGTGTACTCGTCGGGAATTGCGCGGAGAGTGGAAAAAGTCATCATGAAGTCACGGAGGTCGATGATTGCGTCGTTTTCTCTAAGAAAATCAAGGCCGAGAACCAGGCTCTGCTAGCACAACAAAGCCACACGAGAAAGTTACGTGGTTAATCTCGAAGCGAGCGGCGCACACTCTGAGCGGCGTTACCACATGCCCTCCGGCTGTCCTTATCGGGGCTCCGTGCCAAGGAGTCAGGACCTTTCGCAAAATGGTAGCAAGGCCATGACTCATAACGCAAAAATCAGCGCCGGTATCTACAAGGGTAGTCGTGTTGTGGTTATCAACGACGATCGGTATCTCGGCGGAATGTAGCTCACCGCCGACAAAGTGCGGCGTGTCAGGGATCGTCAGGCTGACGGGTCGTTTGTTGCGTCAAATTGCGGCGTCGAAGGTAAGCTTCTTTGATCGTCGGGAGGTCATCGGACTCGTTGGTCGTGCAGTGCATCGATTGGGGGCGTCGAAGGAAAGCTTCGGCGATCGTCGAAAAGTGGTCGGACTGTTGGTCGGAGCGAAGGGTCGGAAGTCGGTCTGTGTGATCGAATCGGTGAGCGGAGGATGTTGGTCGTAGTGTCCATCGACGGCGGCCCTACCCCCGAGGGTCGCCGTCTTCAGTTTTCCCGGTGCAGACTTGGGGACTGCCTGAGGAAAGAACGGCGGCTGGTTGAAAACTGTCTCGGCGGTGGTAACCTGGACTGGCGTCGCTGGAGGGACGCAGGTGGGACGTGGTCGCTGAGGTATTGGTCGATGTCCCGAGGTCGTTCGCCATAGCGCGGCCGAGGGGCATCCGGGGAAAATCCGCTCAAGCCCATCCGACGGTACGGGCAGTGGCGCAGAACGTGACTGGCTTCGCCGCAGTGAAAGCACAAAGGCAGATTGTTTGGTGTGCACCACGCGTGTGCTTTGCAAACGGGTGGTCGAGCTTCAGGCACACCAGTCGAAACTGGATATTGGGGTGGAGGACGAGCGGGAGGAGCAGGGATGCAGGTGGCCGATAGTTCAGGCGCAGGGGTACGCAACACGTTGCTGTATGTCATGATGTATGGCGCAGGCGGCTGGGGTGGTGGTACTGATGTCACTACTTGGCGGAGCTCTTCGTGCACAATATCTGAGATGCCCCCAACATGTGAATGTTGCTCGAGAAAGGGCAGCTTTTGCAGCTCTTCGCGCACAATGCTTCGGATAAGTTTGCGAAGGGCTTCACTATCGTTTCCGGTCATTGGCGAGCGAAAGTCTACGGCAGCGATGTTCGCAGAGCAATCAAAATGTACAGATCGCTGATTCAAGGCACGCTCGGTGCTTGTTGCTTCTTTCGTAAAATCAGCCACAGTATGTGGAGGGTCACATACAAGGCCAACGAACAGCTGCTCCTTGACGCCTTGCATAAGATGGCGTACCTTCTTTACCTTCGACATGTACGGACCCGCCCGGTTGAAAAGGCAAGTCATTTCTTCTACAAACATGGCGACGCTTTCATTAGACCGCTGTGCTCAGGACTGTAGAGCGAGTTCGTCCATCTCTTTTCTTGCATCGTTGCCAAATGTTCCGACCAGCTGCCGCTGGAAATCCTGCCAGGTGGTAATGGTAGCCTCATGGTTCTCGAACCACATCTTGGCGGCATCCTCTAGTGCGAAATAAATATTCTACAATTTCCGCTCCTCGTCCCACGCATTAAACACAGCGACCCAGTCGTAGCTGGTCAGCCAGTCCTCAACGTCTTCAAACTTGCCGCCATGGAACGGCGTGGGCATACGCGGAGTATGGCAGATAAGCAGGTGGGCACTCACAGGAAGCTGAATGGTCTGGATTGCCGCTGTATTCATCGTGGTTCGCGGTGGAGAAACAAGAGGACCACACTCGGGAGCTAAGCCTCTCAAGCGACGGCTCGCCTTGTGCACAGGTGTCGTGTCCACGGTGTGTAGATGGGCGTAGGGGGCAGCCAGAGGCTCTTCGTACATGGGATCTACACCGCACCTCCACCAAAAATGTCACAGAGGCAGTGGAACTGGTTAAGCAGATTTACTCACAACTAAGCAAATGCACCGGCAAGCTAAGCACGGAACCGACTGGCGGGCGAGCACCGAGAGCGAAGAAGACAAGCGCGTGCCAGTCTCCCGAGCTCGCCACATGGCGGCGCCAGTAAGATAACATTGCGGCAATATATATCATATTTAATATTTTACATTTTTATGCACTTATACTCAGCAACAGCAAACATTGGCTTTCCATTCTGAGCAATTTGACACCTTTGAACACATTCTTCAATTATTTCAATTAATCAATTACACAGAAGACAACTTCGGTTCGTCAGAGTTTAGCACGGACAGTCAAACAGCATCAACCAACCCGGAAACCCAACAGGCATCCGCTGATAAGTTTCGCTGTGTTCTCCGAAGCGCCATGGTGCTGCGCAAACTAAGCAAACTCTCCATCGTCTCTCATAGGCGTTTAAGTTGACAACAAAGGCACACAGACAAAAAAAAAAAATCTCAGCATTAAAAAACATTGAATACTGTAACTGGATAAGGGTGATGCTACACGGATCGACGAGGGGTCCATGTACGACTCGCAGAGCAGTCTGTAACTGCGCTCGGCAGTGCGGCCGGCAGGCCCCGCCACGCCTCAGCTGTTAAAAAATATCCATCTAGGCGTCGCTGACAAACCCGCCAGGGACAGAAGAGAGGTCCCTCGACCAGGCAGTGTCTTCTCTTGGCATCGAAAGGTCGGCCCAAGCACAGCACACTAGGTTAAGTGACAAGAGCGGACAGAACGGCAGCCACTGACGGACCGACATGGAGCAGACGGATGAAGCGATCAAAATATGGCCGCCAGCGCAGGATCAGCGTGCCGCTCACGGTTGCCAGACTTACTTTTGTAAACCCTCTATTAGGCACATCCTAGTATGCCAACATAATCAGGCTGAAATAAAAGCAAGGTCGGCCAAGTCCTGGCTCACCTCTTTCATTTCGGGAAACTCTGATGGGTGAGAGAACTTGGGAAATTCGTCCTTGTCAAGGACCCCATCACCATTGGCATCGGCTGCTTTGAAGTAACGGTCATCCTCTTCAAGCAGCTGAAATGAGAATTCCAACTTATGCCTACATCACTTTACAGCAGTTTAAAATGTTGAACAAGGCCTTTAGGTTTTGCATTGCATATTAGGCCACATGAATATCCTTTACTTTGTGAACTGGGAATTGCAATATGGAGCTGGAATTTTTCATTTGGATCAAAGCCCTCAGCTAGTATTGCCCAAATAAAGCATTTTAGTTTACTTTTTAATTTCACTGCTGATATTTTCTGTTCATAACATGTTTTCAAACGGTGTTCTATAACAAACAAAGGTAAATTTTTGTGGCCCCTTAATAATGAATATTACATTCCATGCATGCATGGCTACTCCTTCCCTCTCTACCTCCAACTAAATATAGAAATTCCTTTCTGTTAACTGCCACTAGTGGTGTTTTTATTCCTCAGCAGAATCTGGCAATCTGACATGATATACATGTACCCTACCGCCCAGGCTATTGAAGGAACCATAACTAAGAGTTGGTGAAAGCCCTTCGTTTTCAGAGGGAGGCAAATGGGAAAAGAATGCTAGTGACATCTCGAGGTCCAAGTTGGTGCCCTGTGCATTTTGTTATGGCTGGACCTGATCAGAGCGACATTATTACTGTGACTTTATTCATGCGCAGAACAAGTGCATTAGTTCAATCATTATGCCAATACTTCGCACCTTTCTCCGGTAACCAAGTTTCTACACCAACTACTTGCACCCACTAGTAATGTGCAGCATACAGTCAGCACATCTTTTTATCTGCAACGCCAAAAATTAATGAATAACTGGCAATGCATTTGCAAGCATTTGTTCATGGAACCGTTTTCTCCAACTAGCCAGCCTTTATAGCATCGCATCGAAGACTGATGTGGAGAGCCTCATTCAGAATTTTAGGATATCGATCTCGCATATAAAAAAATTATTGTTGACCGGTTTTTGCAACTGGCTGTAGTTAAGAGTGCCTTCTCTGAAGAAGTCTCATCCTCTGCCACATCCACACATTAGCTGTTTATACTGTCAACATTAAGTGACAGGATGACTGCTGTCAATGACATGCGCTGTCACTCGTGCATAACGGCCCCCGTAAGCTCACTACAAGAAAGGAAGCCTGCGGCATTGTGAGGTCTGACAGGCAGTACCTCTTGCACTTGCTCTAATATAAGGTTAGCCCTCCAGCCATGCTTTGCTACTCAGCGTAACATTCTCTGACTGCCCATAGCTGTCTCAAAAATACACACTTGCTTCTGGCTGCTTCTTATGGACTCTGCAAGGCTTGTCAATGATTCATCTGGATATTGTGTAATTGGCGTATTATACTGGGCCTGAAATTAAAATGTCACATCACTTTAGCAAAGAGTCATTATACATTTTCGCCCACTACAGTTGTGAACACCAGCAATAATAGAAGCCCAGGTGGAAGCGTGACTGATGCAGCTGTTGCGGCCTAGAACAGGTCACATTACGAAAAAAAAAAAAAAACAGAAAATGCCAGACAGTCTGGGTATTGTTCTCAGCTTCAAGTTGGCCAAGGCGTGATGAGCTAAAAATGGCCCGAAACAATGGCAAAGCAATAAAATTCAAAATAGCATGCAGGTTGGCCGCCTCATCCTATCTTAGCCAAGTCATTAGTCCCTCTAAAGTCAGCTTAAACAATAGGCGCTGTACAGCTCAATATATCTTTGTTGTCACAGCTGGCAGCAGTTGCAACGATGAACGAAGGAAATCTGAAAACCGGGCCTGTATTCCCAGTTTGCGTCATTTTCAGAAGTGTCGTGTTCGCCATCATCTCGAGTCATCTGAGTGGCGAGAATACCCAAACTGGACATTAGTTCGGTTTAAATCACATCAGGTTCCAGCATTTCCAACAATCATATGAGGCCGAAGAAAACGACACAAACTCAGAAATTAAAAACATATTCGTATGCAAGAAAATCTTCCCTTTCAGTGCCTACAGTTACAGTGGAAACACCAAGAGAAAACGTGTCCAACCAATCCACGCAAACGTGTCTCGACCACAGCAAATGAAACTAAAACACACTGTATAGGAATTATAGTTATCGTTGCATAACTGAGCAGCCCTGAAATGCGTAGAAGTTCTTCAGGACCTTGCATTAGCAGTCACTAAGGTCAGACAACAAGGATGATAAACATCAGTCACAAATGTAATTGTCATGAAGGGTCAATTTCTCTCAACCTACTCCTGTGTTTCATAAGGTTTGCAGTGTGCTGAAAATAAATACAAAACTTTGAGGACACTTATAGAGACCACATGATACAGATATACAGGCCTGCTTTATCTAAGCCTGTGTAACTACCACCGCTCCTATGCAAAGTCCAACCTTTTCGACCATCCTGGGTTTCCTCTTCAAGCCTGAAGTTCTCTGCTGCAAGGGAGCTTTGTTGCATTTATAATCAGCTACCTAAGAAGACATCCACGACTATTTTTGCACTGAGAATTTGCTGCCACCTTCCATTCAGTTAACAATGAATTGGGCCTCCAGGGCCAATCCAAACAGGCCCCATAATGATACGGCCATTTCTCATTACTGTCATTCTAATCTAGAATGGCAAAAGCTAAACTGGTGGAAGCAGCCAAAAATTATGGAATTTTTTTCACTAACAATGCATCACCAACAATCAATCAGTGAGAGGTTGGCTGTATGTGCCTAGCATATGCGCAGTTGTAAATCATAATATTATGCCTTTATTTGTATAAAAAGTTGAAGCATGCTGGCTGAGTAAAAGAATTTTATGCATGCCACGGTTTACACAACAGTGCATCACCAGTCATATATGAAGTCACTAGGAGACCTACTCTGATGTTTCACTGGAATTAGAATGAAAAGACGTGCATAGGCAGGGATTGGGTCGTTCAGCTTAAACTGAAAAATGTCACTAAAAGTACACCAAATTCACTTTCTGAAATTCAGTTTTAACAAAAAAAAAGGCAGTATTTCTGGCCTGTAATGTTACAACTAAGTAGCTATTCAGTCCCAGTTACAGTAGATCAAAACACAAAATTAAATAAGTTCTGGAACCAGGAACGCAACAAGAAGAAAGTGAGACAAATGTGGTACTGTGACTGTGTGTTATGAGGAACTGATCTACAAAATCAAACACACCGTCACCCATGAGAAAACTCCACTGCTTAAATAAGTTTACTGGGTAGCCTAGTACCATCAAGTCAAACTTATTACTAGCATGGAGCTAAAAAGGTGTGTCCTCTGCACATATAATGACAGAAACAACATTTGGAACTGGAAGAAGAGACCACTAACGTGAAGCAATACATAAACATCACAAAGTGTCAAGTTCTGGCTTCTACTACAATTAAGCAGCAGTTCCATTGTTACCTCACCATGAGCACATGGCGTCCTGTTCTCCAAACCATTGTCACCATTTTCTTCCAGCTACAGTAAAACGCATGATTTACTATGCTCTTTTTCATTCCCATCTGTGTTATTGTGTTTTAGTTTGGGGCAACACCACTGCAACAAATATACATCTGTACCAACAACTGTACGCAATAATTTTCATTTTCGCGCTATTACCACTGAAGGCATAAAAGCTGTTGTAAGAAAGATGGCAGTAAACAAAGCAACCGGTCTTGACGGCATTCAATCTAGGGTAGTCAAAGATAACATAGATATCCTCTGCCCTTACTTTTGCCACATGTTCAATCATTCCCTAGAAAATAATCGCTATCCTGATACACCGAAAGTTGCTAAAATAGTTCCAATATCACTTCCAAGTTCCAATAGCAGGAGATCGTAACCAGCCAGGTAGTTACAGGCCGATATCTGTACTAAGTGTGATTAATACACTTTTCAAAAAACTAATAGTGAAACAAGTAAAAACATTTCTTGACAACAATAATATCATTACACCTCAGCAACATAGATTTGACGAAAATAGGTCAACTTCCACAGCAGTGTTAACTTTATCGCAAGCTATTATTTCTGCCCTGCATCAGAACAAAATAGCTGTTGTTGTTTTTTTAGATATTCAAAAGGCATTTGATACGGTATGTCATCCTATATTGTTGCAGAAATTGGAAAGTTACGGTTTTGTCGATAACTCGTCTAAATTTTTTCACAACTATCTATCTAACCATAAGCAAAGAGTACTTATTAATAATTTTATATCAGATGTCAACTATGTAACCTGTAGTGTGCCACAGGGTTCTGTTTTGGGTCCCGTGTTGTTCTCACTTTATCTAAACGATCTCCCGCAAGTGCTACGCTTTTCTCAAGTCCTATTGTACGCAGATGACACCGCTCTTGTAGTTACTGGAGAATCTCTTCAGGCAATTCAGACGATCATAATGAATGAGCTGACAATGCTGTCTTCCTGGTTCCTCAACAATCGCTTAACGCTGAACATTGCCAAAACTAAGTATATAATTTTTCACTCTAGACACAAGACTATTAACAATACATTTACACTTACTCTAGGTAATTCGTTAATAGAACCAGTTTCTTCTTTTAAATATTTAGGGGTTATATTTGATTGCCATTTACACTGGAAAGAACAAATTCACAACGTATGCAAAAAATTAGCCTTTGGGTGCTACACACTCATTAAGGGAAGATACTGTTTTCCATACGATATACTATGTTCCCTCTACTTCTCGTTTTTCCATTCACATATCAGTTACTGCTGTGAATCTTGGGGTCAAACATATAAAACATATTTGTTGCCTTTACATCGTCTTCAAAAGCGGGCATTGAATGCAATAACAACTAGTAATTTTGATCGATCCAGCAGAAACATTTTTGATGCCAACAATATACTATCGTACCTAACCTTGCGTAACTACAAAGTTGCGCTTGTGATCAACAATATAATTTGCACTAACTCCCCCCTTCCATTAAGCCTATTTGTCCAGCCTTCGCGTAATATTAGGCAGGCATCTAACTGTAATTTTAACCTTCCCAAATGTAGAAATATATATGGTGAGCAACTGATGGAGTTCAATGGTGTTAAAATATGGAATGAATTGCCTATCGAGGTGAAAGCCGCCAAAAATTTTAAATTGACATGTAAACTGTATTACCAGTCTAATCAAATCCTGCCTGAATTTCTTTCTTAGTGAAATTCACATATATTGCCTAGTTTTTGAAACATGCTTTACAATGGTATTTGTTGTTGCGCACATGCTATTACGTGTGCGTAATAATTTTTGTGAGTGTATTGTGTACTTCGCTTGCACTTTATTGTACTTTGTAACCCTATTCTTTCTAATTCTCCTTTTCTTCATTGTAGTATTATTATGCTTATCGATTTTATTTGGTACTCATAATTATGTGGGTATTTTATTTTACTTGCAGTTTGCTGTATTCTTGCATATGTATGCAATTGTAGCAGTAATGTTGCGTTTATATCATTATTGTTCCTTTCAATCATTGATCCTCTATGGCTGAACCAGAGAGTAATATTTGTATTTAGACCGGCCACTAGCCTACTGAGCTATCGGTCCAAACAGTGTTTGTACATATTATTTGGTTTTGTCAATAAAGTTACTTGAAAAAAAAAAAAAAAAATTTCTGTCCTCCAGAAACGAGCTCTCCACGCAGTTGGAAATGTGTCAGCCTTGGGGCACACAGCACCACTTTTTCGTACACACAGGATCATTATGGCGCAAGATATATATATATATGCATAAATTACTTTGCACCTATAAACGGGCCATTAAAGGTACCTTAGACCCATTTTTAGATTTAGCCCAACTAACAAAATCTTCCAGTAACTATTGTTTTCGTAATCCATCAACTTGGCTGGTTCCATCAACACAAACTAATTGTGGTAAAATGATGACTCAACATATGTTACCAATACTACTAAATCAGTATGATGCGCTTCAGGTTGATATCGCACAACCGTCGTAAAAGGGTATTGCTGAACTGTTTATATAGTGTTGTTTACTGCCCCGTATATAATGTATTGGGGTATAATATACTATGTGTGTCCTAGTAATTGGAGTCTTTGATCATGTAAACCTTTTTACTTATGTATTTTGCATGTTCATTTTTCTTTGATCATGTAAATCTTTTTACTTATGTATTTTGCATGCTCATTTTTCTGTATTATGTATAATTATCGTAGTCAAATTATCTATAAACGTAACTAGTGCATCGTTTGTCAATGCTGCTGGGTGACTGGAGCTGAGTCAAGCTGCAATAAAAGCAGCTTTTACTCCTGTCACCCTTTTTCGCTGTACATAGTATGCGAAAATAAACTCATTGATTGATTGATTGATTGATTGATTGATTGATTGATTGATTGATTGATTGATTGATTGATTGATTGATTGAATTTACTTAGGACTAAACTTCTACTTCCGCTTTTGTCTCATGGCCCAATCATTTACCTCCTGCATTCTTACTACGACTATACCGCTTTCTTTTACAAATATGGGCCTCAATATGATTATTTCTGCTGGTCCTAAAAGAAGGCAAGGATAAACTCTACATCTATTAAACACAAAGAAATGCATATATTCCCCCCCCCCTCCAAAAAAAAACAACAAAACTTTGTACATAAGGGATAATATTAGAAAAGAAAAATGAAAACAGTGTTTCGAAACAAACATTGAGAAAGCCCCGCCGAGGTGGCGCAGTGGTTACGGCGCTCGACTACTGTTCCCAAGGACGCGGGATCGAATCCCGGCCTCGGCGGCCGCTTTTCGATGGAGGCGAAAAGCAAGGCGCCCGTGTGCTGTGCGATGTCAGTGCACGTTAAAGAACCCCAGGTGGTCTAAATTTCCGGAGTCCTCCACTACGGCGTCTCTCATAGCCTGAGTTGCTTTGGGACGTTAAACCCCACAAACCAACTAACCAAACATTGAGAAAAGTCTAATGAACTTTTTAAAATTGGAAACCGAAAGGTCCAATGCATGCTCCTAAGTCATGAAAAAAGAAAATTCGTTATGAGGAACCGAAAGGAACAACAGCTGTCTCATTTGCAGTATGCACCAGGGAAGGGATGAAGGTGTGAGTGCAAGAAGAAAGAGAGAAGCACTGCAGTGGAGGGTCCAAGAAAAATGATCACTGTAACGTGACATGACACCGCACACAGGTTTCTTTCATTTTTTCCTCCACAAAGGCGCCGCAGCCACGGCTATGTTTTGATCCCACGTCCTCAGACTCATGCGAAGTAGGAAATGGTTTTCTGCAATGCACTCTCATTGAATGTTAGGGGCTTTTGACATGATAAATAATTTAAGTTTATGCCGTGAACCTACATTGTTTTTGTGCTTAATATCACTCAGTTTGCATCAGCATCTGGCATAAATTTGCCTTTATGTCAGGCCAAATCATGCAGTCCGAACTTCCAGTGCTAAGAGCTGCAGCGGTTAAAGCAACCAGGTTTATATTACACAGAGCAGAAAGGATGCTTTGCGCCACTCACCCTCAAGTCGTTGTCTTCACTGTCGCTGTCTGAAATTTTTTGCGGGGAACCAAAGGCTTCGCTCACATGCTCATCCCAAGTTACTCTGCCATCACCATCCTTGTCTTCTTCTTCGAATCGCTCTTGTGCTTCCTCTTGAGTTAGTAACCTTTACAGTGCAAAAGACAAACACACATGAGCACACAGGAACTGTGAGAATTAAGTATGACAAGAGAAAGCTTGGACTCAAGAAGCTTAAGTCTCCAGATCGTCACAACTTTAGTCAGCGCATTATTCTCACGCTACTGGAACTATGGCATGTGCCATGCTGATGGAATGGTCCTGTCAATAAGACAGATTTGGGCTAACATGAGCGTCTACAGTAACGGCGAGTGTTACGCTAGGCTTTGGACGAATCCAGCGGGGAAAGTTTTCAAACTTTTCTAGTTTTCCAGCCACTCACTTGAAAGATCGCAGAATCCAGTCAATTAGCTCAAGTCTATCTACGAATCCATCTTTATCCTTGTCCATCTTGAGTGCCAGCTCTTTCAACCTCGCCTTGGCTTCTTCAGGGGGCAGCTGGTCGTACTCTTCAGCCGCATCTTTGCTACCTAAAATGAAAACGAGACATTTTACATCATACGGCTGTTACTCTTAAAAATACAAAAAAAAAAAAAAAAGCGAAGGCGGATCGGATCGGATAATAAAGAATCGGCTAGCATAACCATATCAAAATCTAGCGCTCGGTCAGATTTCGCAAGTCCACGGGTCTGCAAGGAAGAAATGACAGTAAGTGAGCACGCTAGCAATGGGTTTACGTAAGAATCGGTCGAGCATCGCGGACTGTTCAGAGATCGCATGTTTCGAACAAGCCTCCCACTTAGCTTACCCAAGATTGCTTCGTGATCAAAACTCGCGTCGTGGTCTTTAGCGTCGAGATGATCGTGACCACGGGATCCGATCGTTCCGTCTTGTACCCGCTCTTTGTTGAGCTCGTTGCGATGACTGTGGTCGTGACACGACACGTCGAACACGATAACCAAAACGTGGAACACCACCGCTATCCAAACCAAGCCCCTCGGCATCTCGCAGTGTGGTGTATTCTTACTTTTCTTACTAGATCGCCAATAACCAGCTGTTGACACCGACGACTCAGCACTACTTTCTAAATATTTCCTCAGTCCCGCCGGTCGCGCTTCTGCCACTTCTGCCACAGATCACATTCACAGGCCACAACAACAGCCGCCGACGCCGCGAGACAGCACAATAACATAATAACGTGCTCTTCAATCCATGCCACTTTCTTTTGCTTTTTTTTTTTTTTTTTTTTTTTTTTTTTTTTTAGCAACCGCAGCGCCATAGTGGAACTGGAACACACTGCTTAATTCGGCGCGTCTTTCAAATCCTTTACCGAAATGAAAAGCTAAACTGAGCGGTAATCCATAGCTCAAAAATAATAACGTTCAGCTGCTGTACAGAAGTGTCTGATGAGAGGCTAGTTGGTAAGGCATTCTGAAGACATAAAACTACTGTCTGCTGTACAGGCCTTCATTCAAGCCGGAACCGAGCTCGCTCAACGAGACTAACCTGCCAAATTTGATATTTTTTCTTTACATATTTGGATTACACTTCGGTTCAAGGGCATCATACGTACAGAGTTGGTCAGAAAAAAATGTATGAAATGCAGCCATGAATGATTCCTGGTTGCATAATATTAGCTAAAGGTGGTTTTTGTTGCATTCCTAGTTGTCTCTGAGGCACTACGGAGAAGCGAATAACAGTGGAGGTGAGCAATATCCTTGAAGGCGATTCCAGTTATGTGAAGTGAGCGTAATGGACAAGTAAAGAAAATTTCTGGTGTGATAGAATAAATAATGGCAACTTTTTCTTCTGAACGATCAGTGCGCGAAGAAATATACAATGCGGGAATGAGAACGTCATCATGAAAAAAAGTTAAATAAGTTAAATTGGTTCACAGGAAGGGAAAGGCGCAGTAACTGTCACACTTGCTCTGTGGACACCCGCACCGCGCCGTAAGGGAAGGGAGGAAGGTGGGAATTAAAGTGGAAAGAGAGAAAGAGGAGCCGTAGTGGAGGGCTACGGAGTAATTTCGACCACCTGGGGATCTTTAACGTGCGCTGACATCGCACAGCACACGACGCCTCTTCGTTTCGCCTCCATCGAAACGCAGCCGCCGTGGTCGGGTTCGAACCCGGGAACTCCGGCACAGTAGTCGGGCGTCTTACCACTGCACCACCCCGGCGGGGCAATGAAAAAAAGGACTGTAAACGTTTTCTGAAATAACCAGTCGAGAACATTTGCAACGGCCGGGAGGCGAGATGTTCGCGTAAGTAGCCGGGAGTTTTTCATTGAAATTACACTAGACATGCGATTTTACGAAGAATGACACAAGCAGAGATATATTTAGAACTAATTCGAAACTAGTATAAGGACAAGGACGCATTTGCAATTGCGGTGGTGGACGGGCGGGGACGCTTGATCCCCTCCGGATCAGTCAAAACCCGCTCCCCAGAAGCTGCAGAGGAAGCGGCGATAGCACTAGCTATTACTAGTAGTAATGCTGACTTGATCTTCAGCGATTCAAAAACCGCCATCCGAAATTTGGCGAGGGGCAGAATATCTGTCACAGCGGCGCGATTGCTGAATCGGGCCACGGGGCGAGAGACTACGGAGGCGGAAATTGTCTGTGTACCTGCACACTCTGGGAACCCTGGGAACGAGACGGCTCACATGAATGCTCGAGGTATGGTGAACTAGATCTAGTTCACTATAGGTCGAGGTTTCGTCAGCCGAGTATGTGAGCCGGACGTTCCGGGAAGGTCCACGAGAGATGGGCTAGTATCCTTTCATGACATTACTAATCATTTCAAACTTGAGCGGAGGATTTACCCACCCCCGGACAAGCAATTGGTGAAGGCACAGGAATGCGTCTGGCGACGATTGCAGACTAGATGTTTCTTCAACCCATACGTGTAAAGCAAAATCTACCCGGACATTCAGCCGGAGTGCAAATGGTGTCAGGAATTGGCAACCTATGACCACACGTTATGGAGCTGCAGCATAGCACCGCCACCGGCGGATATTATGCGTGATCCTTCCCTCGAGCAGTGGGAGGCCGTGTTGGCCAGCTCAGACCCGGTCGTCCAGACCAGGGCCGTGGAGCGGGCCACCCAGGTCGCCGTCATCCATGGGTTGATGGCCATCTAACACGGAATCGTCCACACATGCTCTCTGACGAAAATAGTTTTTCCATCCATCCATCCTTCTCTACTTTCCCTCCTGTCCGCTTTCCACTTTCACTCCCCTCTTCCTCCCTTCCCTTACGGCGCGGTTGAGGTGTCCACAGAAAACAAGTGACACAGTTACCTAGCCTTTCTCTTCCTATAAATCAATCAATCAGGCAGTGAACGACGGCTGTTGTTGCGGCGCGCGTTCCCTGTTCCTTTTCTTTCTTATATATTTTCTCTTCTGTTTGCATCTTTCCACTTTCACTCCCATCTTCCTCCCTTCCCTTACGGCGCGGTTGCGGTGTCCACAGAAAACAAGTGACACAGTTACCGAGCCTTTCTCTTCCTATAAATCAATCAATCAGGCAGTGAACGACGGCTGTTGTTGCGGCGCGCGTTCCCTGTTCCTTTTCTTTCTTATATATTTTCTCTTCTGTTTGCATCTTTCCACTTTCACTCCCATCTTCCTCCCTTCCCTTACGGCGCGGTTGCGGTGTCCACAGAAAAACAAGTGAGACAGTTACCGCGCCTTTCCCTTCCTATAAATAAATCAATCAATCACGAGGCAGCGGAGGTGCGCCCCGCCCGGGTGGTGCAGAGGTAAGACGCCCGACTACTGTGTCGGAGTACCCGGGTTCGAACCCGACCTAGGCGACTGCGTTTCGATGGAGGCGAAACGAAGAGGCGTCGTGTGCTGTGCGATGTCAGCGCACGTTAAAGATCCCCAGGTGGCCGAAATTACTCTGAAGCCCTCCACTACGGCTCATCTTACTTTCCTCTTTCACTCCCAACTTCATCCCTTCCCCTACGGCGCGGTTTAGGTGTCCACATTAAACAAGTGAGACAGTTACCGCGCCTTTCTTTTCCTATAAATCAATTAGGCAGCGGAGGTGACTCAGCTACAGAGCCAGTAGCAGGCCCGTGCATTTTCTTTTCCTTCTTCCTACAGCCACAACAGGCAGCGGAGGTGGGGAGAAATGAGGAGGTGGTGAAGGGTGGCAGTTCCTGGCCCTCCGGGGCTGGGACGGTAGGTCAACGCCGCTTGCGGCGGGGCCTAGCCAGCCACCAAATTTTTATCTATTGTAGGCCGTCATTGCACCCGCCACCGCTTAGGTGGTGGCACGGTGCAAGAATATTCTTCCACCGTGGGTGGTGGACGACGGCTGTTGCGGCGTGCTCTTTCTCTCCCTCTTCTTTTCTTTACTTTATCTCTCCTGTCCGCAGATTTATTTATAGGAAAGGAAAGGCGCGGTGTGAGACAGTTACCGCGCCTTTCCTTTCCTATAAATAAATCAGAGGCAGCGGTAATTTCGACTACCTGGGGATCTTTAACGTGCGCTGACATCGCACAGCAAACGAAGAGGCGTCGTGTGCTGTGCGATGTCAGCGCACGTTAAAGATCCCCAGGTGGTCAAAATTACTCCGTAGCCCTCCACTACGGCTCCACTTTCTCCCTTTCCACTTTCACTCCCATCTTCCTCCCTTCCCTTACGGCGCGGTTGTGGTGTCCACAGAAATCAAGTGAGACAGTTACCGCGCCTTTCCCTTCCTATAAATAAATCAGTTTTTTTTTTAATCAGGCAGCGGTGGCTCAGCTACAGAGCCAGTAGCAAGCCCGTGCATTTTCTTTTCCTTCTTCCTACAGCCACAACAGGCAGCAGAGGTGGCTCAGCTACAGAGCCAATTGCAGGACCATGCATTTTCTTTTCCTTCTTCCTATACAGCCACAACTACGCGAAGCTCGACTCTGACCCTTGTAAGCTTTTCGCTTCAATGAACGTTTCACCACCACCACCACCCACGATGGGGCTGGGAGAGGCAGGTCAAAGCCGCTTGCGGCGGGGGCTGGCCTGCCACCGAATTTTTGTTTGTTGTGGGCCGTTATTGCACCCGCCACCGCTCTGGTGGTGGTTGACGGATGTTGCGGCGCGCGCCTCCATCGGCGGCTGCGTTTCGATGGAGGCGAAACGAAGAGGCGTCCGTATGCTGTGCGACGTCAGCGCACGTTAAAGATCCCCAGGTGGTCGAAATTACTCCGTAGCCCTCCACTACGGCTCCTCTTTCTCTCTTTCCACTTTCGCTCCCACGTTCCTCCCTTCTTTTACGGCGCGGTTGAAGTGTCCACAGAAAACAAGTGAGACAGTTACTGCGCCTTTCCTTTCCTATAAATCAATCTGTCTTTATTTCCCTTCCTTTTCTTTCTCTATTTTCTCTTCTGTCTGCACGAGGCAGCGGAGGTGGCTCAGCTACAGAGCCAGTAGCACGCCCGTGCATTTTCTTTTCCTTCTTCCTACAGCCACAACCACCACCACCACCCGGGTTCGATCCCGACCGCCGGCGGCTGCGTTTCGATGGAGGCGAAACTGAGAGGCGTCCGTGTGCTATGCGATGTCAGCGCACGTTAAAGATCCCCAGGTAGTCGAAATTTCTCCGTAGCCCTCCACTGCGGCTCTTCTTTCCACTCTCATTTCCACCTCCTTCCCTTCCCTTACGGAGCGTTTCAGGTGTCCACAGAACAAGTGTGACAGGGAGAGAGAGAGAGCGAGAGAGAGAAACTTTATTTGTCCAAAAGAGTGACTATCCAGCTATCCAGTGCTTAGACCCGGAAGGTGGGACAGTCGCCTTAGTTGCAGGCCGGTAGTTCTTAGACCCCGATGGCATCTCCGACCAGCCGAACGATTTCTCTTTGGGCTCTTGGGTCTGAGCTTCGCAGAAGGGTCTCCCAGGTGTCCTAAGTTATATTTTTAGCCTTGCCTGGTGACTTCGCGCATTCCCATATTATGCGATCTAGTGACCTCCTTTCCTTATATAATGAGCATAGGTCTGATCGTATTTCCGGCCATATATGATTGACTAGAACTGGGTTCGGGTATGTATTTGTCTGTAGCTTTCTCCATGCTAATGCTTCCTCTTTGCCTAACGTGGGGTCTTGTGGTGGTAGGACCCTCTTGCTCAGTCCGCAGTGCGTTATTTCGCTATAGTTAATCAGGTCCTAGCTCTTGTCTGCCTCACTCCGGTGGCACTCCTCCAGCCCGATGTGTGAGATCTCGGGCTAGTTTGGGATGCCGCCTCGTTTCCTGGAACGCCTGCGTGGGCTGAAGTACAAACAAGAGTGACGTCTCTTTCTATTGGCTTTTGGTCGAGGATTCTACCCTTGGCCGTCGCTATGACTCCTGCGGTGTAGCTCTCGATTGTGCTTTTGCTGTCATTGACTATGCATTTTGCCTTGGTCTGAGCAAGAGCCAGTGCTATTGCAGCCTCTTCCACTGTCTGTATTGGTCTTGTTTTTACAGAGATTGCTGTAATCATGCATTTCTCTCTTGTCATTGACTACGACTGCATTCATTTTTGCTTTGCCGCAGTATGCAGCGTCTACATATGCAATGCTACCTGGATTTTCTGTCTCGAATCTCCATGTCTGTAATTCTGCCCTTTTCTCTCGTCTTTGCTTGTTATATTCAGGGTGCATGTTCTTTGGTAATGGGAGGATATGGATCCATTTCCGGTCCTCCCCTTTCATTTCCTGTCTTGTCCCAGTATTCCTTCGGTTGTATACCCATTTACGTTCCTTCCACCCTTAGTTTTCTCTAGCCTTCTTTGTTATAGCTATAGTATTGCCTCAATAATTTCATCTAATGTGTTGAGTATTCTCAGCATCGTTAGCCTGTCCGTGGAGGTACTTGTCGGGAGATGTAGTGCTCTTTTAATGCATTTTTTTTATCATGCTATCGATCCTATCTTTTTCTTCCCTCTTCAGGTGTAAGTATGGCATGGCATACCCGACCCTGCTTAAGCTTGTATGACCCTTAATAGGTTACTTTCCTTAAGCCCTCCTTTTTTATTCGCTATTCTCCTTATAAAGTTTGTTGTTTGTATGACCTGTCCTTCCAGTTTCTTTATCATTTCTCTGTTGTATCCGTTTGTTTGGAGGACCATTCCTAGCACCCTCATTTGCTCGACTTTCGGGACCGCTTGTCCCTCCACTTCTATTTTGACGTCCGCTTGTTCTTTTGGCCTTAGGTATTTCAGATTGTATATAAACAACTCCTATTTTTCTGAAGAACATTTCATATTCCCCTCTCTTTTGCATATTGTGCTGTTGTCTGCTGCCTCTTGCAATTTGTGCTCGATTTCAGCATCGCTACCTTTGTCAAAATGGTTATGTCATCCGCATATAGGATGAATTTTGTCTATTTTTCTTAACTTTTCTGGGAGTCCACGCATGGCTATGTTGAAAAGTGTGGGATAGCACCGCTCCTTCTGGTGTGCCCCTGCTCCACAGTTCGAATATCTGAGATTCTATTCTCTGGTACCTTACTTTTGCTTTTCTGTCTGTTATAAAGTTTCTTATATATTCATACATCCTTTCCCCTATGTTTAGTTCCGTGAATCCCTGTAGAATAGCATCATGTTTTACACTGTCAAATGCCTTCCTCAGGTCCAATCCTAAGATAACTTTACCATATTTTCATCTTGATTTTTCTATATCATGGTGTAGCCGGAGCATAATATCTTGCGTACTATAGATGTTGCCTGAACCCTATGACCTCCCGGGGCCATAGCTCATTCTCCTCCATATATCTGGTCAGTCTTGTCTGAATCACATGTTCGAAAAGATTACCTACACATGATGTGAGTGATATTGGTCTCAAATTATCTACCGTAGGAGGTTTTCCTGGTTTGGGTATTAGCACTATCTAAGCAAACTTCTATTGCTCTTGGATTTCCCCCGTTTCCCAGCATCTCTGCAGGAAATTAGCTCCACTATTGAGTCGTTATCCAAGTTCCTTAGCATCTAGTTTGTAATCCCATCCGGCCCTGTGAGGACGATTTCGTCTTTAGTCTATAGATTTCTGCCACCATTTCAGCTACCGTTATGGGAGCGTCTAGTCGCTGGTTTGGTGTCCTTTGTAGTTTTCTAATTTATCTTTCCTTACTTCTCCAATTTATTTGTCTTTAAGTTCTTTGAGAAAGTCATCATCACTGCCTCCATGATGGTGCCCAACCTTTAGTAACCTATGCAAGCATAAATATCGACTAAAATAAACAACAACTGGGGAGACAGATGCAATCAAATCGAAAACGAAATGGGTATGGCTAAGACATGGAGCATAATGCGACACCTGCTAGACCCAGAGAAAACTAAAGCGCCTGTGACAGATACGGCGTCTTTCCTTTCTTCTGAACCAATTATTATTATTTTTATTAACACCCTGGGTTTGACAATTTAGTAGAGGAGTTTTGCCGCATGCGTTCTCTTTGCAAACATTTATACAAGCGGGACCACAACTCTTATCTTGAGTCTTTAGAGAGGATGCCTCAAATCGTCCTAGTCAGTTCTGGCGATGCGTTCGCAAGCGTTCCACTAAATCAGATTCGAGTATCAGCTTAGTCGACTCTCAGGGGTCGGAAATTCGTGATGTTGCCGACAGTTTTGCCCAACATTTTTCCTCCGTTTACAAACATCCACATTGTGATTCCGTTTGCCTCCCATCTGGTGCACCATCTAATGCCGTTCTCTTTGACGAGGAGGTGATAACTGTGAGTCTTAAGCGTCTGAGACCATCTTTGTCTCCTGGACCTGATGGTATTCCAGCCGCCATAATAAAAGCCTTCAGTTGTATTTTTGTACCAGTATTGACTTCCACATTTAATAACTGTTTAAAAAATGCTGCCTTTCCTCGCGTGTGTCAAATGGCACGCGTGTTTCCTGTCTTCAAGTCAGGAAACGAATCTGATGTTTACAATTATCGTCCGATTTCTCTTCCATGTGCAACCTCTAAGCTTTTCGAATTAGCTTTGCACAACATACTTTCCTTCCATATCAAACATGTAATATAGTACCGAATCAACATGGCTTCCTATCGGGTCGCTCTACTACTTCTACCAACCTAGTCACGTTTATGACGTATGCCTCTGCAGCAGTCTTTCAGAGAGGTCAGGTTGACACTGTGTACTGTGATATGAGCAAAGCTTTCGACGTTGTTACTCACTCACTACTTCTTGAAAAGCTTCTACTCTCTGCATCAAAGCCTCACTCATAGCCCTCCTACGAAACTATCTCCTTGATCGCTCCTGCTTTGTCAGTGTCAATGGACAGACCTCCTTCGTTTACCCTGCAACCAGTGGAGTTCCTCAAGGTTCTGTATTAGGCCCGCTTCTCTTCTCCATACGTTTTTATTATTGATGTTTCCTCGGCGATCAAGGAACTCCTCGTTTCTTCTTTATGCTGATGATATAAACATATTCAAGGTAATACATTCTTTTCAAGATTGCGAGTTGTTGCAATCGGACATGCCTTTTCTGATTGGTGTGTGAAGAATCAACTTACCCTCAATTCTTCCAAAACTAGGGTTGTCTCATTTACTCGTAAAACACACAGCTTTCTCTACCATTATTCTGCGAATTCTGTGCTGTTGGACAGGGTTGATGAAATTAATGACCAATTGGTGTACTTTTTGACCGCACCCTCAGCTTCTCCTCTCATACTAAACGCATTGTTCAGCGGGCTATGCGGACACTCAGATTTGTTTGCAGACTTTCGAGAGAGTTTCGTACTCCACTCCTGTTCTTAAAACTGTATACCTGTCCATATGATTGCCGCTCTTGGAGTATGCGTCGGCTGTTTGGAATGGCACTTGCAAATCGAACTTGGACAAGGTTGACAGAGTACAAAAAGCTTTTTTGCGAATATTTCGATATCGCTTTCCTTGCGCAACTTTAGGAGCACCCAACTGAATCTTCAGTCTTTTCACTGCCATCGTGTCAGAGTTGATATCATTTTTCTGTACAAACTCCTTCATGGCCACATTATGTGCCCTAAGCTATCAGAGTACATCCCACTGCGTGTTCCGCGAAAGAGCTTGAGGAAATTCAGACCATTTCAAGTTTCTCCGTCTCTTCATTCCCATTCCCCTCTGGACAGAATGCAGCGGTTATTTAACTTTTTTTGTCCTCACCTTGACATCTTCCAAAACTTGCTCTGTTCATTTATATTGGATGTTCATAGTGTTGTATTGTAAATCGTGTGGGCTGTAACGAAGTTCCGCCCTTACTTATACGGCCACTCCTTCGAGGTAGTTACAGATCATCACGCTCTCTGCTGGCTCGCGTCTCTCAAGGATCTGTCTGGCCGTCTCGGGCGCTGGGCTCTCAGGCTTCAGGAATACGACATCCGTGTAGTGTACCGCTCTGGCCGCAAGCACTCTGACACCGACGCTCTTTCTCGGTCACCGGTGCGCTCGCCTAACTCATTGTCCCCTCCTCAAGCATTCTTGTCAGCACTCACCATTGAGGATATGCCTTTCGAGCAACGACAAGATCTTTGGGTTTCTAACCTGCTGGATATCCTTGGCACTACTTCCGCGGCTACGCATCCTCGGGCACTCCGCCGACAGGCCTCCCATTTCGCCATTCGGGACGGCCTTCTCTACCGCAGGAACTACAACTCAGACGGCAGAACGTGGCTTCTTGTCATTCCGCGCCACCTCCGCTCCGAGGTTTGTGCCCACCATCACATTGACCCTCAAAGCGCTCATGCCGGCGTCCTCAAAACCTATGATCGAATTCGTCAGAGGTACTACTGGCGGGGAATGTAAAATTTCGTACGGCGCTACATTTGCTCTTGTACCACCTGTCAACAACGCAAGATTCCTCGCCACCCCGCTGGCCCTCTCCAGCCTTTACCGTGTCCAGCTCGCCCGTTTGATCGCGTGGGAATCGACCTTTATGGTCCGCTACCATGCACTGCCGCTGGTAATCGATGGGTCATCGTCGCAGTCGATCACCTGACCCGTTACGCCAAGACTGCTGCACTTTCCGCGGCGACAGCCCGAGAGGTAGCCCATTTTCTTCTGCACCACTTCATTCTTCGACACGGCGCCCCTCGCGAGCTACTGAGTGACAGAGGTCGTGTCTTTCTTTCCGAAGTAGTTCAAGAGCTCCTGTCGTCTTGCAAATCGATACATCGGGCTACAACCGCGTATCACCCGCAAACAAACGGCCTCACGGAGCGCTTCAACCGTACGCTTGGGGACATGCTCGCAATGTATGTTACATCTGAATCGGGAAGCTCCAACTGGGACCAGGTACTGCCATTCGTAACGTTCGCGTACAACACTGCCACCCAAGCAACAACTGGGTTTTCGCCCTTCTTTCTCTTATATGGCCGTGAACCATCTTGTACTCTGGACACAATTTTGCCATACCATCCAGATGCCTCTGAGTACAGTGCTTTGTCAGATATTGCACAGAAGGCCGAGGAATGCCGTCAGCTAGCTCGCACGTTTACCTCCAACACTCAAGGCTATCGCAAAGATCAGCATGATACCGATACTCCTGCTCCCACGTTCCTGGCCGACAGCTTCGTTTGGCTATGCGTTCCTGCCACCAACAAACTAGACACCAAATACCACGGACCTTATCGCGTCTTGGAACGCACATCCCCTGTGAACTACGTCATCGAGCCAGTCACCCCTTCTTCCGACCACCGCCGTCGTGGCCGCGAGGTTGTCCACGTTAGCCGCCTCAAGCCATATTACAACCCTCTGGTCGTCTCTTCTCCCTGAGTCGCCAGGATGGCGACTTCTTCACGCGGGGGAAATGTAAAGAAGACAAAGAACAGAAAAACGCTGCGGCATCGCCATCACCATCGCTTGTCTCCGGCGCCCATCTCGCTCGCGCTGAAGGTGTGCCCTGCGGCTGGTAATTCGACCCTGCTGTGCCCGAAGTACTGCCAGTGCTAGACGTTCCAGCCAACCATTAAATCCACATTTCAAGTACTTTATCACATATAACTCCCCCTTTCTAGTCTAAAATATTATATTGACTTCACTTTTTGCTTTTTCTGCTGTTAAATGGTGTCTGTATCTTGAACTACTTTTTATCTGTTTCTTAATTATATTTTAACTTTAGACTTCATAGCTTCATATACGAATCTTACTGTCCCGCATTCAATTCTATTTCTTTATTGTATTTTCCTGTATTTCTAGCCTGTGTTTTAAGTACCACGCACTTGTTGCGCCTGGAATGGTTGTTTATTTTATATATATTTCTAATTACTTTAATAAATGTTAGTTATTTGTTTTTTTTCTCTCTATCTTTTTTTTTTTCCTTTCGTGATGTGCTTAACAATTCTCTCGATGTGTATATAAGACATGCTACTCATTGATTTCTTCATTTTCCTGACACCTTTCATCTCAGTTTCATTTCATGTGTTATTTCTTCTCTTGTGTGCATTTTCATTTTTTTTCAATTTTTTTTTGTGCTGCAGCACGAAGACCACATGGTTGTTCCTGCGCACATTAAATAAAGATTGATTATTATTATTATTATTATTATTATTATTATTATTATTATTATTATTATTATTATTATTATTATTATTATTATTATTATTATTATTATTATTATTATTCAAAATTGGTTCACAGGAATGGAAGGGCGCGGTATCTGTCACACTTGTTTCTGTGGACACCTGAAGTCTATTTGTGCTATATACCATCGAGTCCACACTCCAGCGATCGGATTTTCGCGTAATGGGCTTTAGTAAAGCTTTCACTTAAAAATTACTCGACCTTATGGAAAACAAAGTTACCAGATAACATCGAAGGCTTATGCGGGACTTTTAGCCCGTAGAAATTCTAGCCAGAAGTTTAAACTTGTTACCATATAGAGAGTTTATGAAGTGTTCTCGTCGGTCCGTTAATTGTTTTGAAAACAACATGCGTGCGACCAGCCGATATTGTCCCAAGCATTTTGAACTTGGTACTGAAGGGGGAGGTGGTGAAGGGTGGCTGATTCTGGTCCTAGGTAGGTCACCGCCACTTGCGGCGGGGACTAGCCTGCCACCGAATTTTATTTGTTGTAGGCCATCATTGCACCCGCCACCGCTTCGGTGGTGGACGACGGCTGTTGCGGCGCGCGTCTTTCTCCCCCTCTTCTTTTTCTTTCTTCTCTATTTTCTCTTCTGTCCGCGCACAAGGCAGCGGAGGTGGCTCAGCTACAGAGCCAGTAGCAGGCCATGCATTTTATTTCCTCCTTCCTACAGCCACAACAACAACAACAACGAACTTGGTACTGTTTACAAAAATTAGCATTGATTAAACGCGGTTGAGCCAAGTTTGACAAGTGATAACTATCCTTTGCTTGGTTTGCATCTTGAGCTGCCGTCATCGCCCGCCTATCACCGTAATCTCTGACGTTGTTGACGATCAATCACCTTTCAAGGTCAAAGTTCATTAGTCATGGCCATATGGCTATGCATCTTTATTATATCATAGCATAACACACTTGGAGAGACTTCACTGTCGGTAAACAGGCTAAATCTAAGTTTGACCTTGGCTGAGCTACAGTCACCGTGACGTAACCACGGCGTTTCCCGGGTTTGCCCCGTGAGGAGTAGAGCTATCACTGTAAAACTTCATACTGCACTCAACTGTGCACAGCAAGCACACTAATGAGATGGAATAAATTGTCTATCACTGTAAAACTACATACTGCACTACTGCAATTCCATACTAAAGTTAACAAAAATGGAAAGGAATGTAACGCATTCCATCAAATCAAGGAAAGTGTCAACGTTGTCCAACAGCTCTCTGCGAGCAACTCAGAGCAGATTGCCGCTTTGACAAGCCGCCTTGATGCCGCCGAGGATAGGGCGCGCCGACAAAATCTGGTGTTTTTCGGGCTGACGGACGCCGAAGGCGAAACATGGGTACAGACCGAGAGAAAGGTCACCGAATTTTGCTCCACGCAGTTGAAAATCACTATCCAGCCAGGCGATATCGAACGTGCACACAGGCTAGGACAGTATTAAGATGGCCGCAAAAGACCTGTAATCGTCAGGTTTTCCCACTTCAAAGATAAAGAGTCAGTTCTTGGGGTTGCCAAAAACTGCAAGGGATCTGGCGTTAGCATCTCCGAAGATTTCTGCCCTCGAACTCGCTCTGCCCGAAAACGCCTTCTACAATTTGCAAAATCCGAAAATGCTACAAACTAGAGAAATTAGAGACAAAGCTTATTACAAGTTCGATCATAAAAGCCAGAAAGTTTTAGAATGTTTACCATAGCAAACCGCATTAGCTCGAGCTAATGCGGCCTCTGAGGATGATCAACCTCAGAGGCCACATCTCATTTCTTTTTACTAACATCCGAAGCCTCCTGCCGAAGAGTGATGCACTAAACAGCCTTATCAGCACATCCCACGCAAACTTAATAGTACTAACGGAAACCTGGTTGAACGCATCTATTAACGACTCCGAAGTTGAATCTTGCTTTCCAGATTTCGACATATTTAGATGCGACTGCTTTGACCGGAGAGGCGCGGCGGCGTACTTTGCTCATCCCACACTGCTGTGCACTCGTGTCCGAATAAATTCTCCGCTGGAAATTCTTTTCATTAGATGCAATACTGCGCATCCACATTTAATCATCGGTGTTTGCTACCGCCCTCCAGGCACAACTAATACTTTTTTTTCCGAGTTTCACGACGCCCTGCATGCTGTAACGTCCCAATTTCCAAACGCACCCATCCTCAGGTTTGGTGACTTCAATTTTCCGTCAGTTATCTGGTCCGATCTCGCAGCTACAGCCTCGAAGCAAACCAGTGAAAGTCATTTCGTTCACACGTGTTTAACATTTGGATTATCACAAATGGTCAATTCACCAACTAGAAGCACCGTGCGCGTTTCTAACATACTTGATCTCATATTAACATCGCATCCCGATAATCTCTCTTCCCTCAGCTGCCTTGACGCTGTCAGCGACCACATGGTAATCCACGGAACATTTACTGCATACGCAAACGTCCGAACGCTAGAACTTAAACAATGTCATTATACGATAAAGGTGATTACATATCTATGAACACTGGGCTTGAAGAATTCTGCGACATATTCCTTTCTGAGTTTAAAGAACGTTCAGTTGAAGTAAACTGGTCAATGTTTAAAACTAATATGCAGTTCCTTTCTCCTCAGCCATTGTAAATGTCTGAAATAAACTGAAATGAAAAATGAAATGAAAGTACATACCTGTGAAGATTATTCGCGACCGTCCTTTATCACCATGGTTTACATTGATCATCTCTTGAACGATTAAAAACCAAAACAAAACGACACTTCAGAGTGGCAAAATCTACTAACACCCCACGTGCATGGCAGAAGTATCATTCTACATTAAAACTTTTTCGCCCACTCCTAGTAAAGTCTAAACGATTATTCTTTTCATCGACACTACCTTGATCATTCCGCAAAACACTAAACAGTTCTGGAGTATTATTAACCCAAAATGTTCAATTACACGCGTGTTCTTAACTAAGGAGTCAGGCATTGCTTTATCTGATTGCGACATTGCTGAGGCCCTCAATCGTACATTCAGTGCGATTTTCACTCGAGAGACTGACGCAAACCTCCCTCCCTTTTCCATTTTAACTCATCCGAACATGAAGGACATCACGTTTACACCTCATGGCATAGCAAAAATTATTGACTCTTTGAAGCTCACATCATCGGCAGGAGTTGACGGCATCAACACAAAGGTTTTGAAGAACACTAAACATATAACTAGCATAATCCTAACACACATTTTTCAGCAGTCTTTATCATCTGGCACAGTCCCTCAAGACTGGAAAGTGGGCAAGATCGTTCCAGTTCCTAAGAAGGGCTCAGGTAACACTTTTCGCCCCATTTCTCTCACAAGCGTATGTTCTAGAATCATGGAACATGTTATTTACTCTCATGTCATCAACTTCCTAACATCCATCGAATTTTTCCATCCCAATCAGCACGGTTTTCAGAAAGGCCTTTCTTGTGACCCACAATACTTGCATTGTTTTTAAACGAAATTAGTTCTAACTTAGACCTTAATATTCCTACTGATGCACTCTTCTTAGATTTCGAAAAAGCGTTTGATAAGGTTTCCCACAAGCGACTATTACTAAAACTGTCAAAAATTAACTTGAATGCATCTGTATTTAATTGGATCGAAGATTTCCTTATAACCGCTCCCAGTTTGTTCTCACTAACGATTACTCTTCCAGCTTCACCCCTGTTGTCTCCGGTGTACCCCAAGGTACTGTACAATTGGTCCTCTTCTTTTCCTTATTTATATTAATGACCTACCCAGCTCCATCTCTTCTAATATCCGCCTTTTTGCCGATGACTGTGTTATTTACCGTCCCATACACAACCCTACTGATAATTTGACTCTTCAGGCCGATCTGGCAAAAGTCGAGGAATGGTGTCGAAATTGGTTAATGACCCTAAATGTTAACAAAACGGCCCTAATTACCTTCCACAGACGCCAACACTTTTCTTCGTACAACTATACTTACTAAACGGAACTACTATCTCCTCGGTATCTTTTTTTAAATATTTAGGTGTCACAATTTCCAGTGATCTTACATGGCATTCTCACGTTACATCCGTTACTAACGATGCTAACCGCACACCTGACTTTCTTCGGCGTAACCTAGCTCAGGCACATTATTCTGTTAAACATCTAGCTTACGTAACTCTTGTAAGGCCCAAATTGGAGTATGCATGCGCATTGTGGGACCCGCATCTTCAAAACCTGATATCTATACATTGAATTAACACAAAACCGTGCAGCTAGATTTATCTTGTCTGACTATTCTTGTAATACTAGCGCCGTTAATCTAAAAGCTAATGCCGGTCTCCCAAGCTTGCAAGCACGCCGTAAAATATCTAGACTCTGTTTATTTCATAAATTTTAACATGCCTTGTCATCTAGCACAGCAGTCATCATGCCGACTCATCGAACATCCAGTCGCATCAGCCACACCTTGGCCGTTTATCCGCCACATGCCCGAACGACAACGCACCTCAACTCATTTTTTGTAAGGACAGCCATCGACTGGAACGATCTTCCCGCTGACATCGTCGTTCACCCTAACCCAAGCCATCTCAGAACCGCCATTGAAAAAAAAAAATTTTGTTAATCTCGACAATACTGTCAAGCCTACCCCTCATGTAAAACCCCACACTCCTGGGGTCTTTGAGGTATTGGAAATAAATAAATAAACTGTGCACTGCATGCACACTAATGAGATGGAATAAATTGTGGCCATTGCTTCTATTGCCCATAGTAAATCATGAGAATTTTTGTGTGCTAGGGATTCCTCTCCATCGTAAAGCCGTCTATGTGTCACAAGCACAAATCTGGTAGGTGGTAGACGGCATGCAGGTTACATGGCCAGGCAACGACAACTTGGACAGTATTGGTATGATATTTCAATCAAGGTAAGCCTGTTCAATTCAAGCAAAACCATGTAAAATCAAGATAAAAAATAACCAGGTATAATTTTTTATTTATTTATTCAGATACCCTAAAGGCCCGCTGGGGGCATTACATAGGGGGGGGACATAAGCCAGTATACAATTCATTGTTAAAGAAACAATCAATCAAACAAACAAACAACAAAAAAGAACAAACAGAGCAGTGGAGATGGTGAAGTAGCACTCATAAATAACACACCCAGAGATAGCATAGCATTATATCCTAGAAACTGAGTTTAATGCAATCGCGGGGAAAATTCATGCAAAAGAAAGAAGACAGCGGTAGGAAAAGAGACGGCAGAGTGGTCCAAAACATTTACCGTGAGTGTAATGATTCAAGGTAGGTTTTCAATGCTGACTGAAATAAAGATGATTCCGTTATCGTGGCGATTCTGGGTGGCAGTTCATTCCATTCTTTTATTGATAAGATTGATGGTGAATGTTTGTACTTTTCCATCCGGGCAAAAATGGGTTTAACTTTATGGGCATGATCAACCAACGTGATGCGACGTATGAGTGGCTGGAGAAATATGAGACCGGGTGAACGGAGTGCTATTATGATAAAGTGTATGAAAATACAATAAACGGGTGATTTTTCTGCGCACCGATAGGCATGGCATGTTGAGTGCTTCCTTCAGAGATGAAACGCTTTGATATCCTGAACAGGATGACAAGATGAATCGAGCAGCTTTATTTTGGACGGATTCAAGAATGTTAGTTGGGGTGATTTGATAAGGGTGCCAAATTATTGATGCATATTCCAGAGAAGGACGTACAAGGAAATTATAAGCTTCAAGTCTGGTGTCCCTGTCGGCGATATATAAGCGACGCTTGAGATAGCCAAGTTTCTTTTGTGCTTTAGACGTAATTTGCTCTATGTGGTCAGTCCATGTTAATGTAGAATTTAGGTAAACGCCAAGGTATTTAATCGAGGAGACCGAGTCTATTAAACCATTATTTATAGTGTAGATATTGGGAGAAGACTTTGAACCTATGGAAAACTTTATATGTTTAGTCTTTTCTGCATTAATTTGCATCTGCCAGTTGCAGCACCATGCCGTTAGCTTGTCTAAGTCAGATTGCAAAGTAGTTGTGTCGTTAGGGCTGCTTATATCTCTGTAGATTACACAATCATCGGCAAAAAGCCGAACTGTAGAAGTAATATTTTCAGTTATATCATTAATGTATATTAAGAATAAAAGCGGGTCTATTACCGAACCTTGAGGGACACCAGACCTGACTGGTGCTGAACTGGAAATAGTACTGTTCAGTTTAACCGCCTGAAGACGATTGGTGAGGAACGCTTCAAGCCATCTTATTGTCTTATTATCTAACTCCAGATTGCGTATTTTCATTAGTAGTCGTTTATGAGGTACATGGTCAAAAGCCTTTGAAAAATCGATAAAGATGCCATCCACATAATGAATCAGATGCAATGAAGTGTGAATGTCTGTTACTAGTTCGTAAAGTTGAGTCTGGCATGAAAGCTTCGGACGGAAACCATGCTGATTGTTTATCAGCAGATTGTTTTGGTTCAGGTGGGCCATGATGTGGGTGTAAAGAATGTGCTCGAGCAGTTTACAACTGATTGAAGTTATCGAAATAGGCTGGTAGTTGCTGAAAAGTGTATTATCGCCAGATTTAGGTATTGGTAGAACATAGGCTAATCTCCAGTCATCAGGTACACATCCAGAATCAACTGATTGTTGAAATATAAGGGAAAGTATAACAGCTGAAAACTCGCTTGTTAGCCTTAAAAGTTTAGCACTCACGCCGTCGGGCCCTGGGCTAGTCTTCAACGGTAGACGGTCTATAGCGCACTTCACGCAATGTGCGGTGATGGTAATGGACGGGTATGCAAACGGGATGCTTAGCCTGGGAAGCGTAAGGGAATCGGAGATTGGATGTTCTTGTGTGAATACGCTGGCAAAGTGCCTGTTAAAGTGTTCGGCGCACTCCTCTGGTGGTAGTATGTTGCCATCTGTCCCTGTCATGTCTGGAATGGACTGATTTTGCTTAGGATTTACCATATTCCAGAACTTCTTAGGATCTGTTTTTAAAAGATTTGGGAGAGTGCAATTAAAATATTTCTTTTTCGCATCAGCAACTGTTTTTTCGGCAAGCCTGGAAATTTCCTTGTATTTCTGCCAATCTTCATGGGCATTTCACCGACCAGCTTTTCTATACGCTCTCTTCTTCCTGTTTAGGTGTCTTCCAACATCCCGAGAGAACCATGGGTCGCTTTTACAAGATGTTATTGTACATTTGGGCACACATGAATCTTCTATATATTGTCACGGACAACAGGGATAGACGTGACTAAGACGACGGGACGAAGCTGAACCAGCAGGCAAAGTTCCGCGCACAGCACGCGAGAACTTCGGCGTCCTTTTCTTCCAGGTGCCACCTAAGAACATCAGGGGCACCAGGTGGCAATATTTTAGCTGATCTCGAAATAAGCACCAGTTTTCATTAGTTGAACGGCTCGCGAAGCTGGAGTGAAACTCGGTTAAAAAACTATCTAACATGATATTTATTCTTTCGGTATCTGCGCGCGCTTAGTTTAGTATTTGTTTTTTTATTTTTGTTTTTTCAGTGCGAGGTAGAGACAATGAGCAATGAACGGCTCTGTGATCGCTGATTTTTTCCATGACTTGAGTACATGCAAGGTCAGGACTGTTTGTCAGGATGAGGTCTAATATGTGATTTCCGCGAGTTGGTTTATCGACTACCTGGGTGAGGTGATGGTAGTGAAGGCAGTGAAGAAACCGAAGATTTTCTGCGCGATCATGCTGTGTATTAATAGATGAGGTGCTCCAATCTATGGCTGGATAGTTAAAATCACCGCATATGACTAGAAAACAGCGTGGAAATTTGATCGAGATTTGATCAATTGCGTCACTGAACAGTTCAGAGAAATTAGAGCGGCAGTCTGGCGGTCGGTAGCAAGCACCAAGGACACAATGAATGTGCGAAAAGTGAACAGAGACCCAGATTATTTCTAGAGGCGATTCAATATCTATGAGCGATGGTTGGAACTGTTCCTTTACCGCAATAAGCACTCCTCCTCTTCTAGCCCCGATCCTATCTCAACGGAAAAGTACAAACGACGATGGGAACATTAGTTCGCTGCTGGCGATGTCATTAGAAAGCCAAGTTTCAGTTCCCACAAGGATATCGGCAGAACAAGTGTGAATTATTGTTTTTAAAACATCAAGTTTACGAAATATGCTGCGGAAATTTGCCAAGAGCAGAGAAATCGGATTGGGTGTGGCCGTTTTCTTACGTGGTTTTACATACTGTCATTCAGTGGTTTCCTCTTGGTTTTGAGAGTCAGAAGTATCGATTACAGTAGCAGAGGCGCTTTGTTCTTGCACATGAGGGGCAGAGATACGAATAACACAGTCTGAGGCTGAACCATAGCGATAAATGCCGCCCCTCATGTGTAGTTTGTTGTAGCGTACACTGAAACGCTCGTTTGCACTGCGTTGATCCTTGGCGAAGTCGCGTAGCCTTTTTCTTTCGTAAAGAACTTTAGGAGAAAAATCCTCATCCAACCATACTTTTGGTGTTTTGACATCCTTTAACTTGAATGCATTACTTAGAACTTCGGTTTTAGACTTAAAGTTAAGGAATTTAACAATGATTGGCCGGTGACTATCAGCACGACGCTGTCCTAACTGGTGGGCTCTTTCGATGTCGCCGACTTGAATACCAAGATAGGTACCTATAAATTCTTTGACAATGCGCTCGGATTCAGCATATCCTTCTTGTTCGACTTCAGGAAGGCCTTTGATGATCAAATTATTTCTTCGCATGCGGTTGTTCATGTCCTCTACCACACCAATCAATTCACTGTTTGTTTTGTTAATGTTCACCTTGCATTCCTGCACAGAGTCGCTCATTGTGACAAAGCCGTTTTTGAGCCCCGATACACCAGTTAGACATTGTTCAATAGAGGACACTCGCGCATTTATGGAGTTGATCTGCTGATTGATTTCTCTCAACGACGTAGTGGTTTCAGCGTGGCACTCTTTTAGCAGCGTGAGTACATCGTCAATCTTAGGACCTGGGTTAGCCTCTACGTCGCCCGCACAGAGTAAGAGCATTGCAATACACATAGATAACATAAGCGAAGAGCACAGCATACATAGAAGGCCACATTCTGATGCGAAACGCTCACTACGGGAGCAGTGAATTGACCGACGAGCAAAAAATGAACCAATGCGAGCACGGTACGTACACACGTCAATACCCATTTAAGCAAATATCAAGACACAGTAATAGGGATTGGCAGCCACTGTGGTCAGGAACTTTGAAAGAACAAAGAAACAAAATGCCTACCTATAACAGCAAAGGACACGAGTTACACATGTGCAGTTGTGGCTGCGAATCCCAGGGCGATGATGCCAGGCGGTGGTTTTTATAGGGTTTGATGGTGCGGCGACCTCTCGTGGTTGGCCGGCGTCCCTAGTCACGGTGCGGTGCAGGATTATTGCCGGTCCTCAGCTGGCACACCTGGGAGCCAGATAAGATGGCGAGCTGGTGCTCGGTAGATAGCAAAGATGAATCAATAGGGCTTGGCTGGCACGAGGCAAGGTACGCCGATCTATAACAGCAAAGGACACGAGTTACATATGTGCAGTTGTGGCTGCGAATCCCAGGGCGATGATGCCAGGCGGTGGTTTTTATAGGGTTTGATGGCGTGGCGACCTCTCGTGGTTGGCCGGCGTCCCTAGTCACGGTGCGATGCAGGATGATCGCCGGTCCTCAGCTGGCACACCTGAGAGCCAGATAAGATGGCGAGCTGGTCCTCGGTAGATAGCAAAGATGAATCAATAGGGCTTGGCTGGCACAAGGCAAGGTACGCCGATCTATAACAGCAAAGGACACGAGTTACACATGTGCAGTTGTGGCTGCGAATCCCCACAATAATTGCTAGCACACAATAATTCATTAGCTCCAAGCTAAACCGCTTGCGAATATTTTCCCACCAATAATTATTGCTTTTCACACTGTCTTACTCAAAACCCCAGTTGCCTTATACTAACATATACGCGCATAAAAAAAAAACACCAGTTGCCTCTTGAAGTTACCAACCGAACTTCCAAGCCCTGCAAAGGCAGGCCCAGGACCGAGGACCCTTAGCCCACCCTTACACGCTCACTAGCTCTCTAGTGACTTCACTTATGAAGACAGAAAGAGCGAAAGAGAAGAGCCCGCCAATGTGAAGCTTGTTCTCAGTCTCTGATAATCCAGTTCCCTCGCCCAGAGACACCTCGAAAACCCGCGCTTCGGCCATTACACATCTCCAAAATCACACATTTCTTTTCCTGCACCTTCAGCCCTGCACCCATCCCTTCAACCTTCTCTCCCTGTGTCTTGCTGCTCCTGCAGGGTCCTGGCTGATACAGAACTCATCCTGCTGAGATGCCCACAATACAATCATGGCCTCCAGCAGCACATGGATTCCTTTCGGGCAACCCTTCAGCACTCCTCATGAACTCTCACCCTGTGAGCCACAATTCATGGCTAAACCAGACCCCACATCAGCCCCAAAACTATGCCCAGATGTTATTCGTTTCGGCTTGTGTTTTGAAAGACAGCAACCTAGCTATTGGACAAACCTCCAGTTATAGATAATCAGTACCCTCGACATGGAACATAAACAGCACAGCTGCTTGAAACATGGTGGTAGTTTGAAGAGCCAGGATGTCGCTGGCAGGTGGTGGTCGGCAGGTGACTTCTTTACGACGCGGGCTTCGCCGCTGAGGCGGAAGGGTGAGATTGGAATTCAGCCTTCCAGCACCGCAACCCCCCCCCCCCAACTCTCTCTCTTTTACGAGGATGACTGGCCACACATGTAAGCGACAAAAACAGCGTCTGCGTGACGTAAGAGGAAGAAACGTGTGTATACAGCACTTGCATGGTTATCGTGAAAGATTTAAGAGTTAAGCATTACTTGGAGCTAGTGATGCGAGCAAAAGCTGTTTTCAGCATGCTTACGAGTAGTTTGACGGTTTGTATAGGGGGATGAACAAGGTTCGCCTTGACAGTAGGTGCGATAGCCCCCGTTGTAATCAGCGATTTTTTTCTTCTTTAAATTAGGTTTTGGGGAAAGGAAGGCGCTGGATATTTTAGGATGGACACTGGAATGGTCGGCACCTACACTTAATCAGGTTAAGGCCACACCACCTTTTTGAAGCTCAAGCGGCCAGACAGGTTGACCTTGGCTCATACATGTTCGTACTGAAGCTGGGGGAGGCGGTGACTGCTCCTGGCCCTACCGGGTTGGAAATGGTAGGCCCCTGCCGCAAGCAGCGAGGGCTCCAGGCGGTTGTACCTAGCTGTTATAGGCCGTCATTGCATCCGTAATCGCTTCGGTGGCGGATGACGGTTGTTAGGACGCGCGACTTTCTCTCTCCCTCTTCTTTTTCTTGTCTATTTTCTCCTCTGCTGCACAGCTCGCGCCCGGGCATACAAGACCGGATCCTCAAGCGTGTCTATGAGGTCGCCAACAGGCTCCGGCTAAATAAAGGTTTCTTCTCTCTGGCTGCAGAGGTGGCTCAGCTAGCCACCATAGCTCAGCTACAGAGCTAGTAGCAGGCCCGTGCATTTTATTTTCCTTCTTCCTTCTGTCGCAACAACAAACACAACAGGAAAAAGTTGTACCGCGATGTGTGTAATTTGTCTTCCCAAGACCCTTGTACAGGGCCATATACAGTGGAGGTCCTGGCACAGATGTATTAAAGAGAGTCAATAAAATGCAAGTTCCGCCAGGAGCTAAGACCCCCCCTCCCCCTTTTTTTTAAATACATACCAGGACATTACCAGTAAAGAAATTTTTGGAAGGAAGGGGCCTTTTTTTAACGTGGGGAGCACATTGTTTAATCTTAAGCGGCCGGAAACAATAGATCATGTTTTTTTTTACATTGGGGAAGGGGTATATTTTAGGGATGTATTTCAATGGACCGCAAAGAAGGATTTTCCATTAGACTCGCACGGCATTTGGTATTTAAGCAAAGAGAATAAGGATGGGGTTCCATTTGACGTAATTATGCTTATGGGCCTCCACTGTATATGGCGCTCCAGAATGGCAGACTACCACTGTGAAAGGGATGCCAGACCTGCTCGAATTTATTTTCCAGAGAGTATGGAGTGGTTTATTGCCATTCGAAAAGTGGCTGCAGAACCTCCCGAATGGCTCTCAAAAGTAGAGCCTTTGTTGTCGCTAGGACAGCCTAACACTGGTGATTATGACATTCATTCATTTATATTGCCTTTTGTGTCCTTTTTTCATATTTTGATCGGAGTTTCCTTTCGTGTTGTCTTGTGCCAAAGCCAAGCAATATAAAAAAAACAAATCCGGGGCGTGGCGCAGTTGGTAAAGCGCTCGGCTGGGATCCGTCAGAATAGTGTTAGTTGAACGCTTTGGAACGCCACGCTATCATACCGGCGCCGCGACTACAGTGTATTCTAGTACAGTGTACCGCGACCGCGCATTCCGCCGCTTGCAGAAAACGCGCCTTCGGTTCAAGCCGCCGCCACTGGTCGCCGCTGTGGCGCTGCTGTCAGCTCTTGGGTACGGTTGGAAGTGGTTGAGGTAAACAGGGAGGTACATAAAGTAGGTTTTGGTAGGGCTGCGAGATGGCATTCATTTTAACAGAAGGGTGGGAGCAGAGATCGGCTGGCGCCTGGCAGGCAGGGCTGTAGCTTTTCTAGGGGGTCCGCGAGGACTCCGTGCACAGAGGCAGTTAGAAGTAAAGCAGAAGAAAGTGTAATAATGGAGGCTGAGCCCCCAAAAATGGCAAAGAGTAGGTCGAGAAAGAAAAGTACAAAAAAGAAATTTAACACTAGGATCAGCTACATAAACATGCAAGGAGGTAGAAAAAGAGCGAAATGGCTAGAGATAGAACAGCAGTTGAAGGATGACACAATAGGTGTGTACGCTCTTTGCGAGACTCATCTCAAGGATCTAGAAGATCCGCCGTTTATAGAAGGCTACGTCTGGGAAGGGTGCAGCAGAACGAGAACGGAAAAAAAGGGTGGAGGGTAGGTATGTTGATACACCAGGGAACAAATTGGCAAAGAATTAAATCATCTTGTAAAGAACATATCTGGGTTTCAGGAACAATTGCTGGCATAAGGACATGGCTAGGGGTAGTTTATTTAGGAACAGGACATCAATGCAGGCAAGAGAACAGGGATCTTGTTGAATGTCTCAGTGACGATATAAGCCAGTTTGGAAACGGGGCCAATACTATTATTCTACTGGGGCACATGAACGGCCACATCGACGATCTGGATGGATACACGGATTGTAACGGCAAGCTAATGTTAGATTTCTGTGAGCGACACGATCTAGTTCTAGTAAATAGAGAAACAAAATGTGAAGGCCAAATCACGTGGGAATTCCGCAACAGGCAGACGACCACTGACTATTGTCGAATGTCGCAGGAAATTTATAGCAAGGTCACAAAAATGGAAATAGACGAAGAAGAGGAGTGTAGACTGGGAAGTGATCATAAACGTATTAGTCTGCCGATGGGGCCCTTGATGAAAAGAGAAATGGAACTTAGACAAAACGTAAACGCAAAATTAGACGATCAAATAGCAGCAGACATAGAGGAAGCAATAGAGAAAAGCCTCATGGAAGACTGGGATTATGAACAGGTAGAACTACTCATAAGGAGGAAAATTCAGGAGGTTAAAGTAGCAAACCGCTGGAATGGAAAGAAGAAGCCACGGAGCTGGTGGAATAAGGAAATCAGAGAAGCTATTGAACAACGACGGGCTGCTTCAAGGGACCACCAAATGGCAAAGAAAGCACAGGTATCTCAGGAGGAAATCGACCAAAAATGGGAATCATATCGACAAAAGAAACTTCAAGTGCAGGCCCTCGTCCAAAGTAAAATAAGACAGTCCACCGACCGCTGGATGGCTGATATACACGATGCCTTGAGAGGCGGAGCAAGAAAATTCTGGAACCATATAAGCTGGCTAGGAAAGAAGAATCAAAGAAAGCAGGATCGGATTCAAGATAACAAGGGAAATTTTTTAAAGGGAGATAACGCAGTGAACTACATTACATCAGTTATAGCCGAGTCATTTAAAAGCGACGATAGGGTAATCAACATCATCATCATCAGCCTGATTATACCCACTGCAGGGCGAAGGCCTCTCCCATATTTCTCCACTTAACCCGGTTCTGTGCTAGCTGCATCCACTTGACCCCTGCGAACTTCTTAATTTCATCCGCCCACCTAACTTTCTGCCGCCCCCTGCTACGCTTTCCTTCCCTTGGAATCCAATTTGTTACCCTCAGCGACCATCGGTTATCCTCTCTTCGCACTACATGTCCTGCCCATGTCCATTTCTTCTTCTTAATTTCTACTAGAATGTCGGTAACTTGAGTTATTTCTCTGACCCACTCTGCAAACTTCCTATCTCTTAAAGTTACCCCTACCATTTTTCGTTCCATAGCCCTCTGGGTTGTCCTCAACTTAAGTAGAACTCTCTTGGTTAGCCTCCACGTTTCAGCCCCATAGGTGAGTACAGGCAAGATGCAACTGTTGTATACTTTCCTCTTGAGCGATACCGGTAAGCTGCTAGTCATAATCTGCGAGTGCTTGCCAAATGCGCTCCATCCCAATCTTATTCTTCTTGTTATTTCCTTTTCGTGGTCCCGATCTGCGGTTACTACCTGTCCTAAGTAGACATATTCGCCTACTACTTCCAGTATTTCGCTACCTAATGTAAACTGCTGTTCCTTCCCGAGGCTGTTCAACATTACCTTAGTCTTCTGCATATTGATTTTCAAGCCTACCTTTCTACTTTTACTGTCTAGGTCATCAATCATTATTTGCAGTTCATCCCCCGAGTTGCTTAGCAAGGCAATGTCATCAGCAAATCGCAGATTACTGAGGTATTCTCCATCTACCCTTATCCCTAACTGCTCCCCTAACTACCCTTATCTACCCTTATCCCTAACTGACGATAGGGTAATCTCCGCAAATCAGGAAGCAACAAAAGGTAGCAGAATACAAAGCAGCTTAGAACTGACCAATCTAAACTGGAAAAAGGCAGAAAAAATATTCCTAAAAACACATCTACAGGAATAGATGGAATTCCGATCAAGCTGATTAATGAACTCGGTCCAAAAAGTAAGGAAACATTGTTAAAAGCTCTGGAAACTGTCATAACGAATAAGCAAATTCCGGACAGCTGGCGGCAGAGTAAAATGAATTTGATTTATAAAGGGAAAGGAGACAGGATGCACATAAAATCCTACAGGCCAATTACCATAACATGCGTTATGTACAGGTTAGCCATGCAGGCGGTGAAATTAAAGGTGCAAGCATGGGTTGAAAGTAACAAGATACTCGGAGAACTTCAGAACGGCTTTAGAAATGGTAGGCGCTTAGATGATAGCCTGTTCGTGCTTACCCAATGCATCGAAATATCTAGAGCGGAAAATAGACCTTTGTATTTGGCCTTCCTGGACATAAACGGGGCGTACGACAACGTAAGCAGGGAACTCCTGTGGAACATATTAAAACAAGAAGGTATCGGTTATGAGGTAATAGAGTTCCTACAGGAAATATACCGGGATAACAAAGTAGAAATTACGTGGGAAGGGATAAGAAGTACGGAGGATGTCAAAGTATGCAAAGGATTAAGACAAGGCTGTCCTCTATCACCGGTGCTGTTCATGCTTTATATGATAAACCTGGAACGGAGGATATACAAGACAGTAACCTAGGTTTTAACCTGTCATATAGATTAGGTGAAAAGGCGGTAGAGCAGCGCCTCCCCGGTTTGATGTATGCAGACGATATTGTGCTGCTAGCTGAGAGTCTGGAAGAATTGCAAACTCTAGTTAAGTATTGCGGAGACGAAGGGGACGCTCTAGGCTTCAATTTCAGCGCAGTTAAGTTGGGTGTGATGATTTTCAACGGCTCAACTGATCAAGGTCTTAAAATACAAGGCCTTGAAATACCTAGAGTAGCAGAATATAAATATCTGGGGGTATGGGTAAACGAAGGATTGGCATACATTGGAAAGCATGAGCAATTACTTAAAAGGGCGAAGGAATGCCGGGTTAATGAAGCATAAGGCATTGTGGGGATACAATAGGTATGAGGTTTTGAGGGGTATTGGGAAAGGAATTATGGTGCCCGGACTTCGGAAATGCGGTTTTGTGCCTAAAATCAGAGGTACAGTCGACAAAATCAGAGATCCGTTGGACGATTAGCACTAGGTGCCCACGGCAAAACTACAAATGAGGCGGTACAGGGAGATATGGGCTGGGCATCTTTCGAAGTACAGGAAGCTCAGAGTAAAATATTATATGAGGAACGCCTGAGGAAATTGGACAGTAACCGATGGGCAGCTAAAGTATTTAAATACCTGTACCTAAAAAGCGTTGACTCACAATGGAGGAAAAGAACTAGGAAACTAACTAGTAAGTATGCTAGTAACAAGGACGGAGAAATAAAGAGCATTAAGCAACAGGTGAAAAACACAGAAGGTAAAAATTGGATAAATTCGATGGAAAAGAAACAGAGTGTGGAATTATACCGAAAGTGGAAAATGCAGATCAGGAAGGAAGATTTCTTTGATAACTCAAGAGGCAGTGCCCTACTTTTTGAAGCTAGATCAGGGTGCCTTAGAACACGCAGCTACAAAAAGAAATTTAACAATGGAGATGACGCATGTGCTGTATGTGGAAACTCCAGTGAAACAATTGACCATATTATACTCGAATGTAATGGTATCCATCCAGAAGTTGGTGCAGGCACAATCACTGTTCCTGAAGCTCTGGGGTTTAGAGATAACAGTGGCCGGGTGAATAAACCGGCGGTGGAAACTAGCAAAAAACGACTGGAAGATTGGTGGCTTAAAAGCACAGAAGTGACATAATGTTAGTAATGTAGGAATAAAATTTAATAAACAGAATGATGGTTTAGTTAACCATTCTAAGTCAATAATTATGATATAGGGAGAAAAATGAGCATGATAGCTACTGCTACCACCCCGTTTCAAAGGGGACGTTCCTATATTTCATCCATCCCGGATGCATTCTCTCCGGCGCACGCCGGCGCGTTCGTTTTTGTTTGCCTGTAGATGCTGCAGGATGCTGCTTGAGCTGTTGTGCTATTTTTCGTTCGGTTTTGCCCTAGCTCAGTTTATCCTGTTTTGTTGGTGCCTATGTAGTTTGCTGCAGGATGCTGCTTGAGCTGTTGTGCTATTTTTCATTCGGTTTTGCCCTAGCTCAGTTTATCCTGTTTTGTTGGTGCCTATGTAGTTTTTCTTGCCGAGGTGCTAGTGCGAATAAGTAGTACATGTGCGTACTTTTCTGTTTCTCTTGCGTTCAGAAACCCCCCGTTAAAAAAAAAAAAAAAGTGAAAGAACAGTTGTCAGGCAAAATTACCTTCAATTGCTAAACAACAAAAAAAGAAAGCATCGTTGTCAGGCAAAAGGCCAGTCAATTCAGCCAGTCAAGGCTGAATCGCATGCACGCGAAAACTCACGCGAACGCGACGGCGGCACGCGTTTCGCGCGAACAGAAATGCATGCGTCGCTTGGCTCGTCGCTCGGATCAGCCGAAATAGAAAATTTCGCTCGTTCGCCCGGAAGTAACCGTACGTCACTGCCGCTCATTTCGCATGCTTTCTTTATTTTGCTGTGCTGCATTGTGATTGTGCATTATCGCGTAAACATTTCGCTTTGTACGAACAACGGTGGATAGCCAAGGATTCAAAGAACGTCTAATCGCAACCGAAACAACAATAGAAGCAAGGGGTCACGTGACTATTCGTGCTGATTACAGTGCAAGTTCACACCCATTCGATACGGTTTGCTGTAAATACATTTTACTTTGCCATGTTGTCGCAAAATAACTTTAATACTTGCAATCGTTATGACTGTTGTTGGATTTGGCAATAGTTTTGCGGTGCACTAAGCCACTATGCCAGCCATATGCCAGCCAAATGCCAGCCACACAACACAGAGCTATAGTGTTCTAGAATTGGGAAGTGTGCCGTCTTCGGCGCGCGGCAATGGGAGCGACGTGGTCGCCGGAGCGATGAAAAGCGTAGGTGGCGCTGTCAGCCGTAGGAGCGCATCACAAGCGCGCGCACCGCAGAGGAAACGCTTGGGGCGTCTGCTTCTGCAGCTCGTTTCCTGCGTGAATTTTGTTGCATCGCGTTGCTTCTCTGGCTGTTGTACTATGACGCGTTGTTGAGCGAAGAGCAATGATTGGTCAAGCAGGAAAACACATGTTTGCAGAGAGCACAGTAACAGTTCCGTCCGTCTCGTATGACTTTCGCCCCCCCCCCCCCCCCCTTCTTTTACTGAATGCTCTTATCCTTCCTTTCGTTCTTTCTTCTTGCTCATTGCGCGCTCTTTCTGCTGCCTTCCCTATTCGAACCCTTCCTTTCTCGAAATACACTAAAAGCATGGTTTTCTAAGCAACAGCACCGCGGAAGGCCTTCGGGTAACTTTGCAGTCCACAGTCAATCTCGTTGACTACTTATCTGCAAAATGCGGTTTTGCATACATTATCGCATCGAGACTAAGCCAAGACAAACTAGAAAACCTCTTCGGCATCGTGAGGCAATTTAATGGCTGCAACGATCATCCCACGCCGGATCAATGTTTAGTGACAGTTAATAACTTAGCGAGGCCCCCAAAAGACAGGAAATTGTAATGCTGAAATTGTAAATGCCTTACTTGGAATTAGCCGTATAAGCGAGAAACCTACCCAGCTTCTTTCAAATCCTGTTGATGAGCTTGACCGTTTGGTTGACGAGGGAAGGCTCGAGGACGTCGAAGCTACTTTGAATACCCTTCTTTCAGATGACCACAGATACGTCACTAGGCACAGTTCTAGCCGTCTCATAGCTTATATTGCAGAATACGTCGCTAGAAAGTTCATGAAGAAGTCAAAATGCAGTACTTGCTCCGCTCATCTCATTTCAAGCAAATCGTGCGCGGCACAAAAAGAAGAAAATCTTCTTCTTCTTCTTCTCCCTCGTTGTAAAGAAAATCAATATCTCAAACTTCGACCACGGAGGTCTTCTTTATCCGTCCTCGGAGCTTGCAAAGCTCGTGCACACGCTGGAAGAGTCTTTCACGGTTTTTTTTTTTTTTTTTTCAGTTCAAGAAAGATTAACGCAAATAGCATGCGTGAATTTGCTTTGTGTTTGCAAAGCGCAGAGGTTTCCAAGTTTGGTTGCCCTACTCATGACAACGAAATGACACTTAACACACTAGTTCTACGTCCTCATGCGATTGCGTTTTTATGCCAAGTCGCTAAACCAAGAGCAGACCTCTAAAGCAGAGAAGGTAAAGCACCTGAGGAGGTGCAAGTAATCGTGTTTGAGGACTTGAATCATTCTGCCTTTCTCTTGTGTGTTTTCAAATTTGGCAGCTTAATTTATTCACGGCCTAGTACAGTTCATTAATTCTCATATAGTTGTGTACAGTTTTATACGTTTGTACCATATTCTTGCACTAAGTCGCGACTTTTTTTTTTTTCACGTCGTCCATTATGTGGTTTCGTTCAATTGCTATGTGCTCTCATTCATTCATATCGTTTTGAGTAGGACTGCCAGTTCATATGTATGCGCCCACATTTAAATAAAGTCATCGGTAAGCGCTACCATAATTTCTGTCTTCAAGCAATCTTCGCATACCTCTATTTACATGTGGCGCAAAAAGCACGCTAGCCTAGCCTAAAACACCATTCACTGCGTTTTCAGTACGTGTGAGCGTCGATGGAAGACTTCAGTCTAGCCCGCATAAACCGGTGCATCCAATATAAAAAATTTACATGATCATAGAAATACGTTTGACATTCGTCATTGAACCTCCCGCTAGTGTTCGAGAAATAGAGCACCCAATACGTTCAGGAAATATATCTTGCCGTTGCTTGTCAGTTCGTCGGCAACCTGTATCTTACATTGCCTGTATTTGTATTGCCGTTCCCTGACGACGGCCGCTTATTTTATAGGGAACTAGTTGTTTTGTTCATGAACATAACCGTTTTAATACATTTAGACAAGCGTGTGGGAGCTAAAGCGACACAATTTATTGCTACGCCCCTTCGGAGTCCGTTTGAACTAGCGGTGACGAAGGCGGTTCACCCAGCTGTCTGCTCCGCGCTCACTGCGCTCCTCCTGCACACAGCGCCCTCTCTCCTGTCATCGCTGAAACGACCAGCTCGCCGGCGGCAGACGGCACACTTCTCAATTCTAGAACACTATAACAGAGCGTTGTCGCCGTTTCTCTCGGTTCTGCGTGTGCGACGCATAGTGCGACGTAACCGCACGTTAAATAATCGCATGTCAACTGCATTCTCTGTAATCTTCGACTGCAACGCCCCTCAGCGCCACCTACGCGAGGCATGAAACGTAGGAACGGCCAATCTCTTTCTCTATGGGAGCGGCGCTCTCGGCCCGCTCGCGTTATCTACCTTTGTGAAAAGCGGCACAGCTGTTTCGTTGACGTTTGGTGGTTCGGTTTTAAACCTCTGTATGATCCACGCAGGTGAGCCCACACCTGCAGATTAAGGCAGTGACCTCGGTAGTTTCCATCTGTCTGTTCTGTTCTGGTGTACAAGCGCACATGATCAGTTAGTCAGCGCGCTCCTCGCATCGCCGACAAGTTGCGTTTGCTTATCAGGCATGGCCGCGTCCACATTTCGTGTCGCTCTCATCCAGCTCGCTGTAAAGGCGACCAAAGCCGAGAACCTCGCTAGGGCCGGTGATCAAATCCAGAAGGCGGCAGCGAGCGGTGCTAAGGTTGTATGCCTACCGGAATGTTTTGGCTTCCCGTACGGCGTTCAGTACTTTCCGAAGTACGCCGAGTCGATCCCGGGCGAGACGAGCGAAATGCTGTCAAAGGCGGCGAAGGAAAATGACGTTTACCTAATTGGCGGCTCCATGGCCGAAACTGAAGACGGCAAACTCTATAACACGTGCCTCGTCTACGGTCCCGATGGCAATCTGCTCGCCAAGTACCGCAAGCTGCATCTCTTCGACATCGACATTCCAGGCAAGATAACGTTCAAGGAGTCGGACTGCTTCACGGCAGGTAACAGTCTGGCGACTTTCGACACTCCTTACTGCAAGGTGGGCCTCGGAATCTGCTACGACCTGCGCTTCGCACAACTGGCGCAGCTCTACGCCAAGCAGGGCTGCAAGCTTCTCTTCTATCCCGGCGCCTTCAACATGACGACGGGACCTCTTCACTGGGAGCTGCTTCAGCGCGGTAGGGCCGTCGACAACCAGCTTTATGTGGCCAGTGCTTCGCCGGCGAGAGACGATGGCGCGTCTTACGTCGCTTGGGGTCACAGCATGCTGGTGGACCCCCTGGGCAAAGTCGTCGCTTCGGCGGTCGCCGCGGAAGAGCTGGTCATAGGTGATGTCGACCTCGAGCACTTGGAATCCGTAAGGAATCAGATACCGATTACAAAGCAGAAGAGAGATGACATCTATGACATAGTGAGTGTGGACTGTGCGGGTGATGGTAACCGTGCACCCTGAGTGAATAGTACGGTCAGGTGCTATTAACTGTGCTTTTGCTTTAGGAGACTTTTTTTAGTTGTCTTTTTAGTGCCTGTGCTCGTCTCACCTTTCTGCGTCCTGTGTGTGGTTTTGCGCTATTTTACCTTGTGTTTGAGAAGTTAGCAGTTCTTGCGATAATGAATTTCGCACTTTTTTTAAAAAATAAAGGGTAATTTGAGTTCATATTGCTGTTTTGAATGCCATGCAAGCTATTGTGGCACGATGTTACCTCGGCTATATTTGCAGCCTTGTCCGTCTTCCAAGGTCGAGTGGTAGCAACATGAGCGAGTATAGAGTTTGTGACCGAAATTTTATATTTCAGATTTAGATAGTGCCTTTGCTATTTGCCATTCACTGAGTGTTGACCAAGCACAGCATGCTGACGACATACTCGGGGAACTGACATATCTCTAACTGGCAGCATATCTCTTGTCTTAATTTGTCACTTATATCCACTTTTTTTTGTCTGCACAAAGTAGCATCAAATTACTATGCTGTGCCATCTCACTGTGTTCCATACAGCAAACAGTTTAACTATAGTGAATGTTGTCAAACATTCTTTTATAGTATTTGGCCCTGAGAGCCTTACCATAGCGTTGATAAACATGTGCACATGTATCCCTTCCTCATTTAAGAAGAGTGATTAATTTACTTCAACTTTGGCATCTTTACAAAGTTCATAAATCAGTTTGTTAAGCATTCTCCCTGGTAAACTCTTTCTGAATTTGTTAGTTTCATTTTTAAGATCTTCATTTTCTTCTTGTCCCGTGCCGTGGCCATTACGTCCTCATTTAGTGTCTTTGTAGCGCTACAGTGATGTTCATGCCTGAAAGCTGTCATCAGCAATTCCTTCCCTTTCAGCTGCCTGAGCCACACTGGATCATACCTTTTGCTTCCCATGATAAAAATGTTGACCTCCATGGGCACATAATGCCAATGTGCTAATATACTTGCAATACTAATGACAGTCCTCTACTTAACATTTAGGCACCAGATCACTTGTTTACAGCAGCCTTTGTAGGCGGCCCGGATTCTGAAACACTCCTTGGATTTTTGGATTGGATTTTGGATTTGGATTGAAAATTGAATATCTACCTCTTTATTTTAGTGAATCAATAAAATAGTGCTAATTCAAAATTTTTTTAAACAAATCAAAATGCATTGAAGTTCCTGAATAGTTTGCAGATGATTGGCACGAGGTTCGAATAATGTAAGCCATGCAGCATGCTGCCTCGTTTAGTCTGCATGGAGAAAAAAAGCACTCAGCTGTACGATGTGTTTGTGTGCTGAATGCAGAATGCTCATGGATGACCACTAGATTATACACCACTGCAGTGCACAATCAGGTTTTGCAAATTAGCGTAGGTTTACCATTATTATGCAAACTTGTAGGCGATGGCTTTTATGTAGCACTTGTTTCTGTCAATCTTCTGTGATGTGCTATTGGGTGCGAGCTGCTTCACTGGAGAGAACGGCGTCGACCTAGAGGAACAAGTGGGTTCATATAACTACTCTTACTGCTGCTGCAGCAGGCAACCATTGTAAATTTTGATCTTGGTTCGTCGCAGTTTACATAAGCTGCTGCTGTGGTCTGTTACTGCTTGGGACCTCAATGCTGGATGTACACTACAGAACACAGAGTATGCGCCCATTTCTAGCTCGGTTAATCAAGCTGTGAATGGACAAAGAAGTGAATGTTCGTTCTCATGTCTTGCAGCAAGCATTTCAGCGAGCAAAATTTTATTTGTCGAGTCGACGCTGAATAGTTCGGCGAGTAGCTCTGAAGGACTAGCACGCATGTTTATGTTCTTGCGCTTGTCATTTGAGAAGGTAACAAAGTGTTATTGCTGGCAGTATGGAAGGTATGCTTATTTTTTCATGGTGCCATACCTTCCAAAAGCAAGGGAGGCTCGTCCGAAAACTGGGAGATCTGAAATTTCATCACAATAAGGTATTCATGCCTGACAACAAAAGGTTTACTGAAACGACCTAAATGATCCTCCTTTCATGTGCAGCAGTACGCATGATGAGTGGTGTTAGGCAGCTTCAGCAATTGTGAAATAGGCATTTAAAATGACCGAGAAAGCAAATAAACATGACCAAGAAGAATACAAGTCGTGATTTGCTGTGTTAAGGGTCAAGAAAACTACTCTGTGCAGGGAAGACAAACATTTGCCAAAGTCCGAGTGGCAATGATCGCAGTCAGTGCACAAGAATTCTCAGCATGGAACACAGCTGCTCTACACAGCTGCATTAAATAATTTCTCTACGTCATCCTCGTTTTCTAATTTGTCTGCCCTACAGCGTTCAAGGGAGCAGCTGAACGGCACCACGCATGCCTGCGCTGTCCGAGGGCGCTCCGCACCTGTTGGGCACCTGACAACTCAGATCCTCTTGCAGAGGAGTCATATTACTTAGATTCAATGACCACTTACCTCCGGCTGGTTGTGTATTCGCTTCAGCTCTTTTAACAGCTACAATAACATCGGCTGGTGCTATCATCAAAGCCAAAACTTGCCGGGCTATGCTTTGGCAGCTCGCTGACTCATTGAAGTGCTTTGTTGCCAAATGAGTGGGTCTTATACCCCAAATTAAGCTTAAACAGGCATGGGCTATGTGTATAATAAATAAGTATATAAATGAAATGGTAACGCTGAGCTAAACTGCCTAGGAAAGTGTCACATAACAGCAGTTCAACGAGTTTCATCCCACTTAGTGTGTCATGCTGGCGTTATTGGCGTTAGAGGTAGCGCTTCATTATGTCTTGACGGCCATTAGTCGGATACAACTGAAGTCTACAGTAGCCGTCAAACACAATTTCTCCGTGACAGACGGTAGTGCGCTGTTCAAGCATATCTTGCTATGCATTTGACTAGATTACAAGCTCAAGAATTTTAATGCCTCTGGCTTTCTTTTTTTTGTGGTCAATTTGCAGAAAATGAATTTGTTTGCTGTTCAGCAGACACGCCATGTACCATTGCCCATAGTTTGCAATTGCTGTTTTTTTTTTAATGCTTTATCCTACAATAGTTTATTTGCTGTCATTATAAAGGAACAAAGAAAAAATTGATGATGATGAACTGATTTTTTCTGGCGCAAGGGCATCTATGGCCAAAGAGCGCCAAACACAAGGTGAAATGCCATCTCCGGTTGATGTGATAGCTTTGGCGATTATGATGATGATGTGCTAAAAGCTATGGTGTATAGGGCCTAAAAGTTCGTTTGCAGTGTATGATCTCTAAAAACAGTGGTGTATAGAGCCTAAAACGTTCCGAGATGTATAGTGGTCTGAGTAAAATATTAAAAGAAGAAATGTAAATGTTAAAACGCTAGTTATCTAAGTAAGAGGGACGGGTTGAAGCCCACGTTGATAAAAAATTTGACATAAAAAGCCTACCTTTGAAAAATATTTAAGAACTCTTTCGGGTGAGAACATTGGGTCATCGCCGAGAAATATGCACGGATGTTTCGGTATATATTTTTTGTGTATTTCGGGAAAATGATGTCGCCTTTGTTTTTCAAGTGTTGGACATTCAATTAAAATATGTATTACTGTAAGATGACCACCACATCTCGAGCAGCGTGGTGCAGGAGAGTTCGTTAAAAGGTATGTGTGTGACCTATTCTCAGCCTGCACAAGGCTACTTCTTTGAATCTGTCTCTTTTGTCTGTAGTGTACCTGCCTATGATAGGTTTTATAGTGTGTAGTTTATTTTCAGTCGCTGTGTCCCATTCCTCTTGCCACTGTTGTCGAATTTTGTTTTTAATGTGTGGCTTGAGGTCCTGGTATATTATTTTGTCGATTTCTGTAGTATTTCGACAGGCAGCTGACACAGCAAGCCTATCAGCCGCCTCGTTACCTGGTATGCTACGGTGGCCTGGCACCCAGCAAAGTGTAATTTCAAGTTGTAATTTATGGGCAGTCATAAGGTTGTTAAATAGAGTATTCAGGACTGGGTTCTTATTGTGCCGTTTCCAAGTAGTTAGGGAGGTTAAAACACTAAGGGAGTCTGTGTAGATGACCGATGACTGTATTTTGTTTTCTATAATGTGTCTCACAGCTAACAGGATACCGTGGGATTCTGCAGTAAATATACTTGTATGTCTGTTCAGTGTTTTTGTTAGTGAAAATTGTGGTCCATGTGCGGCACATGAGACTTGAGTCGACTTTGAAGCATCAGTGTAATACTCATTACAAATGTATTTTGGCTGCAGAGACATGAAGTGCTGTTGTATGGCTATAGGAAGGGCATGTTTTCCGACTTGAAGGAATGTTAGGTCGCAATTAACAGCGTGCATTTCCCACGGAGCGATGAAGTCTTTTATGGAAGTTGTATGGAGGCTGCCAACCGGGATGTCCAGATATTCAATATGAGTGGCTAGTCTTATTGGGTATGGTGGTGTTAGTGACGGTTTTCTTGTGAAAAGTTCTGTGTTAGCTGTGTCAAGCAGGAGCCGGCGACAAGGATGGTCCAGTTGAGACAATATTTTGGTAGCATATCTTACAGCAGTAAATTGTCTTCTTCGCTGTAATGACCATCGGTTAGCCTCAACATAGGAGGCTAGCAATTGGGCTAGTTCGAAAAGCACCTGTGGCAAGGTGAAGGCCAAGGTGGTGCACTGGATCGAGCATTTTTAGGGCAGAAGGTGATGCTGACCCGTAAACCATTGAGCCATACTCAATACGAGACAAAACTACGCTATTCAGAAGGCTCAAGAGGCAGTCACGATCTGTGCCCCAGGACTGGTGGGACAGAATTTTTAGCAGGTTCATTGCCTTCAGACATTTTAATCTCAGCTGTTTTATGTGTGATATGAAGGAAAGCTTTTCATCAAAAACTACACCGAGAAATTTATGTTCTTTTTGAACTGCAAGGCTCTGACCACTCAGTGTAATGTTGGGCTCAGGTCTAATGCCACGCTGCTTAGTGAAAAGCACGTAGACGGTGTTTGCAGAGTTAAACTTAAACCCATTGTCGTCAGCCCACCTAGACAGTTTGTTGACGCCTAGTTGAATCTGGCGTTCACAGATGGCCAGGTTGCAAGATTTGAAACTTATCTGGACGTCATCGACATATAAAGAATAAGAGATGGTTCTTGGCAGCACGCCTTTTAGCGAGTTCATTTTGACAATAAAAAGCGTGCAGCTGAGGACACCACCTTGAGGGACACCATTTTCCTGTATAAACAGCTTCGAGTATGTATTGCCAACACGAACTTTGAAGGTTCGTTCAGACAAGTAGCTTTTTAACGTGTTCAACACGTTCCCTGTGATACCGAGAGAAGAGGTCGTGGATGATACCATAGCGCCATGTGGTATCATATGCTTTTTCAAGATCGAAAAAGACAGATAGACAGTGTTGTTTGTGTACAAAAGCATCCCTTGCATAGGACTCAAATGCAATGAGCTGATCGTCTGTTGATCGCCCAGCCCTAAAACCAGCTTGGTTTGTGTCAAGAAGGCCATTGTATTCTAGTAAGTGAACAAGACGACGGTTTACCATTTTTTCGAAAAGCTTGCATAAGCAACTGGTTAGGGCGATTGGCCGATAGCTCGCTGCAAGTGTGGGTTCTTTGCCAGGTTTTAATATCGGGACAATGATTGCTTCCTTCCATGCTTGAGGAAAGCGTCCTGTGGCCCATATTTTATTATACAGGCAGAGTAGGGTTTCGAGGGTGTCCACATGGAGGTGCCTGAGCATTGCATATGTGATCCTGTCAGCACCAGCTGCTGTGTTCTTGCATGTGTCTAGTGCACTCTTCAGCTCCTGTAGTGTGAACGGGCCATTGTACCCTCCTGTGCATGGTCTCTTATCATGTATAGGTTTACTCTCTTCGGTCACCTTGTGCCGCAGAAAGGAATCTGTATAGTGTGCCGAGCTAAATATGTATTCAAAGTGTTTCCCTAGTGTGTCTGCTTGATGTTCTAGTGTGTCGCCACTGGTGCTGACAAGAGGTGTTGTGAGAGTGTTATATCCTTTGAGTGCTCTTATTCTGTTGTAGACTTTGTGTGCGTCAGTATAAGAGTTCACAGACGAAAGGAACGAGGCCCAGCTTTCTCGCTTGGAGATGCGTCGAACACACCTGCCATTTGCCTTTGCCGCTTAAAGGCTGTGGGGTGTCGTCGCAAGTTCGACCATGCCTTGTTCTGACCATGCCAGCTTCACGAGCAGTCTTACATTCTGCAGTCCACCAGGGTCTTCGTTTGTTTCGTGGCTTACTTGACGTTTGTGGGATGCATTCTTCTGCAGCTTCTATAATGTGCAGTGTGATCAAGCGCTGAGTTTCATCTACATCTAGACCGCTAATGGATGAACAAGGCAGTGATGAGTGTTCCCTGAACATCTTCCAGTTGGCTGCATTTTCTTTGAATTTTCTGGGATTCGACACATTTTCATTTCCATTCCCAGTATATTTTATTAAGATCGGAAAATGGTCACTTCCGTATAGATTGTTAATGACAGTCCACTCTCTAGCTGCCAGGAACATCGAGGAGCCAATGGCTAGATCTATGGATGTGTAAGAGTTATGTGCTATATTGTAGTAAGTTGGCTGTTTCGTGTTTAGTAAGCATGATCCCGAGGACAATAAGAATTTTTCGATTAGAACACCTCGGGAGTCCGTTCTTGTACATCCCCATAATGGGTGGTGAGCATTAAAGTCTCCGACCAGCAACCAAGGTTCCGGAAGTTGATCAATCAATTTTTCAGAACTTTCGCTACTTAGCTTATAAGTTGGAGCAATATACAGGGAACATACCGTTATTTTACCATAAACTAAGCTTCTGATTGCCACTGCCTCTAAGTCTGTGTTGAGTGAGATGTTTCGAGAGGGGATTGATTTTTGTGTTACAATGGCAACGCCACCAGAGGAGTGAGAGCTGCCTTGCCTGTCGTTCCTGAATACATTATATTGCTTAAGGAAATTTGAGTCTGCTGGTTTTAAATGGGTTTCTTGCAGACAAAGTATGTTTGGTTGATAGTCCGCAAGAATTTCATATATATCATCTAAATTTTTAAAGAGTCCTCAGCAGTTCCAATAAATGAGGAGCGCCATAATTAAAAGTTATTTAGGGGACAAGTTTAAACTTAGGTTTGTAGGTCCTTGGGACCTGTTATTGGGACTTTTCCCCTTCTTTTTCGCTCCAGTGAGCTTTGCCGCCTAAGCAGCTGGGGTGAAGAAGTTGTGTCCATCGCATCTTCAGATGCGGTGGACGACTGTGCAGAAAGCACAGGATTGTCAGTTTTAGGCCTCGACTCATGGGTCGAGGCCTTTGGGCCGGCTGACCTGGGGGTCCGCGCAGCCAGCTTTGCGGGTGGTGGTGGAGTAGCGCTAGCTGACTCCACCGAGGGCGCAGGTGGCGCTGCCCTGGAAGAACTGTGTGCTTCCTGGGCAGGTGCCGACGACCGCTGTGATGCCGCGCCCTTCTGCGTCACAACGGAGTAGTGTGGCTTTTGAGGAAGAGAAAGCCGCTTTCGTGCCTCTCCGTAAGATATGTTTTCGGTGACTTTCAGTGTAATTATTTCTTTTTCTTTTTTCCAGTACGGGCATGAGCGTGAATAAGCTGGGTGGTTACCTTCACAGTTTAAGCAGAGAAGCGGCTGTTCTTCGCAGTTGTCTGTAGGGTGTTTGTGCGAGGCACACTTTGCACATGTGAGTTGGCCACGGCAACTCTGAGAGCCATGGCCATATTTCTGACATTTGAAGCAACGGCGTGGGTTAGGGATGTAGGGCCTCAGTTTTATCTTCGTGTAGCCTACTTCGACAGATTCTGGGAGAGTGCTTGCAGCAAAGGTGAGTACAATGTGCTTTGTTTCTATCTCTTTGTTATCTCGTCTGATCTTTATCCGGTAAACATCTGTGACATTTTGTTCCTTCAGGCCTTCAAGAAGTTCTTGTTCACTCACGTACCTAAGGTCATCATCAGAGATGACTCCTCGGTCAGTGTTTAGTGATCGGTGCGGGCTAATCTGTACCGGTATTTCTCCAAATGATTCGACTGCACTTAGCTTCTGATACTGATGATTGTATATTAATTCTAGTAGCAGGTCACCGTTTCCAAGTTTCTTTATCTTATAGCCCTGGCCAATGGCCTCAGTCAATGTTTGGGAAACAACAAATGGGGACACAAGTCGTGCAGTGATTTCCTCGTGGTCACTGTGGACCACGTGGAAACGAGGAAAGTTGTTTATGTTCTTTGAGAAAAACATGGTGGTCTCAGTGCGCCCCCTTTTAGAAGGAGGACGATCGGGGTTAAGGAGTTTAGATGCCATAAAAAAGTATATTGTTCGGCTGCAGTGCCAGCCACCCACCATGGAGCCCAACGAGGGGACGGGACAGAAATTGTCAATTCCTGCCCACGCCAGCTGTACACCGTAACTATAACCCAATATGGCGTAACTCAGGGTAGCTAGCCACACAAGGTTAACCCTCGCCGCCTGGAAGTAGGAAGAAATGAAGAAGGTAAGAGAGGACCGGACAGTTCTAAGAAAGAAAATAGGAAAGTGAAAGATGGAGGGGAGAACAGGAAAAGGCGACTGCCGATTTCCCCCGGGTGGGTCAGCCCGGAGGTGCCGTCTACGTGAAGCTGGGGCCAAAGTGGTGTGTTGCCTCCGTCGAGGGGCCTTAAAGGTCCGAACACTCGGCATCGGCTCAACCACCAGGATCCCCTTTTCCCCGGACACGGCGATGACACGCACGGCTAAGCGTGGGTGCTGGGGTCCGTGGTGTCGCACGGTACACCAAACATCTGCTTTAGCAGATGCCCCCTGCGGGAAAAGGGAAAATTTTGTTTACATGATGACCATGAAGTTTCATAAGAATAACCTGTTAGTCATGTTATACAGACTTAGCACTGCATACTCTCTAGTGGAGATCAGTGGTGCATCTATTGACAGCTATTACCCTAACTCAGTTAGTTGTAGAGTTGTATAGCAGTGCGATTAATAATTAGTTTCTCGTTAGCATTCGCTCTAGGAGCAAAGGATTGTTGAATTCCAGTTCTATAATTGTTTGTTTCTTGTTTGCTTCAGTAGCAAAAAAAAAGTGCTGTTGGCACACTTGTAATTATTTGCGAATAGAAGACCCACTAAATTCCCCAGATTGTTTGCTGTTTATGTGCCCGAAAATCATGGCACTTCATGACCACTGCGTTTTTATGTTCTTTTTTCATTACTTCCTCATTTTGCTGTCAAAGTGGGCCAACCAATTTATTGACATACTAAAGTACATGCTTATTTCAGCTATATAACTGGGTGGTAGTCAATAATGCAGGGGCAAACACCACTCAAGAAAGTCCCGCCAGCTAATTCCATCAACCGATTGTCATAAAGTCATGATTAATCCCAGTTCATGGATTGCTCTGTCATTCACCTATGATTTCACGCTACGGGACTAATCATCATGACATCTGGTCAACAACATTGGCTGGAGGCCCTCTTTTGAGGGGAGCTCAGCACAACATACTTGCCATTTATCCAAATAAAGCTTGGCATTTTGGTAGCGTTACTTTTGGCCTTGTTGTTGTTTATTTACGGATGCTGCTACATCAGAGGGTGCCAGTAGGAGGGTTCACATTCTCTATAGGGTTATTATGAACATTCATAGTGTTTTTGCTCTAGGTCACATTTCTGAAGCTTTTGCCCCCTGGTCATATATTTACCGCTTATAATATCTTAAGGGCTAGAGACATTCAAATAGGAATGGTTAAAAGCATATTAAAAAATACAAAACTATGTAATGCAAGCAATAAATGATGCAGTAGTTTCCCATCATATACTGCTAGGTCATGCTTTGTAAATCATCAAGACATGAATAATAGCATTATTAGTTAAGGTCACTGATGCAGCTCCTAACTGGAAGGCGGTTCCAGTCAGTATATGTGTAAGGGAAACATTAACAAGAAAAGACTGTGGCATTACTTTATTCCAACTTCATGCATCATGTTCTTGGGAAGCAGGTTTGTCACACTAGAGAAAATCATAATTGTTTGTTTCCACTTGTTGAAATTTTGGCTCAACTTGAGAACCCCTCCCCCCCCCTCCTGCTCTTTCATAGTGTGCTACCCATCTTCTTCCTCTGGTTCTACCTAGAGGAAGTCATGCATTTTACGAGACAGAGCTGAGCAAGAACATCTACTGCTGTATGACAGACCTAAAGCCAAGGTTAATATTTATGCTTGATACACTTGAGCTGCGATTACCAGAGGGAGAAAGAAAATAATTTGGTATGAGCTCCATCAAATCAGTAGAGTTGAGTTGGGTTTAAGGGTACATAGGCTACTAAGGCCACCATGTGCCAAAATCAAGGTTTTGTGTTATATATGTAGGAGACATCTAAATAGTTTTAAAGTACTATAACAGGTTTAAAACCTTTGCTACCGTTAAGAATGACATAACACATGACGTACTGACCAGTGAATCTTGTTCTATGAGCAGGCTGGGATGTAAAGGAAGATATACATCGAAGAATTGTGGGCAATGTTTTCTTTTCTCAGTTTGTCGACTTTTTTGCATGAGCATAAAAATGTTTATTACTGTCACTTTTCTCAGCTTAATCTGCATGCTGGTTTGACCTATTTCGCTATAATAAAGCTGTGCATAAGGTGTGTGTGTTCAATGCACAAGCAATATAAAATGACTTCAGTGAAACATTCTTGGGGAGAGCGTGGCTTCTGTCCTCCTATTATGGGTTTTAGGAGGTGTAGCTTATTTTTTACTTCAGTATTCCATTCTGACTAGTGTACTAGCTTCAGGCTGTCCTTGTAGGGAATGGATACTTTCTTAATTTCTTGGTGTTGAGCTTGTGCAGCACTCAAATCTGCATTCTCGTTTCCTTTAATTCCGGCGTGGCTTGGAACCCAGCACAATTTTATATGTCTTCGTATTGTGGCTTTTGTTATGTTATATGTGATATCGCCTGTTAATGGTATAACTGCATTTCAAGGGTGAAGGGTGGTGAGTACGCTTAGGGAATCTATGTAAATGATACTGCTCTCCACATTCTCATTTAATGCGGTTTCTACTGCCACAGAGACTGCATAACGCTCTGCAATGAAAATGGAAATCCACTAAGGCAACCTTACTGTTTTTTCTTGTTTGTCTTCTACTATGGCACTGCCTGCTTAAAATGCTGTTTTAGAACCGTCAGTATAAAATGTTCTATAAATTCTGCATTTTCCGTCGAGGGAGAATTCCTGTAATAAGTATTCATGTGATGCTTGGTTTTTGTCAAAATTTGTGAGCATGAAGTCACATACACCGGGAAAACAGTACCAAGATGGCGGAGGGTGGGGACAACGTGCAGCATTGAGTATGTTTAATTCGCTACACTTCTCTTCAAAACGAAGCAGGAGTGGCTTGACTACTTGGGGATTATTATTAAACAGTGTCCTGGATGGTCATTTTGTTACAATTGTGTAGCAAACGTGTTTCGGTAGTGAATTAAGTTTCAGGATGAAGAAACCGTGAGCATGGTTCTTTTGTGTGCAAGCGACGGCTCATTTGTATTCACTTGAAGGCTGTTTATTGGTGACGTCCTGTAGGCACCAGTTGATAGACGCAAACCTAGGTTGTGGACTGGGCCCAGTCGTTTCACATACGAGGGTCTTGCAGACCAAGACACTATGCAACCATAGTCTAAGCTTGAGCGTACTACGAAACGATAAATCTGCAAAAGGCATGTCCTGTTGGATTCCTAGCGTTTTCGTGACAGCAGTTTTAGTATGTTCGAAGGCTGAGAGGCTTTCTTTTTGAGTGTTTCGATCTGGGGAAGGAATGTGAGTTTTCTCCCGAAAGTAACACCTAAAAATTTATGTTCATGTTTTACTGGTAGCACCACATCATTCAGATAGCGGGTGGGGTCTATTTGAAGGCCTCGCCTTACCAAGAACAGCATAGCTACTGATTTCTGAGTAGAGAATTTGAATTCGTTTCTATCTGCCCATGTTGCTAGCTTATTTACTGTCAGCTGAGTTTGTCTCTCGCAAGTTGCTACGCCGGATGATGTGAATGAAATTTGGAGGTCATCAACATAGAGCACATAATGGACTTTGGAATTACATTTGCTGTGGAGTTTTTTACGTTGAAGAGTATAATGCTCAAAATGCACCCCTGAGGCACACCATTTTCTTGCATGAAGTTTTTCGAAAAGGTTGTTCCGAGATGTATTTGAAAAGAATGTTCAAATAAAAAGTCGTTTAGACATTTTAGCATTCTGCCATGAATGTCGAGATCCCCAAGCTCGCGTAAAATTCCAAACCTCCATGTAGTGTCATAGGCTTTTTCGAGAGCAAAAAATACTGCAAGACAGTGCTGTCTGTGTATAAAGGCCTCTCAGATTGTATTTTCTAGGTGAACAAGATGGTAAGTCGTCGCACATGCCTTTCAAACTCATAATGAGTGATACTGATGGTTAATGACTAAAATGACTTGTAATGACCAATATGCCAAAGTGCAACTTGTAATGACTGCAACTAATTGGAAAATCCCCAAGCTCGCATAAAATTCCAAACCTCCATGTAGTGTCATAGGCTTTTTCGAGAGCAAAAAATACTGCAAGACAGTGCTGTCTGTGTATAAAGGCCTCTCAGATTGTATTTTCTAGGTGAACAAGATGGTAAGTCGTCGCACATGCCTTTCAAACTCATAATGAGTGATACTGATGGTTAATGACTAAAATGACTTGTAATGACCAATATGCCAAAGTGCAACTTGTAATGACTGCAACTAATTGGAAAATCCCCAAGCTCGCGTAAAATTCCAAACCTCCATGTAGTGTCATAGGCTTTTTCGAGAGCAAAAAATACTGCAAGACAGTGCTGTCTGTGTATAAAGGCCTCTCAGATTGTATTTTCGAGGTGAACAAGATGGTAAGTCGTCGCACATGCCTTTCAAACTCATAATGAGTGATATTGATGGTTAATGACTAAAATGACTTGTAATGACCAATATGCCAAAGTGCAACTTGTAATGACTGCAACTAATTGGAAATGAGTAAAAATGCTTAACTATGACTTGTAATGATAGCAGTGACTAGGCATGGCTCATCATGATTACGAAACAACAAATATGCCAAGCGACGACTTGAATGACAGCTACTGACTGGAAACGAATCAAAATGCTTAGCGATAAGTGATAACGATTACAGTGACTCGGCATGACTCATCATGACTACAAAACAACCAGTGTGTCGAACGACGGCTTGAAATGACCGTAATTGCCTGGAAAGAAGTAAAAATGCTTGGCAATGATCGTGATATGACTACAATGACTAGGCATGACTCATCGTGACTGATAATGACTACATAAGACCAGTATGTCAAACGACAACTTGAATAACTGCAACTGACTGGAAATGAGTAAATTTCTTAATTATGGTAATAATGACTGCAGTGACTAAGCATGGCTCATCATGGCTTTCAAGGTAGAACTAGAGAATGAGGGAAATGAGGCAAATGATGAAAGGAAGATGATAGGATAGAAATGCTAGGCTTTCGCTTTTCTAATCTCTAACATCTGAGATATCTGAGAGACCCCTTAATTTTGACCATTTTGACACCCAAAGCCTATGGTGCAACTCCCCCATCAAAATGAGAGAAGATTTATAATTGCAATTTTTCACGTATGAACCCAACTAATTATTGACACCACTCCGGTCTCTGTATCAACCTCCACAGGGTAACAATTTTAGCGTAATGACATATTTATATTGTGACATATATGTCCTGCATCGCTGGAAGTTGAAGATGAAAACGATCAGCAACAGTGACACAGAAGAAGACAAGGTGGTAGCAACGATTGATGCTAGAATAAGGTCGACGCTGTGTTTCTGTGTTCTGTGTGCGGTGCCAGCCTGGACTAACCTTCGTGGACTAGCCTTGCTACGTATCATCTTGGTGGAGGTGAATCAAGATCCCCGTACGCGCCGATTAGTCCATTTATGCTGCCAAAAGCTGGATTTACGAAGCGGCCGCCACCTACCTGAGATCACAACCACGTCTCAAACAGCCACGATGACCTCCGAAACAGCCCCTACCACCGCGGGAACATCGGCTCAGCCAGTTGTTCTAACGAAAATACGCCACCCTCCCGTCTTCAACGGCGACGACAATCCAGACGTTGACAATTGGCTCGATGAGTATGAGCACTGGACGCCACCATCATGCTCGCTAACATCATATTTTATTTGGCGGGAACAGCTCGAACATGGTTTCAAAACCACGAACAAGAGCTCGTTACCTGGGATACCTGCAAGCGCAAGCTTAAGGACTTGTTCGGGAAACCAATTGGACGCGCTCTGGCTGCAAAAACAGAACTTTCTTCTCATGTTCAATCCCCCACGGAGTCCTACCTCGCCTACATTCAGGATGTGCTTGCGCTGTGTCGCAAGATTAACACCTCCATGCCGGAAAGTGACAAGGTAGGGCATATCCTCAAGGGTATCGCGGATGATGCATTCCACATCCTATTCTGAATGGATTGCTCTACCGTCGACTTGGTGCTCCAAGTCTGCTGAAAATTCGAGCAGGCTAAACAAAGACGTCTCGTACATCGCTTTGAGCGTCCTCCGAACACGGCGGCTACCTCATCCTGCGATGACCTGGCCCCTTTGCACCAACCCTCCCATCCCACGACAGTGACTCGGATCGTCCGCAGAGAACTTGAGGCCCTAACTCCTGCACCACTCTCGTCTCCGCTGCCCGACACCGTTGCCATGATACAGGCCGTTGTCCGCCAGGAACTTGCAAACATCGGCCTCTCCCCTAGCTCCGTGCCGCCCCCGCCACCACCGCACCCTGTTCCTTTAGTGGCTGCTACAACCGCCAGCACAGCCTCCCCACGTCGCTACCTTGGTCACAACCCTGCAGAGTGGCACACCTCAGACGACAGGCCAATCTGCTTCATTTGCTGTCGAGCCGGCCACACTTCATTGCCGTAGCCGTACTTTCCCCACCCCTCGCTTTTATTACAACACTGACCGTCGGTATTACTATGGACCTCGACGCTTTGTCGCCCCACCAGAGGAGCCCCGCTCCACCTATGATCGACCTACACACTCTCCTCCTCAACCAGATGAACCTCGCACCGAAACCGTCCCAACTGCTCGTCGCTACAGCCGATCTCCATCTCCCCGGGCTCATCGATCCCGTTCACCGCTACCTGGTCGCGGCTCCTCTCAATCATACGCCGGCACCTACTCGGGAAACTAGCGAATGCAGCGCCCGGAAGTGACGCTGCATTACCGACCCGGACTGTCAACTTGGAACTGACCCTCGCACCCAGACGTAATCTCATTGACATTCTTGTGGACGGAGTCTCAGTTTGTGCCCTTATTGACACTGGCGCCCACATTTCCGTCCTCAGTTCCTCGCTCTGTCAACGCCTCAACAAAGTCCTCACACCCGCTCCCTCATCTACCGTTCGTGTTGCTGATGGCAACACAGCTACTGTGATTGGTATGTGTACTGCGAGAATCACCATTGCCGACCGCCATATCCCTGTGCTATTTACAGTCCTCACCAGTTGCCCTCACATAATATATAAATTTGAGCGCACCACCGATCGCCGTTCGATTGAAGAGCATTAGTGGTCCAAAACGGTTCGCCACTGAGTGGTAGGCATGTTTGAATTGCACTCCTAAGTTCCAAATTCGGGTATCAATAAGATGAGCACATAACGACGATTCATTTTGTGCCACCCGCGTCCTCCTCCTGCTATTGGTTCAGCCGCCATACCCGCTAAGCTGGCTCAGTGGTTAAGGCGCTCGGCTACTGAACCACAGTACTCGGGTGTGATCCTAACCGCGGAGGCCGCCTTTCAATGGAGGCGGAACGCTAAGGCGTCCATCCGTGGGGACGTCAGAGTGCACGTTAAAGATCCCCAGGGCATCGAAATTCTTCCGGAGCCCTTCACTACGGCACGTCTTCTCTGACTCCCACCTCCCTCCCTTCCCTTACGGCTCGGATCAAGTGTTCACCGAGGAGTGCGACAGATATATGCGCCTCGAGCATATACCCGATCGTGTTGTCGCCATCTTAAGCCTGGTGCTTTGTAATCATTAAAAGCCTTATCTGCATACCACTTGTAGCCCATCTTGAACAATACAGTGCAAAGTGTGGACATCATCTGAAAGGAACGCTAAGGACAAAACTGAAGCCATTGACCATCGGCTGATTGCCCTTTTAACGGCAAATAATGTCACTTGCACTCGAAAAGGGGGATTTTGTGGGCTACAAATGACCAACAAATGAGGTCGTTACACTACTGGAAGATTCCATAACTATAGACGCTTTACAGTGCGAAACATGAGCATCGACATATTGCCACACCGCTGACCATTTTCTGGCGCCACCAAGTGGCCAAATGTCTTGGCACGTGGCTAAGCGTCATCCTCGTCTCTCTCACGTTTTCGCTTGATTAAAAAGGGCCAGCTCCGTTGTTGTGCTGCTTGCTACGTGTGTTGGTGACATTTGGTGGATTGTGCAGGATAAGATCCCATGTACGTTGCCCCCGAAGACGTCAGTGACGCTGCTCATCAACGCGTGGACGCGACTCCTGTCCATAAAGCCAGCCGTCGCCTGCGAGGCCTACAACATGAGTTTGAACCGCTGTCCACACCGCTACGAACCATGACATCCACGACGAGCAGCCAGACAAGCCAGCCTTCCAGCAACGCCCCACCGTTCGTCCTTCTCGCACCGCGATCACCACCATCATTTCATGGTGACCGGTTAGAGGATGTGGAAGACTGGTTGGCCAGTTTTGACCGTGTGGCTGCATTTAACCAATGGGACGACGAGCGGAAGCTAATGAATGTGTACTTCGCGCTGCAAGACTCGGCCAAGACGTGGTTCGAGAACCACGAGGCGTCCTTTGTCAACTGGGCAGCCTTTCGCCGTGAGTTACAACATTCAGCTCGAGTGCGTGCAAAGAAAATGCAGAGATTGCAATTCGTTCAATGTCTCAACAGTCAAATGAGAGTGTGGCCATGTTTGTCGAGGATATGACGCGGCTTTTCAATCGGGCCGCCCCTACCATGCCTGAGGCAACGAAGGTACGGCACCTCATGCGCGGGGTGAAGGAGCAGTTGTTCGCTGGCCTCATTCGCGACCCCCCAAGAACTGTCGCAGATTTCGCGAGAAAAGCTACCAGCATGGAACGTTCCCTGCAAGAAAGGAGTACCCAATACAGCCGCCAGGCAAGCGTAGCGGCCACACCCTGCTGCGCGTCCATGCCAGCAGCCAGGGACGAGGCATTGCGGGAGCTTGTGAGGAGCATTGTCCGCGAAGAGCTGCAAAACCTCCACTTGAATGCTCCCTCTGCAAAGAATTATTCTACTGTGGACATCATCCGTGACGAAATTCGGCGAGCGGTGCAGCCACCACCACCACCAGCACCACAACCGGAGCCATGCATCATGACTTATAGTGATGTCTTGCGTCGACCTGCTCCCGAGCCAAATCCATTCCGTCCCGTTGTCGGACCACCGCCTCGCTACATGCGCCCCGTCGAGCAGCAACAAGATCTGCGCCCCGTCGAGCCACAGCAATACCAGCGTCCCGCTATCAGCAAGGCGCACTTGTGGCGCACGCCCAACAGACGGCCGCTCCGTTATCACTACGGCGAACCTGGTCACATTCTTCACAATTGCCCATACCGGAGAATAGGCCTGAGAGGATTTCCACTAAACGCGCCTTGACCCCGCTATGGCGAAAGACCACAGGAGATTGAGGAGTACCTGGCTGCTAACGAGATGCAGCCAACGTCACCACAACGGCGGCCGCGATCGAAATCTCCGAGGCGTTTTGCTTCGCCCAGTCGGTACTTTTCCTCTGGGCAATCAGAGGCACGTCCTCTCACCGGGAAAACTAAACACGGCGACCTCCGGGGGTGGGGCCGCCGCTACATTTCAGATTAAACAGCCTCCACCCGACGATTCAACGCGACGACCCGATCCGATGAACTTACCGACGTGCTGCGAACGCATTGTTTCCGGGGAAATTTTTGTAACCGCCGACAGTTGTGATGTGACCGCACTTGTGGAAACCGGCGCCGATTTCTCCGTCATGAGCAGCCAGCTAGCCACGGCACTCCGTAAGGTTCTGACGTCTTGGTCTGGGCCAATGCTGCGTACCGCCGGTGGTCATGTAATGACGCCGATTGGTATGTGCACTTGCCGCATAGAGATCTGCGGTTTTACTTTCACTGGAACATTTGCCGTATTACAAGAGTGCTGCAAAGATCTGATTCTCAGCATGGATTTTCTTCAAGAGTATGGTGCTGTTATAGACCTTTGGGAGCAGTTCATGGTATCGTTTTCAACCAAGCGAGCCGTTGATAGCAACACGGACTTCCGGAAAACGATGTTGTGCATCTGTGACGACCACATAACGATCCCTCCGCGTGCGAGCAAGTTCGTCACAGTCGAATGTGATCACAGCACTGGCACGTGTGGCATTGCTGAAGCTAACATGTCACTGCTTCTAACTCGACAAGTTTGTGTAGCTCGGGGCCTTGTCGAACTTGTCCGTGGCCAAGCCAACGTGCTAGTGACAAACTTCACATGTGAACCCCAACATGTGACGGCGAACACGACGGTCGCTTATTTTGAAGAACTTGGAGAATGTACAGGCCAGTACGCTTTATCCAACACGGCAGACCCTGATAATGCGGTGCCTACAGCCATTCAGACTGATGTGAACCCGAACCTCTTGCCCAGTGAGAAACGCTGCATAGTGAATCTTGTCAATTCGTTCCGAGATTGTTTTGCATCAACCTCCAAGGTCCGACAGACGCCACTAACGAAGCACCGAATTATAGTTGCCGATGACCTTACTGGGTGTCTTCAAAAGAACGTGATGCCATCTGCCGCCAAGTAACAGAAATGCTCCAGGACGACGTTATCCAACCGTCGACGAGCCCCTGGTCTTCGCCTGTTGTCCTCGTCGCAAAGAAGGATGGAACCTTGAGGTTTTGCGTGGATTACAGACGCCTCAACAACGTCACGAAAAAGGATGTGTACCCCCTGCCACGCATAGACGATTCCCTCGATCGCCTTCGCCATGCCACTTACTTTTCGTCCCTTGACCTCCGCAGTGGATATTGGCAAATAGAGGTTGACGAGCGAGACCGTGAGAAGACCGCTTTTATTACGCCGGACGGTTTGTATGAATTTAAAGTGCTCCCGTTTGGCCTGTGTTCGGCCCCTGCCACATTTCAGCAAATGATGGACACTGTACTCTCTGGTCTGAAGTGGCAGTCATGCCTCGTATATCTCGACGACGTTGTGATTTTCTCGGACACGTTCGACGAGCACCTGAAACGTTTGCGCGCTGTCTTCGAGGCCATCCGATCTGCCAGTCTCTCTCTAAAACCCGAAAAATGCCACTTTGCTTTTAACGAGCTGAAATTTCTCGGCCACATTGTCAGCGCTCGAGGCGTTAGCCCAGACCCAGAGAAGACGGCCGCTGTCTCTTCATTCCCCAAACCGGCGGATAAACGAAGCTTGCGTCGATTTCTCGGCCTCTGCGCGTACTATCATCGCTTTGTTAACAATTTCTCCAAGATCGCTGAGCCTCTGACCCGCCTGATAAAAGACGCTGAGCCGTTCTTTTGGGGCCCCGACCAGGAAAACGCTTTCACGGAACTTAAGTCCCGTCTCCAATGTACGCCAATACTTGGCCACTTCGACGAAGAGGCCGACACGGAACTGCACACGGATGCCAGTAACGTTGGCCTCGGTGCGGTCCTTGTTCAGTGGCAGGACGGTGCAGAACGTGTCATTGCTTACGCCAGTCGCACTTTTTCCTGTTCCGAAGTTAATTATTCAACTACCGAAAAGTAGTGCCTCGCTGTTGTGTGGGCTGTCATGAAATTTCATCCGTATTTGTACGGTCGTCCGTTTCGTGTCGTGAGCGACCATCACTCTCTGTGTTGGCTGGCAAACCTGAAAGATCCATCGGGTCGGCTTGCTCGATGGAGCCTTCGGTTGCAAGAATTTGACGTTACAAGCGTGCACAAGTCCGGCAAGGAACACAGTGATGCTGACTGTCTGTCCCGCGCCCCTACTCCCTGCCACGCGGACGGCTCCGACGACGATTCCGTTTTCCTTGGTGTTATCGCGACGTCCACCTTATCCCGAAAGCAGCGGGCTGACTCTGAACTTTTGCGCCTCATTGAATACCTCAAAGGAACCGTGCTATCTCCTCCTCAGCTCTTCAGGCGCGGACTGTCGTCACTTTACCTGCGTGATGGTGTGCTCTACAAGAAGAACTACGGTCCAACTGAAACTGCTTATCTGCTTGTAGTACCCACAACGCTACATGACGAAGTTCTTTGTGCGTGCCACGATGACCTTTCTTCCGGCCATCTCGGGTTTTCTCGCACATTGGCACAGATACGCCGAAAGTACTATTGGCCCAGGCTGGCTAGCTGCCGTTGTGCACCGCTACGTCCGTACCTGCCGTGAGTGCCAGCGGCGGAAAACACCACCCATTAAACCAGCTGGGCTCTTACAGCCTATCAATCCCCCGAAATTCCCATTTCAACAGGTCGACATGGACTTACTGGGCCCATTTCCGAAGTCCTCCATGGGAACAGGTATATAGCGGTTGCCACTGACTACCTTAGCCGCTACTGTGAGACCAAGGCTATTCCCCATGGTACCGCAGATGAAGTTGCGCATTTCTTCACTCACAACATTGTACTCCGTCATGGTGCGCCAACAGTCGTCTTAACTGACAGAGGAACCTCGTTTACGTCGGCACTCACGAGTGAGGTACTTCGACTCAGTGGCACCACCCACCGCAGGACAACAGCCTATCATCCTCAAACTAATGGACTGACTGAGCGGCTTAACAAGACAATTGCAGACATGATTTCTATGTATGTAGATGACGATCATGGGAACTGGGACCAAATTCTGCCGTACATCACGTTCGCATACAACACTGCACTCCAGGAAACAACACGCTTCACTCCATTTCATTTGGTTCATGGACGCAAACCCTTGACTATGCTGGATGCCATGCTTCTTCCAGATTCTGCTCCCTCCACTATCGTGGGGGCTGACCAATTTATTCGTGACGCAGAAGCTGCACGCCAGCGAATTCGGCACCAACAAGTACACGACGCCCAGCGCTACAATCTGCGACACCGAGAGGTGACTTACACGCCCGGCGACCAAGTCGGGGTATGGAACCCAATAGGGTTGCGAGGGCGCTCTGAAAAGCTTCTGCGGCGATACTTTGGGCCTTACGAGGTGCTCCGCTGCCTCAGCGCAGTGAACTACGAGGTGCTGCCACAAGGCACTGTACGCTCCTCTCGGCAGCCGAAATCTGAAATAGTTCACATTGCCAGAATGAAGCCATATTACAATCGTTAAACCATTTCAGGGTCCAAACCAGAGCCAGAGGCTTTCCCGTATAACTTGCCCCGCTTTTCGACTATTCCCCTACGCTTGCGGCATCGGGTCGATGCCCCTTGGAAGGGGGGCAATGCCACACCGCTGACTAGTGTTCCTGTATACAGGAACACTACCGCTGACCATCTTCTGGCGCCACCAAGTGGCCGAATGTCTTGGCACGTGGCTAAGCGTCATCCTCGTCTCTCTCAGGTTTTCGCTTGATTAAAAAGAAAAAAAAATTACCGACGATTACGTTACTTCCTAATGCGAAATATGAGCGCAGCAAATAAGCTGTTTCACCTTTTCGATAGATTGAGGCAAAGAAATCGAGCAACACATGTATGCGCTATCACAGAATTTTTTTTTATTTTTCACACGTATTCCTTTAACAAAGACTCCACTAACAGTTCTTGACAGTCATGAAGGAAGCTTTGTGGTCGGAGAAATAGACTGATATATGTTCGACTTGGTACACCAATGCTTGATTCTCAGACGAGATCTATACAAGTGCCTCGCAAGGTTGTCACAGCCGTGGGACGCGTTACGAGCAAGAGGAACGGGATACGAAGAGGCGTCCGTGTGCTGTGCGATGTCAGCGCACGTTAAAGATCCCCAGGTGGTCGAAATTACTCCGTAGCCCTCCACTTCGACTCCTCTTTCTCTCTTTCCACTTTCACTCTCGCCTTCCTCCCTTCCCTTATGGCTTGGTTGCGGTGTCCACAGAAAACAAGTGAGACAGTTACCGCGCCTTTCCCTTCCTATACAAAATAAATCAGTTTTTCTACGCGGTCATGCCCCACCGGGGTGGTACAGTGGTAAGACTCCCAACTACTGTCCGGAATACCCGGGCTCGAACCCGTCCTCGGCGGCTGCGTTTCGATGGAGGTGAAACGAAGAGGCGTCCTTGTGCTGTGCGATGTCAGCGCACATTAAAGATCCCCAAGTGGTCGAAATTACTCCGTAGCCCTCCGCTACGGCTCCTCTTTCTCTCTTTACACTTTAACTCGCACCTTCCTCCCTTCCCTTACGGCGCGGTTCAGGTGTCCACAAACTTGTGTGACAGATACTGCGCCTTTCCCTTCCTGTGAACCAACTATTATTATCTACGCGGTCACGTCTTGACTCGCTAGCGGCGGCAGCGGCATCAGACAGTCGCTGCTAGCGCTTCCTCCGGCGACCCCTCCCCCCCCCCCTAAACCCCCTTCCTTTCCTTGTGTTCTCCGGCTGCTCCGCGCTTCCTGCGAGGCTTCGGTTGCCAAGTGCCGGCTCGAACTGGGGGGATGAAAGTGGGGAGGCGCTGGTTACGAGGCCGACGCCGACGCGAAACCCAGGAACGAGCGCCAAAGAGCTGCGCTCTAAAAGGGCCAGCTCGGTTGTTGTGCTGCTTGCTACGTGTGTTGGTGACAATATTTAGTCGTGTGATAATATATTCCGCCATCGCCGGCCTTCGGGCCTTCTCACTTCGACAGCTGCCGGCGCGCTGGCTACAAGGCCTTGTTCCCGCTCTTCCTGTGAGCGATATGAGGTCGCAAATAATAACAACAACAAAAAGAAGCATCGCTTGAACGCGTATAGCATATATGCTGGTTGGGCAAAATGATGGATTTAGCCAACTAGCTTATTTGCTCGTATTCTTCAGACTCTCCGTATCGGGTCGAACGTGTCGACAAACCGGTCAGCCGTTTGCGTGTTCCTATTTCATAAACGATTTGGCTATGTAACACTATTTGTGAACCCCATAATTCATTCTAAAAGTGCATAATTAAACTACAAGTTGGGTATTGCCTGAAATCGTGCTCTTCAACACTCTATATTCTTGCCAAAAGGATGAATATGTGCCCAGAGTATGCATTTAGATGTATTAAGACCGTTCGTCTATTAGCAATATGCACAAAATTTAAACTCAATGTGAACGCTCGAGATATCTCGACCATTGACCAGATAATCGGTTAACGCTCCAGCTTCAAAGCGAGGCTGTGTCCGTGTTGCCCAAAGGCGGCGTCAAGCGCTGAGCGCCGTTCGGCTGGGCTCTAGCGAAGGACAGGAAACTCCGCCACGGCTCAGCACTTGCAGATGTAGCCCACCAGAACAAGCTAAAAACTCCTATTGAACTCCCTCAAAGTAACAAAATCCTGTCAGGTTAAATTTTATTCTTGTTCGCGTGCATTTGTGTATAATGGCATACTGGTTATTCTTCAATGCTTGTATAAAGTGAGGAAAATTGCAGGCATGCACACACTGACCTCCCGTTTTTTTAGAACAGGGGGACACTAGAGAGATTTAGAATAAGGTGACCCTATTGGATAGTGAGGTAGGGTAATTGCGGGGCGACAATGCGCACGCGCAATTGCCTTATCCCCCTAACCGGTAGGTTATCCTATTCTAATACTCCCTATTAACAGCCACAGCAAGAAGGGAACAGAGTTAACGGCCCTGTTTTTCGGGAAACTCCGCGTTGGTGTTGGCGTGATCGGACACCGGAAGGCTTGAAGTTAGGCAGCTCCAGCCAACTCGGCCATCTCATGTTGTCTCATGACATCGTGCAACTGGATCAGTGGTATTCAGTGCCCGGCCATGTATTCTACAACCATAGACCGGCGAACTCATGAGTCGACTAACTCGGGCTCGCTCACGCTCATTCAGAATGTTATCCGAGCAGTGAGTCCGGACTGACATTCAGATCGTGATCTAAGTCGTGCTTAAGTTCGGAGTCGCATTCAGATTGTGATCTGAGTAGTGATCAGTGAGTCCAGACTCACATTCGGATCATGATCTGAGTCCTCAACGAGTCCAGACTGACATTCAGATTATGATCTGAGCAGTGAGTGAGTCCGGGACCAGATCCAGATCTAAGTCATGAGTCCGGGCTCACATTCAGTTCGTGGTCTGAGTTTTGAAGCAGTCCGGGCTTCCATTCAAATCTTGTTTCAAGTAGTGAGTCCGGGCTCACATTCAGATCGTGATCCGAGTAGTGAGTGAGTCCGAACTCACATTCAGCTCATGATCCGAGTCGTGAGTGAGTCTGCCTGAGCTGTGAATCCGGACCTATACATTCAAATCGTGATCTGGGTCGTGAGTGAGTTCCAAACTCACATTAAGATCGTGATCTGAACCGTGAGTGAGTCCGAACTTGCATTAAGATCATGATCTGAACCGTGAGTGAGTCCGGACTCACTTCAGGTCATGATCTAAATGTGAGTCCGGACTCGCATTTAGATTGTGATATGAGTCGTGAGTTTAGACTCGCATTCAGTTCATAATCTGAGTCATCATAAGACCGAAATAGTAAGTCCCTAAGAAATCAGGTGAATACTTGGTTGGAGGTTGAACAGTCATGACTCTGAGCGATCGGGCGAAACTATACATCCTAGCGGACAGCCCTGCCAGGGTAGCGCAGTGGTTAGGGCGCTCGACTATACTGTGCCAAAGGACGCGGGACCGAATTCCGGCTTCGGCGCCCGCTTTTCGACGGAGGCGAAAAGCTAGGCGCCCGTGTGCTGTGCGATGTCAGTGCCCGCTAAAGAACACCAGGTGGTCGAAATTTCCGGAGTCCTCCAATACGGCGTCTCTCATAGCCTGAGTCGCTTTATGTTAAACCCCGAACCAAACCAAACCATCCTAGCGGACACGAGTTGCCCGTGCACTTCTAATACTGAATAAGCACCTGAAGGAGTCAATGACATCAGCAGTTTCACTCTTTCCCTAGTAAGTAATTATTTTGGCTATGACACTGTACACTGGTTAATCGCAGCATTTGTTCTCGTTAGTGCGCTCTTTTGTTGCGGCTTCGTGGCTCTGCCTTTGCTGTTTCTTTATTTCATAACGTTTCACGAATGCTTTCATGGGTTAGCTGCTCCTTGGTCCAAAGCTATCCGAACGAGCAAGGCTAGCTATGCACAGCTAGTAATGGTGTCAGGCTAATGATATTAGAACCCATCATGTCACCTTATTTTTAATGTTTTTGTAGCAAGAGCTACATTGACCACATTCTCGCCGTTTCGCCATGCCTGTCCATGCCTGTCCGAAGATCCAAGAAAGAAGTTGGGGGAGGCGGTAGCTGGCAGATGACATGGCCGAGCGCTAACTGGAAGTAGGGCTTTCTGAAATTGCGTTTGGCAGGAGCTGCCAACTCGAGTCTGTCCTTTTATAGGGGAGGTGATATATCACAATCAGCCTGTCAAAACCATTGAATTCACATTATCTTTAGGCCACGCAGGCACGTTCATACGTCTGGGTTAAAGTGGCGCTTTATATATTGTATGGTAGCTTACGCTATCGCGTCATCGCAAAGGTGGGAGTGAAAACAGAGAGAAAGAGCTGCCGTATTGAAGGGTTTCATACCACCGCGCGATAGAGGCTTTCGCCTCATTGCACTTTAGTGGTCAAAAGCGTTCCCTATGACATAAATAAAGCTGAAACCATAGAGTAAACTACTATGTGCAAGTCTAAGAGCCATGTCTACTTTCAAACCGAACCTAAGCGTAGCTAGAGTCCCTAGAAGTATTTGCTAGTCTGCCGTCCGAGCGGGGTTCCCTATGGAACCGGTTGGCCGCTTCCCGGATGAAAGCGCAGGGGGCGCTGTACGCATTCGGAGCGTGGTCGCGTTGTGTACGTGGTGCTGCGGCGGTTGTGCCGTACTGCGAATCTGCGCCGCGCTGATCCGTAGGTGCCGTGACAATTAAGGCTCGTGCACCACGTGCACTTTTTTTCGCTCGCGAGCCGGAATGCGCGCAAATTAGCTAGCATGTGTGCAAGTGTGCCTTTTTTATGGATATGTGATCGCGTCATGTCCAGAAAACGGAGTAAGCGTGATAGCACGTGTTTCTTGCCCGGGTGCAAGACCGGGTAGTGCTCGTGCAAGGTGAAATGTTCTCTCTTCAGGACACCGAAAGACGCAGGGAAGAGGCAAGAGTGGGAGCGCACCATCAAGCGCGGCTGCAAAGGCAATAACATTGTTTATTGTCTCAGCTAGGGCATAAAGGAATATGCAAAACGAAAATTAAAATGCGTAATAAATGAAAGAAAATAGACTGGCTGTGTTCTAATAAAATTCGAGAGAGAACGATGATAAGGCCCTTGCGTGCAAGCAATGTACGAAGATGGGTTGCTCGGTGAAAGGCCCAACTGCCGTCAGGTGCCGATATTGTCGGCTTCAGTGGCGGGCAAACCCACAAGTGGTGAATATCTTCCTCATTATTTTGTGAGTTGCAGACGGGAAATCCTGGACGTTGATATAAATATCGGTATATATAAATATCGGATGATCCGGATCGGGGTTGCCCTCACATTACTGTTACACGAATAAGCTAGTGTCGATGTTTGTGAGCGACACTTCAAACCCTGCTTTATTGAGCGAAGTTTTAAGACAGGTAAAGGTAATTGAGATTCCACGGGATGTTACGCAACTAACGAAGGATGCCATCTCAACGCTGTTTCCGGACACTCCAAAATACTTGTTGAAACCCCTGCCTCTCAAGAGAAAGGAGCGCAACTTGTACGAGCAAAAACAGTCAGCAGGGAGACCTGCAGAGAAAGAAAAAAAGTGCACTGATCCTGAAGCATCAGTGGAGCCAGTTGAAGAATACAGCGGTGGTGGATCGTGTGACGTGAGCCTGCTCCAGGAATGCAGAAAGCTGCATGCCACCGCCACTGGGGACAAATGTCGATCTTTCTGATGTTGAACAATGAACATTCGCATAGTTCCACTCAAGCGAGGACGAATCTCCGGAGGCAATTGCCATCGGCGAGTTCTGTTCCATCGCAGTGGTGAAGCTACCATGAATGCTGCTGTGTGCATTCGAGGAAACAAAGTCAAGGAGATAGCTGCAAAGTCGACAGAAGAGGAAATTAATCTTATTCAGGACATTGCGAAACTCAGCTTGTGTCCTGGCAGCGGATTGAAGCCTATTACCAAGACCTTTCCCACCTACAATGGGCGTTGCTTAATTTGCGACGAACTGTACCATTATTTCTGATGCAACATGCATATAGCCTGCAAATACTTGCGAAAGTTAACTCAGAACACCCTGTCAAGAAGAAAAAGAAATTAAGAAACAGACTTCTATGTCTCGAGCAGTTTGTCGTACGAAGGACAAGGTAGCAAAGCTGGTAAAAGCTCTCGGTGAAATGAAAAATGAAAATGAACACCTTCAAGGACAGAGTTTGAAAGGAGTGTTAGTGCCCTTCCTCTCAACTAACAGCTGGCTGTTAAAATATGTTTTAGAGGTTGCAAAACGGAAGTCAACAAAAGTGATGGCATATTCTGATGAGTGGCTACTAGGCTTCCTAAGTACCAAAGAATGCATATCAGCAGTTTGCCTGAAGCGCGGTGCGATTTGAAGGGCTCGGGTTCCCATCTTGCGTGCTTTAATTGTGCATGCATCCGAAAGTTTCTAGTTCTACATACGTGTTATGACTTAGCTAAACGTCCGAAGAAGTTAAGATGAAACTATAGCGTGAATGAAAACGCCGGCGACAGCGCTCTGTTGCTCGCACACATGGTCCTTGGAGCCTAGAATGTGCGTCTAGTATAGTTCTCTATGCAAGCGCAATTGCTTGCACAAAATCCTCAGAAGTCTTCATTACAATATGGCATGGCGGCAGCTTCAGCAGGATAATAGGGTATAAAAAGCAGCTTCGTTTCTACATCGGCTCAGGGGCATGCGCGCAAAACTTCGCTCACGAAAAAAAAAGTCGCATCCGTGGTTATGCCAACAACTCGGCTACGAGTTCAATATTACGACTAAACTGAAATCAAAGACTAAAGAGCGGCATCGCATGTACAAGGCACCTGACAATGAGCATGCAGCGAATGCATTTCGAAGCGCACGGGCGCGCGCGTCGTCTGCTCCGTCAGCAGTGGCGCACTCCGGTTCACCGCAGCGCCACCGTGGCGATCATTCAGCGGCAGCCCCCGCCGCGGCCGGCGGACGACAGACTAGCAATATTTCTAGGGACCCTAGCGTAGCCATGCATATAGCTCGCGCGTAACTCCAGGTTTAACCACAAGCTCAACCACAGCTATAATTTTGAAGCGAAAAGCTTCACTAGGCTAGTCAACTCTGAGTCTCGCGTGTTCTCCGTCGTTAGAAACACATATAAAGCCCCGCTTTAACCAAGCCATATGAATGTGCCTTAGTGGCCTATAGGGGTAACGTGAATGCAAGTGTCCTGGCAGGTTGAGTCTGACATAAGTTAACGTCCCATGTGAAACGAGAGACCCAAGTTGGCATTTCCTGCCAGGGGACCACGGTCATGGCACACAGCGACGAGCGGTTAGACCTGGCGTAGTATTGCTTTCGCAATAAAAGCCACAGCTGCACATGCGCAAACCACATGACGTCACAGGAGAGGCGCAGGTGGTCGGAGCCGCCGCTGCCGCCGCCGTGACCCCACCGGTTGACCTTTAGCCGGTGCCACGCGCTTTCACCGGGCTGTGTTTATATCTATACAGAAGTGTAACGGTGATGATGATGTGGAATCGGAATAAAGTTTAATCTTATATGATGTACAGCTGTAATCAATGTTTCACCGTGATGATAAGCCATGTATAAGGTGCAACCGCGAGCAACAAGGTAAGCCATAACTACGCCAAGGAACCACAAGCTAAGCCATGGCATCGCCGAAGCTTTTCGCTTCTTATATCCAGCCTTAACCAAGCTAAGCCACCATTAATTTTTTTTAAAGTTACGCTCACCACCACAGTCTAAGAATCTGGTCCAATCTTTCTTTTTGGCTAAATTTTGGTGAGGTCACACCCGCGTGATTTTGCACGGGTAATTCAAACTCAGTCCGGTACAGCAGAAATTAGACATCAATCTATCTGGTCCAAAAACGATGATCAACCTAATGCGACTACAACAAACGCGATGACGACATCCAAATTTGGCCCAGGCCACCGCAAATCGGAGCCACCCACACCCAAAATCTGACCTTGGCCGATTTGGGCCAAAATCGATGTCCAACACCATAAAACCACGGCGAACACGATGACTTGCTGCCACCAAATTTGCCCCAGGCCACACCCCAGTTTAGCCCACCCATCCCAGAAATTTGAATTTGGTCAATTTGCACCAAAATCTGTCCATCCATAACTGAACATCCCCGACACAATGTTTGCAACCTCCAAATCTTCATTTCCAAAATTTGGCCTGGGCCACCTGCGAAGTTTGACCGGGCTAATTTGCACCAAAAACAATGCCTAATAATTATTGACTGTGCCCGAAACAATAGCAACCTCTAAATTCGGCCATGGGCAAAAATTTAACCAGGGTCATTCTAAAAGAAAAAAGAAAGTGCTTTCGCACTGTAACCGGTTTAACAGGAATTATCGTCATCAGCCTGACTATACCCACTGTAAAGCGAAGGCCTCTCCCATATTTCTCCAATTAACCTGGTTCTGCTAGCTGCATCCACTTGACCCCTGCGAACTTCTTAACCTCATCCGCCCACCTAACTTTCTGCCGCCCCCTGCTAACAGGAATAACCCTTGCCAATTTTGTCACTTCTCTGTAAGCTTTGAAAGTGTTCATTTCTGAAGAAAACTCTTTCATATGTTACACATTTTTTGTATTTATTTCTGTGCTTCTCCCTGTACTACTTTCCACACGATGCATTTTAAGGCCGCCCCTCGTTGTTTTGAGTGCTGTTGTGTCTGACTAGGTGTACATTGTTTAATTATTACACTTGTTTCTTAGTCCCAGTGGGTGCTGCTAATGGCACACGAAATGAACTGAATATTTCTGCACAACAGCAATGAAGATGCTCAGTAGAGCAACCAGGTTGACGGAGTAGCAGTGACATGCTGGCCACTTGACGCTTAACAGCGCACTATATTTTTAGTGACTGGCCTAGAAGATAACAAACCAAATGATATCAAGTGGTAGATAACATTTATGTTTAAAACATTATTTAAACCTGCCAAAGCGAAAAATTAGTGTCACATTCAGAGTGCGAGCTGATAGCTATAGCGAAGGCTGATTGAAGAAATAAGACGAGGTCAATTTAGAGCAAACCATTTGTTTAGTCATTCAGGTTCATTGATTATACGCTAGCATTTCTTCATTTCTTAAGTGTTCCGAAACGAGAACAAGTTGCTGCACTGTTTTTGGCTGCAGGGTACACTGCAGAGGTGCGATCCTCGTGCTTGTGCGTCGCACGTACGCGCTCATTTTTGTTTCTTTTCTTCGTGTGCAGTCGTGCACGTGGGCCTAAATACCCCCCATACGCTGCCCTGTGCACACGGAGAATGTTAAGCTTCTTGAGAAAACCGAAAATGGACACATTGTTCACTACACACAGTTCACTACACACAATGGACACAGTGTTCACTCAGTGGGCACATCAGCTGGCCGTCCGACAACATCACCATGAATCCCTTTCTGCTTTTTATGCAGATATTGATGTTTGGAACTGCAGTGACGGACAGTTCGACGGATGAAGCAGTGTACCAAATCTTATCGACTTCCCTACTTAAGGAGCGGTCCGATCTGGGATTCCTTTAATGGGCACATCGGCTGGCCGTCCAACAACATCACCATGAATCCCTTTCTGCTTTTATGCAGGTCAGTATTAAATATGGTTCTATTAGAACGAGTGATCGTCGCTTCGTCCAGCTGGTGTGCCCCCACAGTGTGTATACATTATTTTTGTGCATCCGCAATGTTTTTGTTGCTCTTCTCATGCTTTGCGGTGATGTCGAGCGTAATCCTGGGCCTGGTAATACGACAGAGCTGCTCCAGCAGTTACTCGAAAGACAGAAAACTATCCATAACCGGTTGGATGGCATAGATGCGAAGCTAAAGCAGGTAGAAGACTCTGTATCAGCGATAAAGGAACTAGGCGGCAAAATCACTGACTTAGAAAGCACTATTCAAAGCAATAAAAAGCTGCGCTAATCAGACACGGACGAAGGAAAGGTAGGACGCACACAAACGCAGACTGACAACTTTATTTCGTGAAGAAAACCAAGGCATATATACGCGATCTCCGCTACTATCTAATCACAAAAAACAGCAAGCGAAAAAGTGACGTGCACTAAAAACACAACATATCAAATTCTGCTGCAGAGATGATAAACATAACTAGGGCCGGCCCGCTAAGTAAACCAAAAATCTTCCAGTCTAATTGATTATCAGCACAACCATCAAATGGTAATGCACAGTGATGCAAGTCAAAACCCATAGTACAACATACCACCTTCTTCAGGCTGGACAACGAAGCATGGTATAAAACCAGGTCACACAAGCAGCTTAAACAAGCCACTGTGCATTACCATTTGATGGTTGTGCTGATAATCAATTAGACTGGAAGATTTTTGTTTTTTTTAGCGGGCCGGCCCTAGTTATGTTTATCATCTCTGCAGCAGAATTTGATATGTTGTGTTTTTAGTGCACGTCACTTTTTCGCTTGCTGTTTTTTGTGGTTAGATAGTAGCGGAGATCGCGTATATATGCCTTGGTTTTCTTCACGAAATAAAGGTTGTCAGTCTGCGTTTGTGTGTGTCCTACCTTTCCTTCGTCCGTGTCTGATTAGCGCAGCTTTTTATTGCATTGAACTATGAACCAACTAGCCCGACAAATTTTACTCAATACTTACTATTCAAAGCCTAGAAAAGAAACTGGTTGATCTCAAGGACAGAAGTCGCCGCAACAATGTTATTCTATATGGCATGATCGAAAAGGACGATGAGACTTCTGAATCACTCTCAGAGACTGTAACCAACTTATTTCAGGAAAAACTAGGGGTGGAGGTCTCTTCGATAGAGAGAATTCACCGAACAGGGCGTAAACAAGCTAACAAATTACGACCAGTAATCCTTAAATTATTTGATCACTGCGAAAAAGTGAGCATATTTAAGAATTGCCACAAATTCAAAGGAGAGAGCATCTCTGTATCTGAAGACTTCTCCACTGCTACAAGAACTATTCGAAGCACCTTTGGGATAGTACAGCTCAGGAAAGGAAAGAAGGCAAGAAAGTATCTCTTCTATATGATAAGGTTAAAATAAATGATGTCTTTCAGTGAGACAGTACTCTGAAGAAAAGGGTTCCTGTAACTGAAGAACGCCGCAGTCCAAAAAGGTCACAATGAAGAGATGACTGCTCTAAAGAGACCTTCCGTTGTATCAACGTCAATGCCCGAAGCATACTGAATAAAGTAACTGATTTAGAGAGCATGGTCCTTGCGCATAATCCCCACATTGTGGTCGTGACGGAAACGTGGCTGCACCCCGATATTGGCGACTGTGAAATAACACCATGTGGTTATAATATTTTCCGGAGTGACAGAAATGGCCGCGGTGGTGGCGTCGCCATTATGTACAAAGAGTCACTGCGGGTGTCAAGGTTGCCAAGCATTGGCGGGATAGAAAGTGTTATACTCAAAGTATTCCTTGAGAAATTTCATTTAATTATTGCGGGATTCTACCGCCCCCCGAATTCTCATAACATATTCCCAGAAAAGCTTAATGATTTCTTATGTCGGAACGAAATCTGCTCAGCCAATTTGTTGTTAACAGGTGATTTCAACTTTCCATCAATAATTGGTTGCCTGATACTCCAGTGGCTCTTACTGGTGCCTCCCAACTGTTTCCCGACGTAGTGTTTTTCATAACTTGACTCAGCTAGTCACCGAGCCTACCCGTGTACAAGATGACTCACAGTCAATTCTGGATCTTTTTCTTGTTTCTGGCAACCTGCTACACCGAACGCCTCGTGTGACTGTCTTTGAGGGGATATCAGACCACAAAATGCTACATCTAACTTTGGAACTACACCCTACATCAAAGCTTCTGCAGAGAGAAGTAATAGAGGGTTTACAAAAGTACGTCTGGCAACCGTAAGCGGCACGCTGATCCCGCGCTGGCCGCCATATTTTGTTCGCTCCATCCGTTCGCTTTGTGTCCGTCCGTCAGCGCTTGCCGTTCTGTTTGCGCTTTTCACGTTTTAACCTAGTGTGCTGTGCTTAAACCTCTCTTCGGTCCCTGGCGGTTTCTGTTAGCGACGCCTAGAAGCATATTTTGACAGCCAAGACGTGGCGGGGCCCACCGGCCGCACTGTCGAGCGCAGTTACAAATTGCTCTACGAGTCGTGCATGTGCCCCTCAGCAATCCGCAGCGTCACCCCTATCCAGGTACAGTATCCAGAGTTCTGTAATGAGGATTTTTTTTGGCTGTGCACCTTTGCTGTTTACTTAAACGCTTATGAGAGATCATCGCGAGTTTGTTTGCTTGGTTTGCGCAATCACCGTGGCTCATCCTACTGGAAGATACTTGGTTGGTGAAATGAGCGAGGATACATTTTATTTTATGATGAAAGGATCGTGCGTAATTTGACGTAAGTTGGACTGGCGCTTAGCACTTTCCTTCCCATGCCGTTGACGCAGTAGTTGGCATTAGTCTCGGAAATAATCAGGGGCTGCTAAAAAAAAAGTGCCATGGTAATTTGTGCTTCCTATGATTGAATATTGATTGGTGTGCGATAGGCGATGACGAGTTAATAAAATCTTTGTAATGAATTGATCAATTGATGAAATAAAGAAACGCAAAAAAAAGGAAAAAAATGGAAAGTAAGGATTTAAAGGTGTCAGAATAAAAAACCGGTGCTTGGTGATGCGAAGGAAGAAAATTTAGAATGTGTAATTGATTAATTGAAATAATTGAAGAATGTGTTCAAAAGCAGATTGTTGCTGACGCATGCGTATTGGTGTATAAAAATATAAAACGTCAAATAAAATAAAAATAAATAAAGAAATGATAGTAATATAACATAACATACATAACATACTACACTTGTGTGTAGTATGTTACTTTTGATGAATTCATATTTCACTGCATTGTATTCTTTTCGCCCCTCCTGCTAGGGCCCAATTAGGGCCTGCAGTATTTGGTAAATGAAATAAATAAATAAATAAAAGAGCTAAAATATAACATGTGAAGAAAGAAAACGTCGTGCGTGTGTGTGTATGAGAGAGAGCCACTATCGCGTTATACCTTTAACGGCGGAGCTTAAGTGACCCCCTAATTTTTCTATAACGATATGATATAATATAAATCTGATTTTATGAACACTGCCAGTTGCACAAAGCACAAACACTTCGCAGTGATGTGAGTTGACTTTTCAAATTTCTTTTCGTTTCAGCTGAGTTCCTCCTCCTCCGAGTTCCTCGAAGCTTCCAATGTCAGCGCTTTCATATGAGATTACGGCTTCAAAGGTTTACTTTCTAACAAAGGGAGTAAACAAGAAATCGACATATTTAAAAATTGCAGTGAATTTCAGGTAGCTGTGAATTAGTGAACCATCGGGTGACTCGAAAAAACACACAAAAGTGAAGCGCACGCTTCGTTATTTTATCGGCCGCGCTGGCAGGTATAAAACCTGAGCTGAGCGCTCTGGACGTGGACCGATCGAAACAGGCTACACGTGAGCATGTTACAACACACTAGTGGGATGTCATTTTTTCCTGCTTTTCTAGGCGTCGCGGGTTTGGCAGCCGCTTGATTTTGCAGCGTGAAACACGCATCTCGGGCGCACTAGACAACCGTATTGCTCTCTGCACCAAGCACTACCATTTCGTACGACTGTGAAAAGTAGTTTTGGTAATCAGGCCCATGTCTTAAATCCACAATGGTAAATGCAACCTACGTACAAAATGTTTTAAAGAACATATTGGCACAATAGCGTTCGTTATGCATGCATTGCTCCTTCTCCCGTGTCCTCCATCGCAGCATAAGCTTATCCTTCAAGTTCACAAGGCTCCATAGCGCGCAAAACAACCTTGCTGTTTTAAGTGATAGCCCATTCTGTGAGCTAGCTCCCAGTCAGAGGGACGTGCAGTAAGTGACCCTTGTAAAGCCGATTAGGACTGCAAACAAACGGTCGCATACACGCGTATACCTTGATTCCGTGCGCGTCTATGACGGTGTGCTGGCTGCAGAAGGGGACGCAACAACATACTGGCATCGTTCCGAATAGGGCTTGGAGCTAACAGCGACTGCTGTGATGTTAAAAGATGAAACAATCGCTTGTGAGCATTCCAATGCACCTTTCGGTGCATGCACGGGTTCTACAAAGGCGCACGTTGGCAGCGTACTCGATGGGAGGCGCGGGCGGATTGAACAAAACATGGCCGCTGCGCACAGTTTCTGTTTCTTTCACTAGATGGCGATAACTTTTGTAAAGCCTCTATTATCCCGATATTCTCACATGCAAGCGATGTCGATGTCTTAGATCTACTAGACAGTTCATTCTCTTCTTTTTCCCGCTTGTACGAACTACAGAGCATCTCAGTTGAGCGCATGTGACGATTCTTCAAAAACTTAGTTCACCAATGTATACGTGAGTTTGTTCCAAGAAAATGGGAAATTTTGCACAGTAGCAATCCATGGATGACAAATGATATCGCGCTTCTTCGACGTAAAGTAAAGAAAGCGAGACAGCAACACTCAAGACGTCCTTCTTTGCGGACTGCCGGTAAGATTTCCGTGCTACACCTGTCGTTGCGAAACGCTATCAGTAAGGCTAAACACCATTACTACACAGTTCGTTTGAAAAACCTCCTTCTTTCTTCTCCAAGCAAGTTTTGGCGATATCTCGCGCCACGCAAAAAATCGATTCTTGGTCTTTCTGCAGATACTGCAATTATGGACGATAAGTTAGAAAGAGCACAGGCACTCAATCAGTACTTAAGCTCCGTATTTATGCACGATGACGGCTGCATCCCACAATGTTCTTCTTTTGACAATTTGTCTCCAATCAGTAACATTTGTATAACAGAGGAAGGTGTGCTAGTTCTCTTGCTTAACTTAGACGTAAAGAAGTCGCCAGGGATTGACGAAATACCCAACACCTTCTAGTATATGCGGAATGGTGTGCAAAATACTTAACTTTAATGTTTAGAAAATCACTAGAACGCTCTGGATTGCCGTGTGATTGGAAACTTGCAATATCACTCCGATTCCTAAAGAACAAAACAAATCAGCACCTTCTTCCTTCCGGCCGATTTCCCTTTTGTGCACTTCAGTAAAACTGCTTGAACATATCATCAGCAAGCACTCTTTTTCAAGGAGAACCACGTCCTTCCTAATGATCAGCACGGGTTCCGCCGCGGTCTGTCCACAATAACACAGCTTATTGCAACAGTTCACGATTTAGCGGCAGCACTAGATAGGCATAATCAAGTTGATATTGTTTTTCTTGATTTCGAGACCGCGTTTGACAGTGTGTCTCACCAGAAATTACTGCAGAAGTTAAAACCTATACTCAAATATGATTGTCTTCTCTCATGGACTGAAGCCTATCTTTCGCAGAGACGTCAAAGTGTGGTTATTGATGGTATCCTTTCTGATGCTGTTCCAGTAGAATCCGGTATTCCGCAGGGCTCAGTCTTAGGGCCCCTTTTCTTTTTAGTATTTATTAATGACATAGTTCAAAATGTGCATGTTACAATATGACTAATCGCAGATGATTGCATAATTTATCAAGGAATTAGTAGCCCTGACGACCAACTCCTCTTAAACGATTCTTTATCTGCAATAGAAAAATGGTGCTCCACGTGGCAAATGACCCTAAATTCCAAGAAGACAGTAGCAATGACTGTGACACGTAAAAAGAATCCTTTAAGTTTTACATACCACATAGCCAATGAACCCCTCTTAGTTGTAAGCACTTTTAAGTACTTAGGAATCCACATAACCTCTGATCTTCGATGGAACGAGCACATATCGTGTATAGAAAAAAAAGCTTTACGACAACTACACTATCTGAGAAGAACGCTGGCACAATCCACACAAGAAATAAAGCTTTTAGCTTATAAAACATTTGTTAGGCCAATATTAGAATATGCTGTAGCAGTGTGGGACCCTTGGACCGAAACTAACAAACTTAAATTAGAAAATGTCCAACGCAAAGCAGCCAGGTTTATATTTAATTGTTACAGTTGGAAAGTTTCTCCAACAGCCCTACTGAAAACCGCAGGTCTTGAAGAACTGGCCTTGAGTCGTCATAGCGAAAAAGTAAAGTTGTTCTACTTATTTTATCACACTAAAATAAAAATAGAGGTAGGAATTTTAGTTGAGCACACATCTCGTCACCCTACACGCTCCTACCACTCTGAAAGAGTCGCCACGTTTTCGTGTAAAACAAATGTTTTTAAATACTCCTTCTTTCCCCACACCATCACTAAATGGAATGGTTTAACCACCGACATTGTCAATTGCGAATCCGTGAATCTATTTTTACAAGCTCTTAATGAAGCATAGGGCTCTTATGTTTCCCCATTTTGGGCCAAGTTTAATGCCTTTGTTCATTGTCAACTTAGACATCGTTTGTCAACTCTCTTGCCTCTGCACTCGGTTTTGTGTGGCATGCTCTGGTTTTGATTCTGACTGTTTCCTGCTTCTGTTGTAATGTTCATCTTGTTTTTACAAGGATGTTTGTACCCCACTCCTGCCTAAGGCCTGTGATACAGGACGGCAGTATTTGCTAAATAAATAAATAAAAATATGCAGTTCTAAGGTACAGCGCCCTTCCAAGCGATCATATGATTCAATCAAGGGACGATGATGAAGCGGCAGTGGCAGCTCCACGGCCAGCTCCTATTTCAGCGGAATGTGGCACTGTTAAGCAACAACTCTGTCCACGGCTTAAGAATATTACAATGTGCCTCTGCCTTTCGCCGCCCGCCAGACAAAACTCCGTGACCGCCAATGCCTTGGTTCTCGCTGCGTGGATCGAAGCTAATGAACCTGTCTTGTAAGGTTGACACACCAATCGCTAGCATGGTCGAGCTGTTATGGGCGCGACGAGAAAGAGGACCCGACATCCGAACGAGAAATTCCATTAATGCATTGTCTCAAGGTTTTCTGCCTAGACTCTCATTTTCACGGCCGAGGCTGTGAATCCGTCGCATCCAGCCGGCTCCAATACAATTAAGATTGTGGCTCGTGACTGAAAAGTCACGTGCAAAATTCCCTCTTCGAGATCATCGACCTGGTCAACTTGGGACTTTGCACTTTCCACTGGCGGCTCGGCACCGATCACACGTAATGACGTTGAGGAGAGGCATGGCTGGATCACTGTTTTTGCACTAAACTGTGTAGGGCTCCGCAGCCCCTTTATGTGTTTTAAACCGCGCGTGCGTCTTTCTATTTGTATTGTGTTTGCACGGGCAGCGCGAGTGTGCATGAGCAAGCAGATAATCTTGGGGGGCGTGATGTTAGCGGCGACAGACGAGGGTAGAGGGTAGGCGCCGGGCTTTTTTGCCCCGGCGGAGAGGCCGGCGCGGAGCAACCGGCGAGCGTCATGGGCCAGCAGGGTGTGCACGGACGACTAAAAGAAGATCGCCGACACGAAGATGGAAGCAGTGCCTGCAGGTACAGCCTAGGCGTATTCCTGTGAGTTGCTGTCCCGCGAGGAGCAATCTTTCTTGTGTCGCCGTTAGCGCTTTGGCCCCATTGCTCGTTTTATTCGCTCCGCAGTGTGTTTTGTTTCGCTGTGGTAAGGCCCTGACATTCTTCCCCTTTCCGTTGGTGTTCAATTGTCCGTTGGTGTTCAATTGTGTTCAATTTACTCTCGTTTACATTGTGCTGTGAAGACAACTTATCCTCTGTGAACAATGGGGATAAGTTGCTTGGAAGAAATGCTGTTTATCAGGAAAATTAGTTTATTGTAACTGTAAATAGCAGTTTTATTACATATGGTGCGAATAGGTCGAATAGGTTCTTTAAAGGGTCCATGAAAAGCTGATTACGAAAACAAGAAAACGCGCAAGTTTGTAAACAAAGGTGGCACTGCGATCGGCAGCGACATGGGGTGTAGGCAAAAGAGCAGCGTGCTTATACCACCTACACTGCGCCAAGCGACGTTGCCTTCGAAATGAGTTTGCGCGTGCGAATATTCTGAAGCGTAAGCTTCGCTTCTGCGTAGAAATAGTTCGGTTTATGGCTGGAGAGTATTTCAGCACGTTATCAGCCGATTACTGCTGGAATTACCTGGCGAAGAGCGCTGCATTTGCTTCCTTATCCGTGGCCTCAACAGCGTGCGGCGACTGCAGTGAGTGATTAAGTTAAATTAAAACGAGCAAGCGCAATGTACGAGAAAGACTAATAGTCCACATTGCTCAACTCCCGGGCCTATTCCTAGCGCATGCAAGGAGGACGACGATGCGAATGACTGGAAGTGCGTTTTCAAATGCCGACTCTTTTGACTGCGCGCCTTTGTAGCTGCTTCAAGCACTTTCTCTTAAGGAACAATATTATCGGCAACTATATATAGTGAACTAGAAATTACATTTCTAGCTCGCTTTACCGCCAACTTAAGTCATAAAATTTCATATTTAATAAGAACTCAGTTTTTTAGTAATTAACATGTTCGCATATTGCGCTGCCAACTTGTTTTCGCCTGCTCGATAAAAAAGACGTTTGACGTCTGTCTCATCTTATACGTAGCCAAGGTCATTCACAGGTTAATATATACATGAAGGCCTGTGAGAATGTTCTCATTTCTTTTCCCTTTGCTCTCTAGGAGAGACGCATGAGTGCAGATGCAAATTAATGTTCTCCACGATCGCTTGCAGCGAAATTTGCGCGATCTGCTGATGCTTTTTTTATTCGAATGCGCGTCATCTATTATGCTCATTTCACACCCCTCATAGCCAATTTAACTTTGGGACATTAAACTCCATGTACCATATATACTTAAATATTCTGGTTTTACATAGATATTGTATGTTTGTCTGCATCTTAATGACCTTCAATGAGAAATAACGGTGCGGGACTGCTCGGATCATAACGATGTTGGTATAGAATCGGTGATGAAGAGTCACCCGAAACTCGCGAAAGTACATAGAAAGAAAAAGCTACTTTACAATTAAGTCCGCGGGCCTGTTATATCGGCAATATCGCGCTGGAGTGACCGCTCAAGGTAATTGCAGTTACCTTCGCAGCAGCTTTTGTCTCTTTTTCTGTTTGAATATGGACGGGCAATACTGCAGGTGAATGAAAGTAGTGCAGCTTTCCTGCGGGATCATACGCACACGGAATATTGCGTCTAAAATTCTTAATTATGACTTAATAGTATATCAAAATGGGCATGAGCTGCAGGCGTTTATTGTTATTGCACTCTTCGTCGTGCCACCGAAAAGTAATCACGACAATTAAGGGTTGCAAACGAACTCATCTAATTGCAGTGCAGAAGTGCAACGCACGTTAGCCGCGAAGGTAATCCGTCACCGAAGTCTACTTGTCGCGCTCAATGCCGCTGCCCTTCGCTCTCATCTTTATCCGACCGCAAAAAACATGTTAAAACAAGTGCCATTTTGTTTTTTGTGCCTCGTGGCGCAACCAACCGCACCACAGCTTGCGGAAATACCGGTAATTATGCCCGAAAACGCAGCAAGCGCCCCGCATCCAATGCAGACAGTTCGGGCTTCTGCCTACACCACAAGTCACTTCTGTCGCCAGCGCCGCTGCATCTCCACTGATGTCATGAGCTGACGCTTGTTTATAAGTATGCCATCAGTTGTCACCGCAAAGCAAAAAGAAAAAAATTAAGCTACCTTTATTAGGTCCAAAGATATGGGCGATCGAAAATGATGCTTCTGCTCTCCCCTCTCAACATACCTCAACTAAGCCCATGCCAAAGCTCAAGAAAAAAAAAGTAAAGTCGTGACGGCGCCTCAGCGCCTCAACACAGCTCGTCCTGCCCGCGTAACTTGGAAATGTCCAATGAGTGAGCACGCCTAGCGAGCCCATGCTACGGTACCCATGCGACGTCACATGGGAGGTTCCCAACTTTTCCCAACATCAAAGCTTTCTCCAGCGACTCCTCTCTTCTCATCAGATGACCAAAGTAGTTAAGCTTTAACTTTAGAATTTGAAGCTCCAATGAGCAGGCTGGGTTTATGGCCGACAATATCAACTGATTTGATCTTCTGGCAGTCCAAGGAACTCTCAAGAGTCTCCGCCAGCACCACAATTCAAATGCGTCAACTCTTCGGTGGTCAGCCTTCTTCACAGCCCAACTCTCGCATCCATACATCACAACTGGAAAGACTATAGCACGAGTTATACGGATCTTGGTTGGCAGTCTGATGTCTCTGCTCTTTACTAGGCGGTCAAGGCTAGTCATGGCTCTCTTTCCCAAAAGCTGGCGTCTCCTAATTTCATGGCTGCAGTCACCTTCCGGGGTAATCTTGGAGCCCAAGAAGAGAAAATCTGTCACGGCTTCCACTTCTTGTCCCTTGATGCTCCAGGCCTTGATAGGGCAAGACGCCATGATCTTTGTCTTCTTAATGTCTTCTCACTCTCTTCTTGTACGCGCATCAGAAGTATCTTGACTTCCACTTCACTTTCTGCCATTAAAGTGGTATCCACTGCATATCCAAGGTTGTTGATACGTTTTCCAGCAATCTTCACTCCAGCTGAAGACTCGTCCAGCCTGGCCTTCCTCATGATGCACTCAGCATATAGGTTAAATAGGCAGGGTGACAGTATGCAGCCTTGTATCACTCCTTTCTCAATCGGGAACCAATCAGTAAGACCATGCTCAATTCTGACTGTGGCCTCTTGTCTTTCATATAGGTTCCTGAGAAGACAGATGAGGTGAATTGGAACTCCCATCTCTTGGAGAGCTTGCCACAATCTGATGTGATCTATGCAGTCAAACGCTTTCGCATAATCAATTAAGCAGACGTAGATGGATTTCTGGAACTCTCTAGCTTTTTCCATGATCCAGCAAAGGTTGGCAAACTGGTCTCTAGTTCCTCTTCCCTTGCGAAACCCAGCTTACAAGTCCGGAAGCTCCCGATCCACATACTGCTGCAGCCTACCTTGGAGAATTTTCAACATCACCTTGCTGGCATGCGAAATAAGCGCGATCATGCGGTAGTTAGAACAATCTTTGGCACTGCCTTTCTTTGGAATGGGGATGTAAACTGACCTCCTCCAATCTTGTGGCCACTGCAGGGTTGCCCAAATTTGCTGACATAAGGTATACAGAACGTTAACAGCGTCATAGTTAAGGTTTTGAAGCAACTCAGCTAGAATGCCATCAATTCCACTAGCTTTGTTCTTAGCAAGGCTGGCTAAGGCCCATTCAACTTCACTCTTCAGGTTGCCTGGCTCGAGATCAGTGATCACAACCATCTTATGTTGGGTTTGCACACCTGGGTCCTTCTTGTACAGTTCTTCCATGCATTCTCGCCACCTCTTCTTTATCTCTGACGCTTCAGTGAGATCCCTGCCTCGCTTGTCCTTTATCACGCCCAGCTTAGCACAGAAGCTTCATTTGATATCTATGATTGTCTTATACAGAGCTCTTGTGTTCCTCAATTGGCTGTTGTCCTCAACTGCTTGGCACTGTATGTTCAGGAAGGCATTCTTATCTCTCCTTGCTATTCTCTGAAAATCCGCATCGAGAACCTTGTACCTTTCTCTCGTCATAGTTGTCATAGTGAATGTTGATTTCTTTTTTGTAGTGAAGAGTAGTGGTCCCACGTGAGTGGACAAGGCCAGGGAATCCCAGGCGCCCGGTGTTGAAGTTCGCGGGCGAGGCGATGCACTACCTCATTGCCTGGGATTCCAGCGTGACTAGGAATTCACCTCAGCGTGACAAGTGTTGGCACGTAGTTTGGTTAGAGCTCTGTGCAGATCATCCTGCAGTTCTTCAGGAATGCGACCCGTATGAATGGCGCATATAGCCTGTATTGAATCAGTGTATGTGATATATCCCGACGGGTTATGGGGGGTGTTTGTGCGAGGTCTTGAATACTAGCGACTATTGGCAGTGTCTCGAGAGTCGCTGTAGGAGGAGGATCTATGTAAGAACCGAGGGCATGCGTCACTACATAGCTACAGCTCTCAATTGAGCAAGCAGCCGCTCCGACGTCAGTTCGGGATGAATCTGTGTAGACGATCGTGGAATCTGTAGGGTGAACATGATTTGCAACGCGAGCGGATTGTCTGCCTGGGTTAGAATCGGGCGCAACGTTTTTTGGAATGGGGGTTATTTTGAGGTTATGCTGGAACGAAGAAGGAGGGGTTTTTATAGGGAGGTCGATAGGTTTGAGTGCAACCTGCTGTAGTATCCAATGTCCTTGTTTGGTGCTAGAAAGACGTGCCATTTGCCGGTCTCAATGTTGCTGTATGAGGTCTCCCAGGGATAAGAACAGCCCCGTAGAGTATAGGCGCTCCGTGGACGTATGTACAGGGACGTTAAGTGCAGCCTTGTACAATACATGAAGCGCAACCTCAATCTTACATCGTTGGCGACAGGTTAGAGTGAGGTAAGGAATTGTATATAAAATTTTGCTAAGTGCTAATGCGTGGACAAGCTGCCTGACTTGACCCTTACGTAGCCCAGCGTACTTATTGACTATGCGGCGAACTAGATGCGTAAGCTGATTGCACACTTTAACGGTTGTAGATACATTGGCCTGATTAGTTGACTCATGGATATGAAGTCCAGGGATCCAGCAGGACGATACGCGAGGAATGGGGTACCCTGCCATTGCGAGATTGATTAGCTGGTTATGTTGGCGTTGATAGCGAGTTTTTGCAATCAGCAGCAATTTGGATTTTTCAGGTCCTGGAAATAACCCTACTTTAACAAGATAGCTAACGACCACATCGATACCTTGCTGTAGGGTCTCCTCTACTGCTCCAGGAGACCCAGAAGTGCACCAAAGAGTAAGGTCATCTGCATAGAATATTGTATGTTTTAGGTTTGGGATAGACGCTAGAATACGAGATAGGGGAGCCATTCCAAGGTTAAAAAGGGTGGGCGACAGAATAGCGCCCTGAGGAGTATCACGTGTGAGGGGGAAAAGATCAGATATAGAAACGAGGAGACAGTACTTGGCCGTGCGGTCGCGGAGAAATGCCGCGAGGTAGCCGTAGATCTTTGGACCACAGCCAGTAGAGGCAAGGATTTTTAATAGAGGATCGTGGGCAAGGTTATCAAAAGCCTTACGCACATCAAGGGCCACTATGGCTTGGATCTGGGAAGAGGGCGGAGGGTCAAATTTATGCGTGAGGAGAAAAAAGGTCCTGAGTAGACACACCTTTTCGGAAGCCAATTTGTTGAGGGGAAAAGAAATCTGTGGATTCAAGATGAGCCTCGAGCCGACTGAGCACCATCCGTTCCATGGTCTTTCCCAGACATGATGTTAAAGAAACTGGGTGGAGGTTTCGAAGCACAGTTTTTTTGCCTGGCTTTGGAAGTAGGGTTATAAATGATTGTTTCCAAAATGCTGGGAGTGTGCTTTCTTCCCAATGCAAGTTTATAATGCTCAGATAATATTCTTTTTTCGAATGAGTGAGTGTGTAATCTGGTCATCACCTGGGACTGACTTTCGCTTTAGCTGTTCTAGTGCCCAGTCAAGATCCCAGAGGGTAAACGGCTCATCGAGTTCTGTATTGGAAGCCCCAGTGTACGGAGGATAAATACTAGGTAGGGGAGGAGGAATGTAGCAATTGCAGAGTTGGGCTGTTAAGGCATCCGCGCCTAGTTGCGAATAGTGCTTCACGAGTGGGAACAGGTATATATATATATATATATATATATGTATATATAGGCTTTTCGACCGGAACGTTGCGTTCAAAGCTAGCCACGCGCATTGCTCACCTCAGTGGTTGTAGCACTTTCCTCCAGCAAAGACAGATGGCGCCAGCAGTTATTCTCGCCGAAAAGTCGCTGCTGGCGTCTTTCGCCGCCTCAAACTCTACGTACGTAGTTGTTGTTGTGGCTGTAGGAAAAAAAGAAAATAAAATGCACGGGCCTGCTACTGGCTCTGTAGCTGAGCCACCTCCGCTGCCTCGTGCGGACAGAAGAGAAAATTGATAAGAAAAAAAGAAGAGGGAGAGAAAGCCGCGCGCCGCTACAACAGCTGTCGTCCGCCACCACCGAAGCGGTGGCGGGTGCAATGACGGCCTACAGCAGATAAAAATCAGTGGCTGGCTAGCCCCCGCCGCAAGCGGCGTTGATCTACCGTCCCAGCCCCGTAGGGCCAGGAACTGCCACCCTTCACCATCCAAAAAAACTCTACACAGAGAGATCTGGTTTTTCATCATGTGCAGCCAAGCACCATTGCCCAACTTAATACGCATCAAAAGGGTCAACAACAAGCAAGTTTTGCGCGCTGTTTCGCCGTAAATAAGCCTCCGGTTGAAGCGGCAGAATTTTTCAGAAGGGTGCCCGATAAAGTTGCAGAACACTGTGTATATAACGTCCCAAAGCAACTCAGGCTATGAGAGACGCAGTAGTGGAGGACACGGGTAATTTCGACCACCTGGGATTCTTTAACGTGCACTGACATCGTAGAGCACATGGGCGCCTTGCTTTTCGCCTCCATCGAATAGCGGCCGCCGAGGCCGGGATCCGATCCCGCGTCCTTGGGAACTGTAGTCGAGCGCCGTAACCACTGCGCCACCCCGGCGGGGTGAAGTTGTCATTGAGTAAGCGCGATCATCTGCACATACACAACCGCGTTTATATCACATCGAGCGGGACAGTCAGCCCAGCAATGCTTTATCAAAACGACGTAGCAGAAGCAACAGTGCAAGACCCGCCACAGCAGGCGTCTACCCCAAAAAGTTGACAGCTGTGCTGTTCTCGGAGTTTTCACACCCTCGTGACCTATTGCCGCCTCCGTAGACAGCGCAATTGACCATTACTGTAGCAAATTACAGTGTTCACAGCACCTTGGATCGTCCGAACTACCCAAACGGAACCTCAACAGACGACGACGATGACAAAGGCTATGGCGGACCGAAAGCGGGAAGTCATTTTTCCCGTCGTCCCCCGCGCGGCAGCCGACAGTGAATACAGCGAGATCGAATGTATACCTTTGTGACCAAACCCATGGAGCTTCCTCCATGACCAAACCACGGTGGACCAGACGTTGTTCGTGACAACTGAGCCAGGAACTAGTTCCGTGACGTTGCCCTGTCGGATGTGAAAAAAAAAAAAAAAAGAAAAGTAACTACGTGGATCACAGTCGATCTCACGTTGCACTGAGGCGCCGCCAGCTGTAGCAGGCATAGAGTATTAACTCTATGGTAGCAGGCTTCCAAACAGTGTTGCCAACTCAAAAATTAAAAACCCGCAACAGGAACTCCCAAAACCCGCTAAATACCGCTAAATGTATTTTTTTGCCAAAAAATTTCATTTTTATACATTTTATTATGTTTGTAAATAAATATAACTAATAATATAAAAAAGAAAGAAAGAACTTTTTCTTCTTCGACTAAAAACCGTCGACTATAGTATTTATCGACTAGAGACTGCGTACTTTACGCTAAAGTTCAAAAATATTTTTTTTTTTTAAGTTTCAGAAATGGAAAGTACTGAATAGACACTGATGAGTCCTGACTGACTACAGGCACAATCACAGAAAGATGTCTGCTTCATCTACAAGCGACTGTCCACTCGTACCGCTGGTCCCAGGTCCAGGTGGGCTTCCAGCTCTGTTGGCAGCGTACGCTTCCATCGTGCCGATCTTTTGAACTAAATTTGGCGGCAGTTCGTAGTCTGCATTTACCCTGCCTCCGGAGTCCGGCTCGAATAGTCAAGATGGCATTCATCATATGTGTTGACAATGTTCCTCTGTTTACATTTGATAACGTTCAGCTGACTGAACAGGCGTTCAACTTCTGCGTTGGACCAGGGCAGAACCAGCATGGCAAGAGCAAACTCGGCCAATTCGGAGAAGGGATTTTTGTCGGAAGCGTCCCTGTATTTGTTGACTTCGTCCCAGAATGCAACTGTGCTCGCACGGTTATTCCAGCTGACTAGAGTGAGCTTCTCCCATTGCAGTTTAATGGCAGCGATTTTTCCTTGTGGCAGATCCAGGAATTGCTAAGGGGCACCAACGAGTCTTTAACTACACGAAGTGCATCCCCAACTGACAGCAGGGAAACTTGTCTGAGTATTCGCACGTAGTCAGGTAATCTTTGCTGGAGCTGTTTCAGCAGATGAGACAAAACTCCGACACACCGCTGTCTAAATACGAGCTCGGCCTTTCTCGAAAAACCACCCTTTCTCAGCTCTTGCAGCTTTTTTTGAGTCTCGTAGCCGAGGTCCGACGTCATATTAACATAGCCGTCGACGCTTGAACTGAGTGGGTCTGCACGGCACGTAGGCACGACGAGCTTTTTTGACAGCCCTTCAATTAGTAATGTTAGGTCACTTAGCAGCTTTAGGCTGTCAGCCGAGCTGGACTCAAACGCCTTGTTCACACTTTGTACTTCTGCAAGTATCGGCTTTACAAAAACAAGGTAAACCAAGTTCGTCGTGTCGCACCTCATCGAATGTAGGAGTTCTGCTGTGTAACACTTCTCAGTTATCCTTGCAGCTGCAAAGTGTGACAATTCCTCCCATTGCTCCAACACTCTACCGACCGCTGTTTCAACCGACAGCCATCTGGTTTGACAAGACTGCATTATCTTAAGCGGATCGTGTACGTCGTTGAGTCTTCGATAGAGTTCCCGGTAAGACAGCTGTCTTGATGGTGACCGAGAAAACCAGTTGTAAATTTCGCTCACCAAATATTCAAGATTTCTGGGAAGTGCTTCCGCCACGGCACTCGAAACCGCCAAGTGCACCGAATGGCAAACGCACCTGACCAACAAGAGATGAGGAACATCCATCTTAAGCTTCTGATACACTCCGTTATTGACACCTACCATCACACTGGCGTTGTCTGTCCCTATTCCCATCATTCTACGCAAGTCAATTCCAAAATGAGCCAGGCATGTTTTCACTGCATCAATGATTGACCGAGCTTTCGAGTCGTCGAGCTCGACAAAACTTATAAAGGTCGACACTACTTTGCCCATCGTTTCGCTGTAGTACACAATGACGACTCCCAATTGCTTGGTCACAGAAATATCCGTTGATTCATCAAGAATCAGGCTGTATCGCCCAGAGCCTAAGTCGGACAGCAAATGTTCAATGAAGTTAGGGTATGGTCAAAGCGCTGCACTTTGATCGGTGAAGCTGGAGATGCTTAGCTTCCTCGCTGTCGCGAAACTGGCTACAGCACAGCTCACTAAGGTGATCTGAAGCAATAACTTCGGAGTGCGCGCATACGAATAAAGCAGGGGACCCTTCGGCAGTGCGTGACTTGTCACACTTGCGACTTACAACTCCTAGAGTCGTCTGCCTTCCGGACGAAAACGGCGCTGTAGCCGAGAGGTGCTTCTTCGTTGTGGTGTGCGCGGCCAAATCCACACGTTTGGCAGAAAGCTCAGTCTTGCAGTAACGGCATCGCGCTCGTCTGGAATCATTTGGAACTTCCAGTAACCAGTCTCTAAGCTTAGGGTCCTGCAGCCACTCTCTCCTGAACTTCTGTGCATACTTTACAGGTCCCATTTCTCCCGGCAGGTTCGAAGACTAGGTTCAAAAGTGCCGCAGAAATCGATTCAAGGCGTGTTGCGATGTTCCCCACAGTTGTATAGCGGCATTTCAGCGACGTCATGCGCTCACAGCGACATGGTGACGTTTTCTTGCAGACGAGACTGGAATTTTAAGACATGTTTTCTGTTCAGAAATAAAATACATTTAACTACCAAAAACCGCCAAAAAAACAGCCAGAAATTCTTAAAGATCGCTAAAAGTTCCGCCTCCCGCAATACATGATTTTTGCTAGCTAAATAGTGTAAAAACCCGCTACATTTAGCCGGAAAACCGCTAAATTGGCAACACTGCTTCCAAAAGACCGCCGCGGTAGGGTGGCTAGAACTTGCCGCGGAGAGATTCCAGTATGACCAGACCTTCTTTATTGGAATGCTCCGTCGCTTCTGCGCATGCGCCAGCTGAAAAAAGTGAGGAGGAATAACTTGCCGGATGTGACGTAGCCTTGTTTTGTTTTGTTTGTAAAATGTCTGCTGCTTCTCGTCGCCGTTTCAAGCGATAGGTCGATAGCTGGTCGCCGGCTCCGTGATCGCTCGCAAGCCGGACCAGGGTTGCCAGATTTGGCTACTTTATGCCAAATTGGCTACTTTCTGAGCCGCCTGGCGACAAAAATTTTGGGTTGGCTACTTGGCTACTTTCTGGCTACTTTGAAAAATTTTCGCCTATTCCAACGAGCCCGTTTGCGCGCTGTTCAGGATGCTCATTTTTATAGATAGACAGATAGCAAATAACGGTAGCGCTGCAATACAACCAACTGTGCATGGTAACGGCTGTCCCCATCCAGTTTCAAAGGGGACGCTCTTAACATCCATCCAATAAAACCCCTTGATAATTTGAAAGTAGCGACACTCTCCCCCGCGCCGCGCTTTCCTCCTCAATTCTCCTAGCGCGGGGCGGCTGCGAGCTCTGCGCACGACACGCTTTTTCTACCTGGTGCCCGCCGGCCGGCCGCAGCAGTCAGTGAAGCGCGCGTTTTTGGTCCAAGTCTGCGCTCCAGGATCTAGTACTGCCTCTGACTTTGTCCGTTTGTTTTTTTTTTTTGTTTTTTTTTTAGCGTGAACTCTGTCACCGCGGTAAAACTTCGCAAAACGAGAAAACGACCCAGGCTGGTGCTTTGAACTTTAAGATCAGAGAAAGTCAAAGCGGCTGCTTAGTCAATTTCGCTTTCTTTTTTTTTTTTCGCAAAACGAGAAAACGACCCAGGCTGGTGCTTTGAACTTTAAGATCAGAGAAAGTCAAAGCGGCCGCTTAGTCTATTTCGCTACTTTCAAGCTATCTTGGGTAAGCATAGTGTATGTCACGTAATAAACCTTTAGTTTGGATCATTGGTAAATATACACTTACTTTGACCAACTACGGGCCAAATTAAATGATATTTAGTAAACCGCACTTGAAACCCAAATTTGCACTGCAGCATCGAGTCATATACCGTTGGAAAGCTTAGGCCAAGTGTAATGACACTGTGGTAGTTAGCGATCCTCATTAATCTGCGTTAAATATTTATTTTGTATAAAACCTAACTTTGAGCTAGACGATCAAGTCATACCATTGAAAAGCTTAGGATGAATCTAAATGCTCTGAATTAGCGATCCATATTAGCGTTAGTGAGCTATATGCAATCAAAACCGTATACCTTTCATATACCGAGTCATAGACCTTTCGAAATCTTAGGTTGAATGCAAATGAGTTGTGCTAGTTATCGAACCGAATTAATTAGTGTTAATTATTTAACTGCACTTAAAGCCAAATTTTGCATTACAGATGGCCAACAAAGGGCAAGTGTAAACGCATTATGCTAGCTAGCCAAACTTAGATAAACATCACAACAGAGCTAACACACTAACTAGGCTTACCACGAACTGCTTCGAAATGTTTTTCTTTGCCCGTGCATATTTGCGTGCAGTAGGTCTTATTTAGCGTGCACCCGCTGACAATAAATTAGTCATGAGTGCATCTTCCGTCCATGGGTTTGTCACATCAGTGTGAAAGTGGCTTTTGCACTCTAGTTTGTTCAGTGAATAAAACAGTTGCGCACTTTCAATGCGATCAAGCAGCGCGGACAACCATTCATTGACCGCAATTCGCCGAACATTATTGGGCACTGGTGTCAAGAAAGCTTACGAATATACTTGGTATACCTATGAAAGAATGATTTCTATATCTCTAGGCAAGGTAAACGCCTCCCGATAATGTAATATTATACTTGAGAAACCGAAGGTTCCCGTCCAACGCCTAGTAGTCATGATCAAAAAGAAGTGTGTGTAAACATGTGAACACCCCCTGCACATTGGCCGTATCCTTGATAATCCCAAACCATGATTGAGAAGGTCAACTCAACTATTTACGGCAGGCCTGAACATCGCACCTGAGTGGTTGCAGTTTCGTTTCGTCGTGTTCTCCTTTTGTAGTCATTGTTTGAGACGTCCAACTCCACTAACATTTTATACTTACATTTTCGTGGACATAATTTTATGCATTTTATACTGTTTCTATAATGATCACAGAGAAGTTTCTGATAACATGTGTGTTTATCTGGTCAGTTTAGTTTTATGTCTGTTTATATAATATCGCAATATTATATAATGTTTATATAATACGCAGCCAGTTTTTTTTTTCGGAAAACTTTTCTATGGGATTTAGTTGCTATAAGACGCAACTGGCATTTGTTTCTTCACGAGCGTTGGAATAAAACGACTATTAAACGAATGTTTTTGGTTGTCTTTTTGCAGTGAGCGCTCTATTTACTGCCCCATGCATGGCCCCATGGTACCCATGGCTCCTTTTTGGCTACTTTTTATTGCTCTTCCTCTGGTTGGCTACTTTCTGGCTACTTTTTCCATTTTTGTGGCGACTTTTCGTTTTTTGGACCTGGCAACCCTGAGCCGGACATGGCTGTGGCGATGGTGGCGGACGGGTTTCTTGGCATTGTAGTTTGAATATCGTAGCCGTGTGGCCGTACGTGTTCCTTTCCACTTGTTATAATACTCCTTGAGCTTCGGCCTGCTGTTCGTCAAGCAGCATGCTGTGATATTCCCATGCGTTCTCTTAGTTACAGATAGCACCATCTCCGACCTGTGGATTCTGCGACGCTAGTTCTGCAATGCGTGTCAGCCCGCTCTTGTCGATGGAACATGCCTGCAGTATGTCGCAAGTCAAGTACTTACTTGCATTTCCCGAAATTTACGAGAGTCACTGCCTTTGGATCATCCGGAAGTAAGGTGTACAGCGCAAGTAGCGCAACACATGGGATGCGACAAACTCGTCTCCGGTCGAGTGCGTAGTCGAATGGAATCTCGCTGTCATTTTTATCGTTGTCCTCGACTTCGACACCACTATTTAGTAGCAGTGGTAAACTTTAATCACCTCGAAATACCAGTATAAAAAGGGGCGTCGTTCCGGTTGGTGTTCCTTCAGGAAGAACGTTAGTCACTACTTGACTAACGTTCTTCTTGAAGGAACGACTCTTCATGTCAGTTCTAAATCCCGGATCCTAAGACGTGTGTATCGTGGAAGCTGGCCACCTGCCGATAATGCTCAATGTATACATATGGCTGGACCTTGTTTGCAACATTTCTAAAATGTTTTGTTCGTTGTAAAGTTCTGCATGAAATATATGCGTATAACCTTTCTTGTATTTAAAACAGCATTTCGCGCACCAAAATCATCTACTACAGGTCAGTGCTCCATAGATTCACAATTCTCTCACCTTTTAGAACACTGCAGTGCCGTTAATTTATGACCTGATCTATTTGCAGCTATAAAAATAACTGCTTTGAAAGGGCTCGTGTTGTTATATACCATTCGCGTAGGCCTGTGTAACTTTGATGCCACAGTTCCTTATTGCGCCCCGCCGGGGTGGCGCAGTGGTTACGGCGCTCGACTACTGTTCCCAAGGACGCGGGATCGAATCCCGGCCTCGGCGGCCGCTTTTCGGTGGAGGCGAAAAGCAAGGCGCCCGTGTGTGTGCTGTGCGATGTCAGTGCACGTTAAAGAACCCCAGGTGGTCGAAATTTCCGAAGTCCTCCACTGCGGCGTCTCTCATAGCCTGAGTTGCTTTGGGACGTTAAACCCCACAAACCAACCAACCAACAGTTCCTTATTGCACATTTTCTTGACTCCTCCTTCAGTTTAAAGCATCTGAGCAGTTAGTGGCGATGTATGTACCGAACCATCGCGACCCGCCAAAGCTTATTAAGACGAATAAATGACTGAACCTCATTTTCAGTGAGTAGGATTGTTTTATTTTCTCTCAAATAGTCTGTCTGGTAAAAAAAGAAAAAAAAATGCACACCTCATTCTCCACTTACCAGAACTACGAACTAAGAAGAGAAAACATTCTCCTCAACATTGTTTAGTCACAGTGGCTGTTGGCTACATAAAGGGCTGATTTCCTTTCTGTTGTCTGGCCAGTAACTTAATGACAGCTTCTGTTCTGGTAGTCTTGATGCCATTGGCACTATAAGGAGGTTCTCACACTGCTTCACTGTTTCATCACATTCCACATGACAGATACGGTAATGCTGGTAATTCTGCATCCGTTGCTGTAGTCAAGGGTGGCACTGATGAATACGCTCAGTGTTAAGATAGATGTCTCCATAGCTCAGTTGGACGATCCATGTCTGCACTTTGGACTTGGATGTAGGACATACTGTTCCTCAGGCACGAATGCAGTCGGTACTCAGGCATACTGCCTTTGGCAGCATTGCATGTTGTGTATGAAATGGCATAGTGTGCAGAAGTCCAAAGCATTTTCTGTACAATGTAGCAAATGCTTCACATCTGAAGGACAGTCTGCTGACTTTTTTCAACTATATTTTCTTTGTGGCAGTCGAACACTCCGCGTCCAGATAAAAAAAGTATACCTAGCTTTAGGGGTAAGAAACACGGCAGGACATTTTAAAATGTAAATTTTCGAAATAGGAATGTTGCTTTGAATATCTTTGAAACTTGACAGTAAAAGATGATGTAACTGCCCGCTGCCTAGATAGCGGGCAGTAACGAGCCCACCATTAAAATGAAGGTCAGTGATGCAGTGATGCCCAACACTCAACCTAAGGGGTATGTACAGCCCCCTTGTTTTTCTAAGATATTTTGTTATTTTTTTTTTGCACACTACTGAGAATTTTATTAATAGCGCTGGGAGACGAGCATGTATGCAAAGGGACACATTGTCTTTAGCTGGCTTATGGTGGAAGAAACTATGACTTCCTCATGAAAGAGAGTACGGCGAATACAATAACAATCCTAACTTCAAAGCGACAGAGCCACGGTGCAAGTATAACTATCATGCCACAAGATGGAAGCGACGCTATGTGATCCCCAGTGGAAGCCTATGCCTTGCTGTTTCACGGCGGCATAAGGCAGTATGTTTGCAGTTGTAAGGATTTTGCAATGTCATGCATACAATATTGCATCATTGGATGCTCAATGCACCTGCGTGAAGTGCCCACCAGAGGTGAAATTCTACCGTTTATTCCAACAGCAGCAGGAGCACTGGGAATTTCTGTGTGCATTGCATAAAAGGCTGCACGTGTATAGCTTTATGTTGATCTGTTATATCATGGTGCAAAGGTGCACATGTTTTGCAGCATTCTTAGGTTTGCTAGTAACCTGAAATGGCATATAGTTTCTCAACACATTTTATGTAGTCCTTGTTCTTTAGTTTCTTTTTTTTTTTTTTCATAAGTACGACCTCTGCCCTTGTGTAAAGTGTTCATTTGCAATTTCTCATCAATGTCGGAGTCATAAATATTGCTTGTCCTATGCGACACATCAACAAAAATAAATATAACAACTGCTTCCCCTCTATAGTCTCGGATACAACTTAAGTCTGCAGTAACTGCCATGCACAATTTCTTCGTCACAGAAAATAGTCTCCAGCTGAAGAATACCATCAATGCTTCTTGCTTGTTTGGTGTACTTACACATCAAAAACTGACTGTTTACCGTTCAGTGGAGTAAAACACATGCCGGGAAACATTCATTGGTCATTGTTAGCAACTGCTGTTTTCTTTAAGTTCTATCCTACTTATACCATCCATGTCACACCCCCAAACCTAGATATTTAAAATAAAATAAAAATAAAAAAAAGAAATAACAGGCGGCCGACACCACAGCTCTGAGAACTGCTCGCTAAAGAGGCGACATGCCCGCTCCAGGTGGAACCAGACCTCCGTCCATACTCTTGCAAGCACTTCGTGAATTCCCAGGTTTTGACACCTCTCCTCTCCTCTAATGTTAGTGCGTGGGGGAGCCCCTGAAGGTGATTTAAATAAGACGAATAATGTTTCATTACAGCTATAGTTTAAAGCACTCAGTTACTAATTTAAAAATAGCTATTAGTTAAATAAGGCTGGTCATATCTACCACAGCTAAGAAAAATATTTTGCCCATAGCAATGCCGCCACCATCCCCAGCTTAGAGAAAATATAAATTCCTGCAAAACAGATATTCTGTTACTATTGTCATCACAGGGAAAGATCTACAGAAATATGCCATTATTTTTACTCTTCTCCAGCAGCAAACTTCCCCTTGTTGTATGGCTAAGTACTATTAGAAATTTCATATGTTTAGTAAGAAAGCAGGCAGAATTAGAGAAAACACACCCACAGTTGCATTTCTTGAGAAATTGTAATGAAAAGAATGCCTTCACTCAGTTCCTTGGCTGGGCTGTACACAGCTGAGAAATTTCGATGGGCAGTATGTAAAAAAAAAAAAAAAAAAGAAAGAAAGAAAGTAGTAAACTTCGGAGGTTCACCGAAGTACAGATGCCTGTGGGACTAATGTGCAGCAACTCAATTTTTTTGTCTAAGTTATCGATTAGATATAGAATAGCTTCTCAGCTTTTACATCCTTCCAGTTATTTAAGTTTTGCACTGCTGCTTCCCTAAAGGGACGCTGCAGTCAGCTTCATCCTACTCATCTAAACAAAATCGTTATGTGGATTCTTCCAGGTAGGTTGATATTTTTTTGGCAGCAAGAGGTGCATTTATTACTCCGAAAACAATCAAAATGCAACATTTGATTTGCACCTGTGGTGTCATGACCAAAAGAACTACTTTTAGAGTAAAACCCATTCGCAGCACGAATAAAACAACGACAAGAAGGCAGTAAGCTTTGCTCTCACAGAAATGGCGTAGAACAGTCTGAAAAATTGTTGTGGCCTGTAGCACAGCATGGCTGCCCAAGAAGACAGAGTTACGGACTCGGCCGATGGAAGCCCCCAGCGTTACCAAACTACCCCCTTCCCCTCTGACCTACAAGACTAGTGGAATAAGGGAGTAATTACTCATAAGCATCCACCAAAGCACAGCGATAAGGCTGCAAGGGAAAGCTATGCAGCTTTATCAAAACCTCTTTGGTTGAAAAAGCTGCATATCTTTTCTTGTAGCAATAGGGCTGCCATCGGTTGGATGGCAATGAGTAATCACTTTTTATTGCAAGTCTGCTTAACCTTGGAGGGTTTCCCTAAGGCATATGAAATGAGCATTAGACGATTTTTTTTTTTCAGTAACCACATGTTGAAATGTTTTCTGTCTGCATGGTCTTGCTTTGTGACTAAACTGTGCACAAGTGGAAGTTGATGAAGACAGTGATGCGCAGCATGAGAAAGTGGCTGTATAATGCGTGCAATGTCAAGGTGAAGCTATAGCTTAGTTGTTTAATGCAGCGCCCAGAGAATCTGACCTGTATAGCTTGCCATGGGTTCAAATCACATTCGTAGCCGTGTGCCATTTATATGCTTTTTATTATGCACCCATCACATGGTGCGTGGCGTCACACTCCGACGACAAGAGAGTGGCTTTAGTGCCTCAGGGCTTCAGACCAGAAATTTGCTTGCAGGCAATTTTTATTTCTGCGCATGCACCATACTGTTGTACATGCACATGGTCACAATTCAGAAAATGTCATGTAGCCATCACAAATTTCTCCAGGAGAGTCCCCTTAATCCTTACGAGATGCAGCTCATGCTGCAAAACACACTTATCATCAATCAGTAGTGAACGGCTGTGTAGTCGTGCATTGGAGATCTGCCGGAGTAAACATTAAGTAACGTCACCGCGGTTTACTTACAAAAGTGGCCATTGGTGGCTTAGCTGTATTTTAGTTTCCATACTTTTGTAATCTATAAAACTTTTACCATAGAAAAAGCCTGTGTTTCATTATTAGAACACAGTAATTTATTGGTACAGACCAAGTTCATTTTGCCCTCACTATTCCCTTAAGTTGTTCTCATTTGGATGTGGATAGGTCAAGAGAGCTGTGCATACAGTACAGGCAGATGATAAGGAGGAAGGGGAAGAAACCGTAATGACATTCATGGTGAGCTTTATCATATTGATCATATTTATATGCTGTGAGCAAGAACGTTCTGATGCATTCTAGCACTGCGAGGACGAGAAAGCTGTCTTATTGAAAGGTCAGGACACTGATTGTGGGAAGGTGCTGCTGAGAGGTTTGTAATGAGCAGATCCTGTTTAATTCATCAGCAAGCCTCACTGCACCATAATTACGATATGACATAAACGGCCAACACTGTTAAGTTGCGCTGACATATTCATGCGTCGTATGTCATTTTTGGTTGCTGTGTGGGCTTACACATATTTTTGATGCGATACCCAAAATGTGAGCTCTTTTTTTTTTTTTTTTTTTTTTTTTTTTCCTTCTTTCGTGCAGATGTCCGTGCTTAGGCTACACATGACCACCTCTGTTGCATATGCTCTGGTCGACGGCTGACAGAGATGCCCGTTTAGGTAACTTTTGGGTCGTCGAACATCGGACCTTCACATTTGGATGAATCCACCGTCAACTGGTTACAGGAGAATGATTCTCTCCTTGCTGCTCCTCCAGGAGAAAAACCTAGCACATCTAATCTGACCCCTTTCCTGGCACCTACACGCCCTTTTTTTTGTTGACCAAAGGTGTTGCCGTATATATGAAATAAATAATTGAAGCAACATAAATCTCGACAATCTGCAAAATATGCTTGCACATTTAATGCTATTACATTTAACCTAGCGACCACATTTCGTGACATTCTGTGAATTGCAATGCATGTCTGCTAATTATTGCGATTCCTGTATGTGTTGTACCAGTGTACCTGGGCAGCTGTTTTTCCTCTTTGTGGCGAAGTTGCGAGTCTTCTGTTGGAGCAAAGATTGTGTTACCTCAGAATATTTTCTCACATGCATCAGTGCATACTTTGCTTGAATGCTTCAGTTCACCCTTTTAAAGTGACACTGAGGACAACTCCATTGAGTCATTGGTCTCAGTAAATATTTGATTATTTCACTCATTATGGCTGTGTTGTCCGGCAGCAATTGTGGCATATAGTATTTATTGGTGAGAAAATTTAAATTGGAAGCCTTCCCATGAGTCGATTCATGATGACCTTGCTGAAAAGGACGTGTCACTGCCACATTAGAGTGGCTCACGACACAATATATCTTGCAGTAATCTGCACCAAAACTTCTGTGTGGAAGCATGCATTTTACTTGCAAAATTGGCCGGTAATGGCAGCATCTTTGTTCTGTTTCTTGGTCTTTCCATCCTTTTAAAACCTCTGCTTTCATTTTAAGTGGTCTCTTTAATGGTTTGTGGGGTTTAATGTCCCAAAGCGACTCGTGTGGTCTCTTTAAGATTAGAACACTGTATCTTAGCAATACAGGAAAACTGCTTTCCATCCTCCTTAGTGTCCCTTCAAAGGAATCCGACAATAGAACACAATTCACAATAAGTATTTCAATATGTATTGCCATTTGCCTACTTTGTGCCTGTGGCTAATTTTAGCTTGTTTTACTCCACAAAAGGAGCTTTGTTTAACAAAATAAATACAGTGTAAATTTCACTGGTGACTAATTAACCATATTAACAACTCCCTCTTGTGTAAACTCACTGAACATCTGAAATATGTTTCGTCAGCACTTCATTACTTCTGGGCTGCCATGAATGGCAGCTATGGCATGTGGTTTTTATGGTAAGCAACCACCTTGGCAGGAATGTTGCTTTGTGAGCTGCGTCGATTAGTGTCTGCCCAAGACTTGGACATCACTTAGGAATATACACGGTCAGCAGTAGGACGGTGTACATTGGACCTGTGTTGGCAGTCACTTTTCCAGAATTGCAGCGTTGGAACCAAGGACCATATGGCCTGCATGCATGACAACACAACAAAAACAGGACATAACTCCACCTAACAGACAGGATTAAAATCTCCATGCAGGCCTTGTGCTCAACACATCACTAAAGGCAACAAGCACTGTTTGCCATGTCAGTCACAGCAATGGTTCTAGCAAAACTACTTTCGCTGTGTAGTGTTTAATATTTTTAACAGTGCAAATTTACGCTGTTTTGTTACTCTTGCAATGATTTATGTCCATATACCTTTTTTATCCCATAGCTGCAGTTGGCTATCATGACATACGGAGTATTTTGTAACCACCCGAGGGTATTGTATGACCTGAAATCGAGATGCATGTGTGCATTTTGACACTACACAACTAATATGCAGTCAGCAATAAATGTTCCGTCTTGCGCTGGCAAGCAGACTGCTTAGATCTTTGAAGATGCAACACATCATTAGCATGATTGTGTGAAACAATATGAAGGGATATCAGTCCATATTGTTGCAGCTTTCACAGCTGGCCTGTTTTCCCTAAGGCAGAGTAAATAATTACTTGGCAAACTTTGTTTTTGGTGCATGCTGCAACTAGTCGCAAGGGCAATGACTGGACAAAGATGGAATCACGAACGCAGCACTGTTTATTTATTGTTTTAACACTAGTCTACATGCTTGTCTACAATGATAAGCACAACAGGGCAGGTAGAAATAACATCGATCGAATAGGACGTCATGGGATGTTTTCTGAGACAAAAAAAAAAAAAAAAATAAAAAAAAAATACAGGAATTAGATACAAGAACTGTCTAGAGCTAGAGCAGCTGGAAGATAAATACTGTGCAAAAATACCAGGACTTTCACTGCTTGCGCTTCGAGCCTTTAACTTTAGGAGCAAAACTAGAGGCAGGACTGCGTCGGGAGATGTCGAGAGCATTTTTTCTTTACGCGGGCGGTCTACCTCCTGGCACTCCTAAGCACAGAAGTTTACTTGAAAATATACCTGGATTCCACGGTTGCATGACTAGTCCAGTAGGCCGGCAGCAAGTCGCTTGAGAGCTGTGATGAATAGCTGGCCTTCCCGGTTGAGGTTCTATTTCCCGGTTAGTCCCGGGCTGGCTACCGCACCGGAGCTTCATAATAGATTAGCTGTGCCAAGCTGCCTGCATCAATTGGACACCGAGTTCCGTGTTTGTACATCCGATAAAGGCAACGAAAATGGCAAAACAATTGCCCTGCGGATACACTAACCGACCTCTTGAAATCCAGGATAGAGACGCAATTTCGTACAAATTACAGGCTCCAACCGGCCTTTTTATACTGGTATTTTCAGGTGATTAAAGTTTACCACTGCTACTAAATAGTGGTGTCGAAGTCGAGGACAACGATAAAAATGACAGCGAGATTCCATGTTTTTTCGCATCCCATGTGTTGCGTAACTTGCGCTGTACACCTCAGTCCGATTGTATACGTACTTTCGGATGATCCAAAGGCAGTGACTCGTATAAATTTCGAGAAATGCAAGTAAGTATATGGAATGCTGAATACACCAGTTACTTGCAACATACTGCAGGCATGTATCATCGACAAGGGCGGGCTGACACGCATTGCAGAACTAGCGTCGCAGAGTCCACAGGTCGGAGACGGTGCTATCTGTAAACTAATAGAACGCATGGGAATATCACAGCATGCCGCTTTACGAACAGCAGTACGCGAGGCCGAAGCTCAAGGAGTATTATAACAAGTGGAAAGGAACACCTGGGAACACGGCCACACACGGATTCAAACTACGATGCCAAGAAACCCGTCCGCCACCATCGCCACAGTCAAGTCCGGCTTGCGAGCGATCACGGACTCGGAGCCGGCGACACATGGCGACCATCTGTCGGCCTATCGCTAGAAACGGCGACGAGAAGCGGCAGACATTTTACAAACAAAACATAAAACAAGTTTTACGTCACGTCCGGCAAGTTATTCCTCCTCACTTCTTTCAGCTGGCGCATGCGCAGAAGCGACGGAGCATTCCAATAAAGATGGTCTGGTTCCCAGTATGTCTTGCGAAAGCACGTGACTTCCGACGCCTTACGCCATAGAGGGAAAGCTGAAGGCGCTGCTATAGTGCTCTAGAAGATTGGGCAGTGTGTCGACCGCGCCGCGAAATGCATGGGAGCGGGGGGCCGCTTTTGCGATGACGGAGGCGCCGCAGCGCAGAGGGCGCCACCAGCAACTGGTGTGTCAGCCGTCCGTGCGCACGCGTATGCGCGCTGTGCAGCAGGGTGGATACCGCGCGCACTGTACGTTCTTGTTTGCTTGTGCATCGTCTCGAGCTGTTCGCGACAAGATTTTATAAATATGCCGGTTAATGGGGCTCAGTACTGTTAGCAATCGCCTAATTTATTTTCCCTTTTGGCCGTCGACATCACCTCGCGGAAGCAACATGCACAGGAGCTGGGCTCCGAAGAAAACAGCTTGGAGAGGGCGTACAAATTCAGACTCGCACACCACGCTTCACTCGCCGTACAACTTGCTTTACCATTCCTGAAGCACCTAATTGACGTCCAGAAATGCACTCGTTTTGAAATGAGGGCAGTGTGGAGACAGGAGGTATGAAGAAGTCAAACATATGCAACATGTGCGTTCGAGCGCTGACTAAAGCTGGCCACAGTAACCCCATTATCAAAACAGTCAAAAATAGTATATTCCGTTGTTTCACGCGCAGACTATGCCGACTACAGTAAGTTACCTGAAGCCACAAGAAAAGTCGGCATTCAGTTCGAATGAATTAAATATGGACTACCCCGCAGAGAGACATGAAAAACGAACGACACTAGGTAAACGGCTACTAAATAACTAAACACAGTGGGTCAGGAAAGCTGGAAGAAGTGGGAAGTAAAGGATGCACAGAAAAAAAGAAAAGAAACGTGTCGCCTACAAGGGAGGGAGAAAGGAGGCACGCAGCGCCGTGAAAAGAGCGACCGCGAATGTGAACAAACGTTTGGAATTGTCGTGCGGCGCAGCAAACGCACGACGGAGAAGAAAGCAGGCAGCTAAAGACGAAGAAAAATGGAGAAATATGACAGCAATAAAAAAAGGGAAACAATCGAGCTTAAGAACCAAATGGAGGCCTGGGAATCAAGAAGAAAGCACACAAAAAGGCTGCAATCGAACGCGTAGAATTAAGCGTCGAAATTTAAGTCAACAGCTTCGTAAAACTGTACACTAACATAAGAACAAACCATTTCATTTTCTTTCCATAAATTGGAACATTGGTGTAACGGGTAGCTTTAAGTACCCAGAGATGCGCGCTATACTTAAGACATTTAATCTCAATGCATTATAGTTTGACAATGACCTAATTGTTCCAGAAAATGTTTTCATTCTAGGTAGCTTTTATTCTGCGTGCTCAAGCAACCGATAATATGTAAGTCATTGACCCCAGAAGATCGCTCTAGTCCTGTTTTGGTGCACATATAAAATGAAAAAAAAAAAAAAAGAATAGCTTTGAAAAAAAAAAAAAAAAAGAACGATGGAAAATAGAGGACGCAGAGGCTATAGTGTACGCCTAATTCGCTTCCGCTACATAATTCTTCAGCGAAAGAGCGGTTGTGAGGTCGGCACGGTTTTTCGCCACGAACATAAACTGCGCCATAGGCTCTAAGCTATAGTCGCAATTTACCCAAAAATTTGGCTCGGGTGTACAATCCTTTTGGACGCCTTTGCACTTGAGATTTTGCAACCTTCATCTAAAATGTGGAGGTTCAAAAATGTTACCTATTAGAGCACCAGAAAGCTCACACTTGAAATAATGAAAGTTCATGTGTTTTTGCGGCTTCGCTCTTTGCGAAGTAGCGAACCACGACAAGAGTTCTCAAAGGGAAAATAATTGAATTCCCTTGGAGTATTCCACGTGTAATATCAACCTTGTTAACAATTATAGCCTGATTAGTTTTGCAAAGAGTACCCGCGGCAAGTAGCCCGATTATAGTCCCGCAAGCAGTAGTTGGCGAGTTTATCCAGTCGATTACCCACATTTCATACCACACACTCGAAGAATAAACACGAATTAGTGTCCGCATCTGAATTCAGCCTTATACTAATTGCATGTGCATTTGGTGCCCGTCACCGTTTTCGCATTTTTCGTTTTCTTGAGGTGCGCGCCAAGAACTGCATCATATCTTCTAATACGACGCGCAATTATAAGTGTGTGTGTGTGTGTTCTTTTTTTTTTTTTTTTTTTGCTCTGTACCATTTGATGCCAATAAAGCGTCCGCTCTCAAGTGCCCACTATGAACGTATTCCCTCGTATACGTATGTGACAGGTTTAATTTTTCATATTTTGTCTGAAGTATTGTCCTAGCTGTACTTGACATTTTTTAAATCTAAACAGCTGGTTCACCCTTTGGTCAGCGGCACGTAAACAAATGTCCGCGATATATGTATTTGTTCATCACGAACAGAGAATAAATGCTTGAGTCATGTATATTTTCCTTTGTTTTCTTTTTGCCGCTAAATACCGCAGTGCTTTACATTAGAACGGTAATAAATAAATGTGTTTTGCTCGCACACTGTATTTGTAATTTCTATAAGCGGTGATTATAGGGCACATAAAGAACACCTATTAAAGAGATATATTACAAATTACTGACGATTTAAGATAAACGTTGTTATGTATTAATAAGCACAAACAGAAAAATGTAAGCAGGTGTTCGTAAATAAGGTTCGTAAAAAATAAGCTCGTCCTAAAAGACCTTACGAAGCACAAGAATTCGCATGTATACTGTTATTCTCCGCGTGTTAATAGCGCTCCTCGGCAGTAGCCTTTATTCCCTTACTGGAAGAACGAATGCAAAACATCACGCTTCGTTGAAAACATTAAGTACAAGCTCATCTGGACGATTTATGGCTGTCCGCAGGAAGAAATGTTGAAAGAGTTTGAAATAGCGATTAAAACATCGCGCGCTGCTCCGTAGGACTGCCCAAGCGAGCACGGCGTCTCCAGATTAACGTAATGGAATGGCAGGGATGAGTTTAAGACTTGCAATAAGTAGCCCCTTTATTAAATATCGCACCATTTGCGTAGCGTGTCAAAATAGCTCCAAAGAGAACTGCGCCCCTCCTCTGTACCCCCGCTATCCCCGCGTCCGCTACGCGCCGAGCGGCGAACGTGGCACCCCTGTTGCACGTCGCGCCCTCTCGCGGTAGTCGGTTCCTGTCATCGCAAAAGCGGCCCGCTCTCCGGCGCCGGTCGTCACACTGCCCGATATTCTAGAGCACTATAGCGCTGCTCTCCCAGATGTGGTTGTAGCAACAACATGGTAGCCATATGTAGCCAAATCGAAGTTGGTATGAGGTGTACGTGCGAGGTGCAAGATGTATGATGCTGCATGCGTGAAATGTGAAATTACAAAGAATAGTACAGTGGCAGGAATAGTGCCTAAATTGGGTGATATACTACGTGATGGCATGATGATAGGTTTACGTGAGTTGGACCGCGGCAGGGTGGCAAGCACGACTAGAGCGCAAGCGCATGTAATCGCGGTGTTGACGGCCAGCCCGCGGCCATTTGGTCCTCGTTATCATGTGGATTAACGTCTACGACGGTCGTTATGTAGTTATTTAGTTTTGATTCTTCAAAGTTTCCTCACTTCCATTTTTGATGAGATGCGTCACGTAACGCATCGCTTTCTGCTCGCATTGAGGTTTGTTGCTGCAAGTTCTACGTAGTACATATACAAGCGGCGCTGAAAAAGCCAACGTTTGAAAAAGCTGGGTGCCGCCGGCGTGTCTCTAGCCCAAGCATCGCGTCATTCGTGTTTGTTGGAGGTGTGGTTTGTGCTTACCGTGAGATGCTGTGATGTACGGATTACGTCCTACTAGAGTGCTGTGTGAGACTACGAAGAGTGCTGTGATGAGTGCGCCGATGTCCGGACGGACATCAGTGTGTCCGTTTATGATCGGCGATGTTGCACGTGCATGTCAGTGTTTATTAGGTGCAGTGGTAATTTATTTACACGCGCTGTGCAACAATCAGACGAAAATAAGTCATCGACAATTTGTTAGCCTGCACTACAGAGCTCAAAACTCGGAAAATGGGAATGCACATGATGCAGTTTTCGCATGTTGGAGTGGACCGAAAAATAAGTGCCCAGCCCACACCGCCGGGATGCGCATTACTACAGGTGAAATGGTTCAGGATTCTGTAAAATAGCTCCCTGGCACAGCACCTTCCTAAATGTTCAGGCTTTGTACTATTGTTGAAGGCCACTTTATCATAATAAAGGAACGAATATGCTTTATGTGTCAATGACTAGTGCTTTTTCAACATATGTTCATTTTTTTTTTTCGTTTTTCCTTAGTTTCCTTTGTTTTTCATGCTAGACAAACACAAATAGTACACTTTTAAACTTGTCAGTCCAAAGCTGAACATGAATATCTGCCATGCATGTGACAGCTTTAATGCTAGAAAGGTTGACGTGTATAGCATGCACGTAGACGCTGCGACATCTTAGTGGCAAGTTCGGCTACTTGCCCCAAGGTCGTGATGTTTAATGCCAGTGATGGCAGTTGCACTTTGGTGCAGGTGAAATGCAAATGCTTCTGTTTCCTGCAAGATATCAACGCAAAGTACAAAGCCCGGGCAGTCAAATTAGTCTGGAGCTCTCCACTACGGTATTTTTCATAGCTACATATGTCACTTTAGGATGTGAAACCCTACATGCCACAGGTAGGCTGCATTGTTCTTTAGATTTTGTAACCTCTCATCTATGTTTCGCAACATTTGGCTAATTTTAGTTCTCAAACAGTTGTTAAAGATGAAACCGAAGCAGTTCTTGGCATGGTTTCCTGCTTGGATTAATTTGCTAATTGCAGTTCCTTGAAACTTGCATCAATGCTGGACAGTTCAAATAGCAGGCAGTTGAATTACAGAAATGATGTGGATCGTGCATTTCAGTTCTGACAAATGGAAAGTAACGGTCCTCTCCTTGCATGCATAGGTGCCCTTAGACAAATACATACTCGGGTGTGTGATTGTGACGCATATCAAGGGTCAACAGAAGGCCATGTGGAGCCAGTGTGATATTCTTCATGAAGGCTAAAGTAAAATTGTACAACAGCTGCTGTACCATGCAGAAAAAAATTGATCATTTAGTGTATCATTAACTGACATAGCATCTTACTTGGAGTATGATGTGATATATATCTAGTTTAGCATCCCAAAATAACTACGGCTATGAGGAACACAATAGTTGAGGGCTCCGGTATAATTTCGACCACCTGGGGTTCTTTTACATGCACTGACACTGCACGGTGCATGACGGGCTATTGTTTCGCCTCTATTGAAATGCCCCTGCTGTGGCTGGAACCAAATCTGCACCTTTCGGTTCAGCAGCCAAGCACTCTAACTACTGAGCCAACACAACGGGGCCAAGTATCAAAATGCATGCTATTACATTTCCTTCTAGCCGGTGGTTTTCTTCACAGAACTAATGTTTACAATGAAAATTAAATAGCAAGAAAACACTAGTTTTATTGCACATTATATTCACATTTCAGCAAACATTCTCTAGGAAAAAAATTTCTCATAATGTTTGCATGGAAACCATGAATATCTTACAAAAACAAAACAATGCACTTACTCCACTCCAATTATTAATGGGCAAGGTCGCATCTATGCTACTACACTGCACTTATCACAAAACCACAAGCCCCATCTGCTTTGGCCAATCACTTGATAAAACTAATGGAGACAGATGTCGCACACCACAGACTGGTCGTCTCACAACATATCTCTGCATATGTTGCATTTCAATTTCATGCCTTTCCACTTAGCTTCAACTGTTGCCAGCATTACTAGTCACCCATCTTTTCTGAAGTTCCTTTTTACGCTGTTGGGATCAGCATCCTTGTTAACGATGGTCTCTGGAATTTTCGATGCTATCATTTTCACATCTTCCTCATCTGGAAGAACGGAGGAAATGACAAGCTTTCAGCAGAAAAAAAATTAGGGAGACTCCTAATCTCCACCTGTAAGGGGATGGTGCGCCAGCGTTAATGGTTCTTGTCTGCAGATCCCACTGTGGATTCCCGTTAATTTACATGCCCTTTGCTACAAACATAATTACTAATTCCTTAATTCATGTCTCTGTTATCTCAGATATACTCATTAGCATACGGTCGTAGGCTGCCCGGTTAGGTGATAGACAACCTGGCATAGACCTCTGTAAGCCTCAACCTTTCTTAATTGGAGCTGAAACCTCCCAGAACATATTTCAAATATAACTGTAAACTTGACTTAACAGCTCCTGCCATGTCGTGTGGCCTCATGACATTTGGCTCGTGGCACTTTTGGCTTGTACACAGGGGTCATCTGTTAAATACTGGTTAACATGCATGAAAAATACATTTTCACACAAATTGGTGGCAAATGGTCAAGTGGTGCACTGCAGATTCTGAAATGTATACCTATATGCATGCAAGAATCGCATCATCACATAACATGATCAAGAGTTCTATCAGTACCTGTAGTTACATAGCATTTCAATGCCCATTAAAGGACCACCTTAGACAATGGTTGTTGTTACCACAAGACCTGTTCTAACAGCGTACTGACACCATTCCACTGAGCGATGGACATGTATATGCATACCCTAGATAGCTCATGATTGTGGATCTCATTTATTTCTATGACTTCCAAGGAGTTCCTGTCGTCAGAAACCCTACACTTTATGAAATCGGGACAGTTGTCTTGAAAGGTGATGAAAAAAAAATAACCAGGTTACCTTGACGCAATGCTAAATTACAGAGGGTGAATATGCTGCATGAAGATACCAAGAAGCTTGTACAAAGAAAAGTGAGAGGGAAATGGCAGGATTTTTGAAACATTGAAATAAACTAGAAACTATACTTGTCAAACCTGTCATTAAGGAATGGAAATCATGCAGTAATCAAAAACGCAGCATGGAGGCCATTTTAGGTCATCTTCACGAAACACATACCCATACCTCACACACAGCTTCATACTTATGAAAGAGGACAAACCAATATGCAAGGAGTGTGGAGATGAACTAACAATAAACCATATCTTACACGTGCGCCAGAGTCGAGAAAATAAGAGGAAACATTTTGTACAATTTTGCAACAGATCCCTTTCCATCCCAGCATGATCCTAGGAGAGACGTGCAAATTTCCTGCATTCTTGTTTTCCTAAAATGTTCCTAAACAAGCTAAATCCTAAAGAACATTTTAGTCATTACACACAAAATAAATACATTAAACCTTGTTCTTGGCGCATGGCAGCATTAGTCGCTTATGCACCATAAAAATCAACACAATGCTGTAAGGTATACCTTGGTTAGCTATGTTATATGAGACAAGCTTTCGGTCTGGTGTGGTCCTTATTCACGTGACAGCGCTGTCATGAGGGTCTATGTCCCAGCGATCGGAAAGTGACCTATTCCAATAATTTTACAAACTGAAGGCGATTCTACAGACTTCTAAAGACTGGAGTGCTCAAATGTTTTATCAACGTCCGCCTGCTTTGACAGCCTGGAGTGAAACTGTTGAAGAGAATACATTTCTGAACATTTAATGCGTTTCTGAAGGTGTTGCTTTCAATTACGGGGCCCACAAAAAGCAGCTGAATGTCAAACGCCGCCTAGGTGGGCTTTCTAGCAAGACAGCGGTGTAGCGTGGAAAATCGCTCCTCCGGTCCATCGCTGGCGCCGCTGACTTGAAAGGCGAACTGTTCAAACTTATAGCTAGTGACCACACCTGAAACACTGAATTGTGCATGATCAAGGCAGAATTTTTCTAACACTGAGCACTGGTAGCTATCGATTTCGCGCCCAATATTGTGAAAATCCGTCCTCTCTTCGATTATTGATACATCCACGGTTGAACATTTATGCGCCTCGGGGTAGGCCAGCCGTGGGAACATAGATGCGTGGTTGTAGCAATGATCACTTGCATGGCACACTCTGCAAAATTCCAAGAGTCAGCTTCTGCAACGAAATGTGCAGCGCACATTTTCTACCGCGTACCTAAGTCCGGCCGGCGATGCATATGCATATCGACCCCGATCGTTTCAAAGCTGCGCGGCCGTTCAGTCGGGTCACGCTAACCTCGAGCATGCGGGGGTTTAAACTACATGTACGCAAAATTCAACGACAAGAAAAAGATGCAGGCTAAGCACTTTAGTCTAGTCTTCCCCTAAATACCAAAGAACATTGCCGTTCACAGGGAATTCGGATCATTCGCGCTTCCGGCTTTCCGGTTGTGCACTCTTGCGGTGCGGTGCAGTAGGTCTTCGCCTCGACGAGTCGATGTGCAGCTCGCCGCAGTAGCAGCGCAGGCCTCTAGTAGATTCGGCATGTCTTCTGCCACGGCTCTGAGGTAGAATTTAAACGAAGAATTTAGCTAGAAACATCCTGTTTCCTCGGTCTGGATGTGAGGAACGAGCATAATGCCATTTCACATACATACTTTGGACTGCCGAATGTTCTGCACGGCGAGGTGTGTGTGTGTGTTGTGCCGACGCTAGATCTTCGGAGGTCGATGCAGGACTTAAGACAGCGTAAATGCTAGGAATAGCTCGCTCGCATTACGGGCAGATCGAGGTGATAGTTTAGTGCGAAGCGAAAGCTGCTCGTGAATGTGCGTGAGCTTACGTAGCATCGCCTGCAGCTATATGCGTGACAGCGATGCTTGCCGTACACAACAGTGAAGACCGTGATTTATGTTAGAACGGATGCACTCTTCGTAGCACCTCATCGAGAGTCGCGGCTAGCTGATATCATAGAGGATAAGATTCATTCACGCGTAGCAAGCGGCGTTCGACGTGCATATAGCCATGAGCCTGTATATCGACGTCCGCCGTATCTTTACGAGAATCAAATGGATACGTCGGACGTACCTTTAGACACTTCGTTTAAAAATACTTTCACTATCTGTTCTAGGATGTTCATAGTTGCTTTGTACCAAATAACGACATCATAGGCGCTCTCTGAAATGAGAAAACTGAAATGAAATCTTTCGCTTCCATATACAGGGACTTGAATATTTGGGGGCTGGGATTTAAAAAATTTCTATGCAAAATCTACTAGCCCATTCCAGCTGAAATAACGTTCAAAAAGTAGCAAAATATCGTCTACGTTATCTGATAAGTGATTCAACATCGGCACTTGACTAGATTTTCCGAAATCGAGAAAAAACTGCTCTCGGCGGCGTGCAAAATTTTCGCAGAAGAGAGTCGAAAAGCTATTTTGACATGATGCGTCATCTGTTGGGCAGCGAGGCAAGCGCGCCAGCGGCCGGGATGGAGCTTGTCTCACTGCTCGACAGATGACGCATCATGTCAAAATAGCTTTTCAACTCTCTTCTGCGAAAATTTTGCAGGCCGCCGAGAGCAGTTCTTTCTCAATTTCGGAAAATCTAGTCAAGTGCCGATGTTGAATCACTTATCAGATAACGTAGACGATATTTTGCTACTTTGTGAACGTTATTTCAGCTGGAATGGGCTAGTAGATTTTGCATAGGAAGTTTTTAAATCCCAGCCCCCAAATATTCAAGTCCCTGTATTGCTATGGGCGCTAAGCCTATTTTTCACCCCCAGTCGGCTGCAACGCCGCGAGCGCCCCCTTTGTTTGTAAACACGGTGCTGGTCTATAAATGGTTTCTGTTTGCCGAAATGCCACTAAAACCTTCATTAAGTGATTGCATAACCATTAATATTTTTATAACGTTTTTATATTTCAAAGTTTGCCTATTAAGTGCGAAATATTGGTATTTGGGAGAAAGAGCCATCGCTTATATTGGATACATCTCACTCTGACATGCTGTTTCTCTCTCTTTTTGCAATTTATAGTCACAATATTCAATCTTAGGACATTATTTACGCTAAAACAACGTTTATCTTTGCATTAGTTTTGGCCAAAAGTTGTAGTTCTGCATTCGGTAGCTCTCCGGCCCATGATGCTTTGAGCGTCCATGGTGGCTGAACGGCTGAACCATGGTAGAAGCTGAACTGGCAACTGGCAGCACAGCCTTGCGCAGCACGTAAACATCGGACCATCGGACCACGGCGTGCATCGGACTGTGCTATAGCCGAATTGCTAGCGTGCCTTCCTTCACGTTGAATTTCTTGCGTGTGGAGCCCAGTATAGAAGCATACCAAGTGCCGCTGTACAGAACCTACGAGTCCGTGATGATGCATTTGCCCTCAGCAGCAAGCGAGTAATTACGGGAATCGCCTGATGCAGACTTCAATGACGGTAACAGCGGGCGTACTGCTGAACGCCGTCTCCTTGGCTCTTGCCACCTACGAGGCAAACTGCAGTGCACTCCTCATGGGGCAGTACTCCTGCGCGGCTCCCGAAATCGACCCGGCCACTCAGCAGCCCAAGACGTGCGGTCCTGACGACCAAGCCCGCGTCATTTGCACCGCAGCCGACGGCATTGTGTGCAAGAACGGCACCGGCGTAGGCCGGGACACCTTCGAGAGGACTATTCCATGCCGTTACACTAACGGCTACTCCTTTGAGACCGCGCTGCTGCTCTCCGTGTTTCTCGGCATGTTCGGAGCAGATCGCTTCTATCTAGGTTACCCCGCCATCGGCCTGGCCAAGTTCTGCACGCTGGGATTCATGTTCCTTGGTCAGTTGGTGGACATCATTTTGATTTCGATGCAGGTTGTGGGCCCCGCCGATGGTTCTCATTATGTGATAAGTTACTTTGGCCCCTGCCTTCAATTCCTGGGACTCGACAACGAGACCTACGTTTTACCGCAGGACGATTGGTGATTTTTGAACCACTACCACGGCGCGCGTATAACGGTTACAATGAACTGAAAAGTTACTAGCTTTTATATAGTGTTCCTATTGTTTCACTTACTGTGATGTGAAATGGGCGAGGTTCGTATTTTTTTTATTCATTTTGTTGACTATTCGCTGCCGGAAAGCAACGTAATGCAGACAACGGACATGCTACGCATGTTCAACACATCCAATTACACGTGGGATAACTGTGTTCCCCATGACTGACTGTTCAAATACATGAACACTGGATGATTTTGCTGAAGGCAGTACTGTAGAGAGTAATGACGAATATTTGCAAAATGTAAAATGGTGCCAGACAATGCCTTGAAGATACTGATACATATAAATGCACACACACAAAAAATAAAGCCATTGAAAAATTGCAGCTCGAAGCAGTCGTGCACAATGCAATTGCTTATGCCATGACCAAAGTTTCATTTCACATGTGATCCTTCTATTATTTGCTGTAATGAATGACGGTGAAAATATGTATGGAAAACATGTATATGTATGGACACAAGAAGCAGTTAAAACACACATTATAGGTTCCCAGCTTTTATTTTAATCAGAACTCGGAAATAAAATAGAAAACAAATGTCGAGCAGCTTGTATAAGGCCTCAATACACTGGAACATTTGTCATTTGGCACATGTTAAAACTTGAAATGTGCATCTATGGAGCAAAAGCTTTTACCAGCAATGCTTAATGTATGTGTGTATGTACACACACGCACACACAATATACAATGGTGGTTCCTTGCCAATCTCTCCAGTCAAGCCTGTCACCTGTACACAACATCTTGTCAGCAGACTGTTCACCACATATGAAGGAATAACAAAACCATTAGCTCCTACTTTTGAAAAACAGGGCCACAGTAACAGACTGAGCTAAATGCAAGACATCGCTCTAGATTCACAGGTGAGCACTCTGATGTTCAGTCATTATGCAGTGCATAAGAAAGATAAGATCGTAACATTACAATATTACACCAGCAAAAAAGTAATAAATTAATAAAAACAGTGATGTGAAGCCAACTGCGAAAGAATGCAGCAAAGGGATTAAGTGATGGACACTCTCGAGGCATCTGTGGATGGTTCATCTCCCATCCTACTGCTTAAGGATGATGATGTTTGGGATGGCAAGCTTTCGCTATGATTCGTTCCAGCTGACTCGGGCCAGAGGAAGGTGCTGAAGTTTAGCGCCTCTGAGGGCATGGGACAATTCATCTGGTACCTTGACAGGTGGCGGTCCTTCAATGCTGAAAATACATGAAAAGTCGATCAGACACTGTTCAGAACAAAGTCGATAAGACACTGCTCCTCAGGAAATGGCTGGAGGTGCTTGAATGATGCATTGTGGACTGTGATTACCGAGTCAGTCGCGCAATGAGGCATTATTCAATGTTAAAATACCTCTCCCCTATGGCAAGTATACCAATGCAGTAGGCAGCTTTAATAACTGCTCCAAGGCCATCAAGCATATGCAACTATGGTGAATTTGCAAGGCAACTAGATGCATTAAACAAAAGCTGCACGAGTCCATCAAGGGGTTCGATGTTTGCACTTGAAAAAGACTGTGAGGACAAATCGAAGCATCGACAGGCCACTACGTTCTGATCACGAAGTGACAACTGAAACCGAAAACTGAGCTCTGTATGGCCGAAAACTAAAATGTACGCGTTGCCATTACCAGCCCGCAAGTAAAATGCCTGCGTTGACACCAAATTCTGGGCGTGGAGTTTACGCTACACCGCCACTCACCTCGAAGTGCTAGCGACCAGTCTTTTTTAACTCGCAAGTTTGAATCGACTGGTGAAAGGATCATAAGTCCAATTTTCTTCACGACAACTATGTCATCTGCTGCTAGACTGCCAAAGACTCAATTTTCACTCTGAATAGCAAATGCATGGAGCTGTCCTCATTTGTAAATGCAATCTTGAGATAAAACAAATTGCTTTTATATATGGTTTAATATGACCCCTCCCCCCCACTTCCCACTGCTTTACATATGATAGTACAGCAAATGCTTAAATTTTTTTTTTATCTTGGTGGAAAGCTGGGCCAAGTAGAAAATATGCTACTCTCAACATAATAATCCTGCTATGTAGTACTGATGGTACTGATGAGAACTTAAGCTGCATCCATCAACACAAAACATTTTGAGTTAAATTGCAGTAAGCCAAGGTCATCCTCAGCAGCACAGTAAGGAACACCTGAACGATGCTTAATGACGATTTCCACTGTTTGCATAGGAGCAGGTTTCCTTGCTCCAGGATTATGAGTTTAAATTCCACTAGTCGACCTAGGTAGGTTGCATGTATTCCACTGGGAATTTGGAGCAACTTGGAGTGATTTTCTACGGAACTGAAGAGTGCAAACAGAAGACAGTCCACAGAGAAGAAAAAGAAAACACAAGGACAGGCGCTAATGGCTGAACTTGACCGTTGCCAAGTTTAGCGCCTGTCCTTGTGTTCTCTTTCTTTTCTGTCGATTGTCTTCTGTATGCGCTCTTCAGTTCTGTAGAAAATCATGAACCAACAAGGCCCAACTGAAGTTTTATTGAACTTGGAGTGCTCTAGCTCAATCTGCCGACCGGAGTCTGATTTCACCAGACGTTACAGTTATAAAACGTCATCACTTCCAGAGGTTGTGGGATTTTTCTAGCTGTCTTTAGCAGTTTCAGAAATATCGGCAGAAAACAGTAGGCACTGCCATTTTTCTTTCTGCACGTGTATATCAAAGTGCGTTTATTGAAAAATGCCTGCAGCATGCTTCTAAGCACACCAAAGCAAGTTGCAGACTGCACTCCTCTCCACTTATCAATCACAACACATTTTGGCGCCAGGACACGACCCCAACTTTCGGAACTGGTCTAGCATTACTTGAGCTGCGCGCTCCACATGTTCCGCTGGTCGGCCAAGGCTCTGTAGGGATTTGGGTCGCTCTGTTCCGATTCAGGCACCCAGATATAATCGAACAATGGAAATCGTAGTAGGTGAAATGTAGCCACATTTAAAAGCACCTTCTGCAGTGTCTGGAACTGCTGAGGCTCGATAGCAAAAGGCTGGCCTTAAGCGAAGCAAATGGGAGAGCAGGTGGTCAGTCGGTGAGTTGAAAATATGCAGAGAGGCAATGCCATGCACAAGCACAGGCGAAGCAAAACGAAAACAGAAGCAGATTGTGCTCGCGAAGAGAAATGCTCATAAGTTTGTACCTTGGGCTGCTCATGGCATCCGAGAGCCAGGCTGTGACATTCCACAGAGTGGTGTGCGTGTGTGCATATTTGATGAGGCAGCGGTGCAGATTTCATGGCGATTTTATTGTTTTTTGTTTGGTTTCCCAGCAGTTGCAGTCCGTGAGAGAGACGAGAGATAGATAGTGGGAAGAGGAAGAGAAAAAATAAAGAAAGCAGAAGAGAAGTGTACAGGAAGTGGCAGAAACAAAATGAAGCAACGCAAATATAAACAGTGTTACTGAGTGGGGTTAGACAGTATGAGCTGCTGGAACACACATGTACGCACAGAGCACTTGAGGGCCAACACAGAAATCTGACATGAGTGCAGCACAGTTTCGGACCTTACTTGCTGCATGCAACTTTAACAAGCGTTTCCGGAAAGCTATATCCATTGCAATCTGTGGCAACTTGCACGGTCAGAAATATTGCTGCAGTTGTGAGCAAAGCTGATCCTGAGTGCCTGCAGTGAACATTTTTGCAAGAGCTGCGAGCACCTGAAAACCCCCAGCAAAAGAAGTGAGCAATTCCACTATTTCTGGCACAGTAAAAAAACACCTTACAGCCCAGTTTAAAAAAGCAAGCAAGAAAATCAGAGGGACACTTAAGCTCCCCCTCTAGAGGTATGACGTGGTGGTGTCAAAGACTCCCATCTGCAACCTGCCTTTGTGTATCCTTGCTCATTGTGTGTGTCTTCAAGTGTACCGTCCTTTTTATGCTGTCCTTTCATCAAAACGATTCTCGTTTGTATACATGCATTTTGGCACTTGCCTAATCACTAATCACTTAAAATTGTGCCTATATTACCTGATGCACACTATTTAGAATACAGTCATAAGTGACCACACCATGTGACAGACCACCAGACATAGATATAAAGCCACACAAAAAGGCAAACAATGAGGAAGAGCGGAAAGGAACGTACACAGCAAACTGACGGTCAACTAACTAAAGCCTTGTATACACGAGCCCGACGCAAGCGGGTCAGGTAGGGGGGAGCCGGTTGTCGAGCTGAGCTAGCCCGACCCGTCCGGGTTTACATGAGCTCGTTTCTGTCGGGCAAAGATCGCTGCTACACCGTGCGTCGAGCAAGTGAACCAGGCGCAGGCCCGACGCGTCAGCGTATACATGCTGCTCCCCCATCGGCCAGGTTCGAGCCAACCCACCCCCTGCAGTCGGGCTGGCAGGACCCGACCAGACGGTCGTTTAGCTCGACCCTCTAGCGTATACATGAGCCCGATAGCCGGTTTTCAGCCTGACAGGCCTCCCCGATCGGACTTTGTCAGTCTCATGTAAACCCCCTGCAAGAAAGACCCCGAAAGAAGGGAACCGGGATTTCTGGGTGCAGCGGCAGCGCCGCAACGAGAGGCCGCAGTCGGGAAAACAGCAACATGTGGTCGCAATAAATTCTGCTGAACGTGAACAGAGAGGCCGGCAAAAGTGTAAGAAAGAAAGACAAAAGTGGGGGTGGGAACTGAGTTTTTCTATCCCAGAACACAAAGTGCGTTCCATGAAGCCGTTAACGCTTTTCGGTCAGGGTTAAGACACACTCGCGAAGTAGAGCGACAAAAGAAAGGCAACAAGCACACAACCAGGGCCGGGCGTTCAGTCCTGCATGGATGCCCTTCCTTCGCATGCTCCTGGTTTTCGTCACTGTTACGCTGCCGAACTGCCACATTTTGCACCCCAGGCGGTCCGCATGTTGGTTTTGCCTTGAGTCAACGATACGGCCTTGACAAGGTCCGAGCTCTTCCTAGTCGGCCTGCCGTCGTTCTAAACTGTACTTCAGCTTGCAGTGTTTGTTTCATAGGAACACATACAAACGACACAGGAAAGGGCTGCTCGATAACCCTCTGTATAGTAGCCTGCCAACTTAACTCCCTCGCTTCCTTACAGACACAGAAATAAGGCAAAAAAAGAGAGAATCAGAAGAACGGAAAGGCAGAGAGGTCATAGGCAAAAAGAGTGCAAAAAATCGGGAGCCTGTAACTCTCAACTTTAGTCTGACTTTTGGCATGGCGGGAGTTAAACACAAGAGAATGGAGCTGAACTTAGGCGCGAAGCGGGAAATCTGTGAATACAAGCGGCAAAAGCCATCTCAATCAATCCAAACCGTGAGGGACAGGACCCAAGTTCAACTAGGCCTCAGCCTCGCCAGGTCGACGGTAGCGTCTATACTACAGGACTCCTATAAATGACTCAACGTCAGCATCGCAGCGTCAGCCACAGTCCGACAGCGCCCAACACAGTTCGAAGAAATTGAGTCAGCCTTGTTGATGTGGTTCGGGAATGTGCGTGCGAATGGTGCCACCGTGACCGATGAAATGCTTCAAGAGGAGGCTCACTGACTCGGCAACATTATGGGTGTGTACCGTTCTTTCTCCTCCGTCTTGATAGGTTTTACCTGTGATGACTTACGGAATTTTTGTTTAGTAAAACAGGGTAATGTTTACTGAGAAATATTATTCTATGCTCTGTCTAGGCATTACTGACTTTAGCTACTCAAGAGGATAGCTGACAAGGTTTAAAAACAGACATGACGTTTCGGGTCGACGGATTCATGGAGAAGGGGTTAGCATCGACAGCGCGGCTGTTTTTAATTACAAATTTAATTAAAAAGCAGCCATTAATTACAAATGTTCTCTGAATTATATACTTTTCGTTTTAATCATGACTCGTTATTATAAATGACACGCTTTATGGACAGTTTTGGTCGGAAACCAAAGCGTCCATACTAACGAGGCACCACTATATTCCTATTTTTTCCTAATTTAATGTATTCGGTCGCAAGACAATGCACAGTGTATTAAAAAGAAAGCGTGGCAATCATCAATTTTTTTTCGAATTAGGAAAAAGCATATCGTCATTGTTGTCATCGTCAATAGGGTCAACAGCATTTGTCTTTTCAGTATGTAGTAAGAACTGGCTTGTTTTATTTCTAATATGAATATTATTCACGTGGGTCGAATGGGATAAACTCTTTGTAATTGCATTATGGGCCTATGCGTAGGAACGTGGAACCCATGTAGGCCTTAGAATGAAACCGACCACGAAAGGGTAGGCGAGGAGAGGGAGAGGATTGCCACTTTAGTGCAGAGTTGGACATGTAGTTACCCGAGTTTTTCTGCTTTTTTCCGGGATATTAATTGTTGTATAAAATTAAGAGTAAAATACAGCTTTCATATGACAAAATTCTGGCTTGCCTATATATCCCAGGATTGCCGAGAAATGTATATTTGCTTTAAGTTAGAGTTTAATTTAATGATTTTTTTTTTTTTGAGGTCGTGCGCCCGACCTCAACTTCACATTTTGAGTTTGAGGTGAGGTTGAGTGAGGTCGCCAAATATTTTTTGAGTTTGAGGTGAGGTCGAGGTTTTCGAGGTCAAATGCCCACCTCTTAGTGTGACAGATACTGTGCCTCTACCTTCTTGTGAACCAATTAAATTAAAAGGTATTATACTACAGTCTATATACATTTCAAATTATTGCATTTTTACTTTGTTCCTTTTAGATCACCTTGCAGATGTTACTATTAGCAGGCAGTAATGTGCCCACACTCAAGCCAGGTTTAGAGAAGAGAGTAACCAAAGCCTTACCTGTCTGTAGGGTGGCCACAATCTGGCGAAACTTGCCATGAACTGCAACAAATTTGCCAAAAGATGGGTGGGTCAGCTGGCTGCCAGCCTGTACGCGCCATGAGCATTTGGCAAGCTCGGATTGGAAGAACAGCATCGTTTTCAAGGCCTCGCGCAGCAGCTTGTAGACAGGCGTCGCCCTGCGGCCTAGCAGCAATCTGAGCACAATAACAAAAAACAACAATAATAAAAACAAATAATTGCAGGTGAAGTGGGATGAACCATTTTATGTATTGAAAGCATACTGATGGCAGACTGAAGTCTAGCTACAAAAATACTGACATGCGTCCTACTTTTGAGCACGAACTCATAGCCTGTAAATCCAGCCGTGCATGCTGACTTTACAGCTCACAGCCATCTGTCCTATTGTAATCTACACGCTTTCTTTATGTGATCAACTCTCTTGCTTCTACTGCATACTCCCAACATCTGCTACACTAAGAATTTCCATTTTCCTAGCAAAGTGAACCGTTGTTAATTTGAACTCGTCTGATTATTCAAACTGAATTTTGTTTCCATCAGTATAAAGCATATTAAGAAGGTCCCTGTACAGTCAGCTTGTTTGTCTGTTTTCACATACTGCAGCTAGACAATGGTGACAGCAGGCACAGAGGGAATTAAATACAGTTAAACCTCGTTATAATGAACAGTTAAAGAATCAGAAAATAGTTCGCTCTATCCATAATTCGTAATATAAAATTTCGTAGAAAATACATACAAGAGCAGCAAAATTCAATCAGAGAAGGCACAGCAACTCGGAGGGTGCCTACTTGGGTCACGTTCATTTATTTACGCGCAAAAAACTGCGTTATCGCGGCCTGCTTTTTTGTGTTGATCGCGTTCCCTATCACGACACGCCCTGTTCCACCGTTTGCAAACACTCAACAAGGGCAAACCCACTGCTCTCAATAGCACTGCAGTGGCGGCGCAGTATATCCAATGCAGCAAGCTGAAGTCGGAATGTTCTCATCGTCTGCAGGGTCAGCCTGAGCTTCGTCTGTGGGATGTTTAGAAACTTCCGCAGCGATTTCGGCGTCCGTTAGTACAGCCGTGGTCGCCGCAATGTCGTCGCCGCCTACAAAGTCCTCTACAGTCATTGTTGCGGGCATGTCACCAACAAAACGCGAAAAATCGTTCCAGGCTCATCGAGCTCGCGGAGCTCTGCTTCTGCTTCGTCGGGATCGTCCCCATCGTCACTTGATGCACGGGCCTCTGCTGGAACAAAACCTGCGTGCCGAAAGTAGTTGGCAATCGTTTCGCCTTTCACGCTGTCCGATGCCGCTTCAATGCTCCCAGCAAGTCGATCTTCAAGTCCTGCTTCATAAGAAGCTTCACGAGAAGTGTGTCAATCAGTCTCCTCTTGTAAACTGCCTTGAAGGCCCTGATTTTATCTTGAGCTTGGTCTTTAACGTCAGTGCTGCTCCTTTTTTTTTTCGCATTCAACGCCATCACAGCACTACGCACACCCGCGCACCACACTCGACACGATGACCGACGCAGCCTCCGCCGAACGGTACGACGGCCACGCCGCGACGCCGCTGCTAGCACTAAAAATGCGAAAGACGCAAAAACCAAAAAGGCAAAAGCAACCTTCGATCGCGCCGCTGCCGCCGCTGCTGAAGTGGCGCTGTCAGCGATTGTGAGATGCGAACGATTTCTTATGGCCTCCGAGATTACCCCCGCGCGCCTGTTTGTGCGCGCGGGGGTAATCTCGGAGGCCATAGATTTCTTTGGCTGTCAACTCCCAATGCTGTCGTGGAATCTGTGGCGCTGTCAGCGCCTGCGAGGTAATCCTGAACGTTTGCTGCGCCGCACAACACACATGTAGTGCAACGAAGCCTGCCTCCTGCTATTAAAGTAAGGTAGTGCTTGGTGTCGTAAAGTTCGTAATATCCGTTTTATGCCGAACCGCATTCGCTATGGGAAGTTAAAAATATATGTGTTTGACCAAATAATTTCGGAAGAGTTCGATATATTCAATAATTCGTAATATGCGTGTTCGTTATATCGAGGTTTGACTGTATAAGCAAAAAGCGTAAGCAGGAGATAAAACAAACAAACACATCAAACAGTTAAGTTCAAGAATCAACGCAAACTAGAAATGAAACAAATTTCTTGTTCTCCTCAAGTTTCGATTCTGTACCTCACCAGATCTCAGTTTCAACCAATGAATGGATCGAATAATATTACTCATCACTGCAATTAAACCCTGCCTGTAAGCTTTGGGCTCAGCTACGTTCTCCTTGAATGACGTCACTGCTTCGCATGACACCCTCCTTCACCAAGCAAACCCACTGTCCACTACAACACTTTTACTTTCAACACAAAACAGCCATCTTTATGACGCAACATATTTCTCCACCATAAAAATCCCCTTGTTCACAGCATAACAATGCAGTACTACAAATACCGTTGGCTGAGCCGCTTCAGGAATGCCAGGTGGACGTTGCGGAGGTCATCGACGGTCCGTGTCTTTCCCATGAGCTCGGTCTGCAACTCTGTGAGTGACGCCTGCATCACCTGACCACTCACGTACGACTGGACCAGGTTCACAAAGTGCAGCATCTCGTGCCTGCGTCAATAGAGGAGGACAGCTTTTCTCTCTACAAATGCGTCACCAGATCAGGGATTTCACAACTATCCTTCCTTACACCCGTATTTCCGAGACTGACCATGGTGCAATTGATAGAACCAGGTTATGCTTCACTCCACAGCCAGTCACTATTAATTGAACCTGACCATTTTATTGAGGGGCCAAGCATCTACCTGTTATGTTCCAACTCTCAACGTGAGGACCCTGTTCGTGTTGACCAGTTGTGTTATAATGATGATCCTTAAGCCCCAGCGTGGATGCGTTCTTTGCAGAAAGGCCCGCGTTAGGAGCCAGATCTTCGCCCAATAACATAACTGGATAGTGTCTCCTTGTTCTTCCCAGTCAGATGGGATTCCGTCCGAGCCTCGACATCATCTCTCTGGACTGGTGAGATTCTAGGCTCAAGTACTGAACCCAGTAGCTGGACAGTCTAGTAAAAGGATAACCATGCACCAGCCTGCCTGGTTTATTCCACCTATTCTCCAACAGCTGCAGTGCTATTAATGCTGAAGCTCTGCCCAAATTCGGCTTCCCATGGAACATAGCAATACGAGTGGCACAACAAAAGTACCATCCATGCCTTTCTGTGCAGTTTCGCCATCATTAAGGCCCCTAACCTTTGTTTAAATTCTTGTGAGCTTAGCCTCCGCAGGAGAGAGCAAGTAATTAGCTTTTTAAAACAGGCTTCGCATATTGCAAACATAGGTCCAATGAAACCAAAGGTGGCTGCTGCAGGTCAGCGTTAGGACCTTCTTTCCTCTTTATAAAAACAAAAAGAAAGCACTTGTTTGATATGCTTTTACTCCCAAACTTTTCCTGAAATTTGAGAGGTGTATATGCTCAGAAAAAACATGAAGCAGCAGAAATAGTACACAAAGCAAGTTGATCCAATGCAGCAGAACAGCGTTAATAATTTTCCGGTTCAAAGATTTCCCGTTTCATACACTCAAAATTGCGGGCAGAAAAACATCTCCCATATTGTTGCACTATTTTTCTTCTGGTTAACATGTTCCCGGATAACACGATTTCCCGGTTACTAAGTTTGAAATTTTGACAAACTGTGGTCGTATAACACGTTTTGCGATGAACTGGACGTGCGATGACGAGCGTTCGCAACATAAAAAACTGATCAGAGGCACTTGCCGCAGTTGCTTTCCTGCAGTGCCTAGGTGCAACGAAGCGAAGCAGCAAAAAAAAAAATAAAAAAGCCAATGGGCCAACTTACGAAGCGCGAGCACCTGTGGAAACATGAATTTGTGAGAAGAAATATAGTGGCTATTTTTTGCGATCATTAGGGGCATAGGAGCAAACCACTTCATAACTACAACTGTTCGCTTGAATACGAGCAGGCCGGGTTTGGGGGACGCAGCATAAGCAAAAGCACGGAGACTTTAAGCCATTGCGATTGCTTCTCCACATGCCACTGGTGTAAGAAGGCGAAGTATGTGGAAGCAACCAAGGAAGCAATCCCGACTTTTCAATTATAGCCTTCTATGATATGGAGATGTTGACCTCTTCCACACTTAGGACAACGTAAAAGCGGACTTAGTTCTGTGAGAGCTAAAAATGCAGCTGTGCATACTTGATGCCTATAAATGCTAATCTACACTTTTATGCAGTGAAAGTCTCAATTCTGAATACCTTTGCATCTCGTTCAAGAGTTATTTTCACAATCAGGCAACTCAGATCATACGTTTTCTCGGATAATACGATTAAGAAAGAACCTTGCATATATGCAGCAGGCATTCGAGGCTATCTGTGTAAAGGCCCAGCCAAAGATTCACCAAGTTCCAAATTCACTTTTTTGCTTTCTGCACTCGGTGCATCCTTTCAAGCTTGAATGTGAGCCAACTTAGAATCATTACGCAGGACGGTATCACTCACCTCATCAACTGCAGCTTTCGATACTCGGGTGATGAGTGTGGGTCTCTGGGGAGCGCTGTAAAAGCGGAGTTTGAGACAAGGTTATTGTGACATCGAGAACAACTTTCGTTTTTTTGGTCCACGTTTCTTACTGAAATATTTCTACAAAATGCTAAAATCGTGAAAATAAGCTTGGAAACCCAGAGCACAGCATGACAAATTAACTATGAGCCATTTTTAATTTTTGCTTTTGGTTGGCACCAGCACACCACATGCTGGCAAGTAAAACTGTCAGGTTCTGCACCGTCAATTTCCGACAGACAGACAAAGACATCACAATGACTCTTCAGCTCGAAATACATGTCACACAATGCCAATTTCTGCGCACAAGGAATGCTGTGTTTAAAATTACATTAACTGACATTCCATCCAATGCTTGCAGCTGAAACTTGCTAGATAACATTCCTACATGCTCAGGAAACAAAGTATCCTTTGTTCATCTTTAAAATTTATTCTCTGTACTTTCTCCAAATTCAAAATGTCCGAGGTGTTGACAGAAAATCACACATTTTGTCTATCAAACTCTCAAAAATCCTTCAGAAGGCGAGGTTCTAGACACCATGTATTGAGTAGACGGGCAATAGAGGAGAATCCCATCAAGCGCTAAGTCATGGAAAATTTGTTCACATATTGGAAGGTATCAACCAGACCATACTCCCTAGAACATACTCCCTCTCTAAACTTAAATAATTTCAGCCATATCACCCCCTTCAGTGAAACAAAACAAAAAAGAGAGACTGAATTTGCAAGCCCTTCAGTTAAACGCAGTTCTCCGTTTGCTGACCAGACGGCTTGAGGTGACTCCACATGTCCGACAGGGCCCACATGGACCGCCTAAGGTTGAGCAGGAAGCTGAAGATCCGGTTGTAACGAACGAGGCAGGCCTTGGTGATCACCACATTGAGCGGCCACTCCACCTGGTCAAGAAAAAGGAGGTTGCAAAAAAGAAAAATACACAATAGTTATAGACCAAAGTCAAGAAAAATCAACTGAAGTTTCAGGTCCCATATAGGAATCTCATTCTGCATAGAATTTTCTGAGCTAGTAAAATGAGCAATAAAATGTGTTATATATAGCCTCACGAAACTCAACAGTGACTTGACATAGACCTGTAAAAAGTAAAACTTTCTGATGAGCTAGTTAGTACATGATACTTAAGAATTGCTGCGTGCTTAAAGGCTGATCACCGAAAGGGATGCTAAAAATGACTTCGCAGATGGTCCCTTTGATTTCAGTATTCCTGATAAACCGCACACAAGTTGGAAACCTTTCTTAAACACTGCTGCAAAGGACTCTGCTGACCAGGGCAATATAAATCAGGCTGACTATTGTTTCACAGCAAGAGAGTCCTTCAAGAGGCAGAGGAAATGAAAGCTGTGCACTGAAAGCTTACCTGATAGTTCATTGAAAGGCAGTTTAAGATGTTTTGTCCTGTTTAGAGGCAAAGAAGAAGAAAAGCAGTTTAAGACAAAACGAACAGGCATAACAAGTACTAATTCCTCAGATGCCATGACAAAATCTTTATGCTGACAAGCAAAAACAGGCAAGAAGCTCATCAAGCAGCTCTCAGCAGCAGTTTTTGTTCCCATCTTGGCATTTATTCCGTCATAAATGAAACAATGCTGAACAGGGACTGATTATAAATGTCAATGCTGATTAAGGCACAATGCTGCTTGTGATAAGCTGAGGGCCTTTGCCTCCCCATTCAGGTGAATTTTCAGTTGTGTCCCATGCCCTGTAGTACTACCAACACTACAAAACTATCGAGAAACAATGCAAGCAAAGATAAGTCGTGACAGTATAGCCAAAGATAACAGAGGCGTTCTGGGTAAAAAAAAAAAAGACCATCATTGTCAAAGCATAGAAACGCTGTGCCTGTGTCTAACTGTATTCCACCTTTCTCAGTACCCAGCATTTGTCAGTTCTGCCACGTCTCACCAGGAAGGATGATGGAGGGGATGCGGCGAGCATCCAGGGTCAGGTTGGAAGCCTCCGGACGGTCTCCGTGCAGCGATGAGCTCAGGGCATGGGCGAGAACAGAGTTCAGAGTCCTCGGATTGAGAAACTCCAGAGGCGAACATGTGGGTGACTTCAGCTGCATACCCAGGAGAGGTCCACTTTGCACTCCACGTCACAATAGCCTCTCTTCAAGCACACCCACTCTGCCTTGCATCTTGACCTACCCCACTTCGCTAGTACTACAACTACTCTTCTGCATTTCTGATATCAGGTAGTATATAAAGACGAGGTCACATGATGAGATCATGTCATGATTGACAATGCCTGTGTTGTGTTATTCTCATTTAGCTGTTGCATGATTGTCACTTTCTTTATGTGTGTGCTGCAAAGGAAATGGCCCACAACCGATTAGGCCATCTGGTTCATCATGACTCACAAAGTGACACGAGCCCAACCAAAACCAGAGAGACTTTGATCAGAAAACTCGCCACAACCGCTGTACTAGACTAGCTCTTGCCAATAGTTCTACAATGATGGAAACACAGTGCAGCCAACTCAATGAAAAAAGTAAGGGCTCCTTCGAAGTGTTAAGCAGAACGAGGGGCGGAAGGGGAGCCTTGGGCTGTTGGCCAACGTCCCTGACCTCATCTGTCTATACCTCAGGTAACTCAACGAGGCGTGCAAGCCTACCTCGTGGCAGATGGCATCACACAGAGCCTGTCCAAACTCGCCATCCTGGAAGCAGTAGTAGCTGACGAGAGCCTCCAGGTGGTCGTAGAGTCGCAACTCGGTCACAAAATGTGACACGCAGACTTGATTCAGCAGCTTCATCCTGAAACGAAACAAGGAACAGGAAAGTGAGGATGAAATCTGCATGGCAACGAACAAGCTTAGGGCAGAGCCTCGTTCTTGGAATGTACGGCTGATAGCGATACGTGTGAAACAACACAGATATTGTGTGAAGTGCAAACCATGCAAAGCATCTGTGCATTCAAAGCAAAAAAAAAAAAAAAAAAATGTTGGCCTCTCACAGAAAAAGTGTTAGCAATACAGCTGGAGGAGCTCTAGGCTCTGCAGACTACTTTCGCGGAATTGCAGAGCAAACAACATGAGGGAACACTCACTGGGCTGTCAAGGGGGGCAGCAGAGAGCGCCGCAGGGCCACCTCGAGCGGAAGCCGACATAGTCCACCCTTAAGGCTCCAGTCCAAAGAGTCACAGCTGGCAGTGCCATCATCCGCATCACCGGATGAAAAATATGACAACCTGGTGAACTCCAGTGGCTCTTGAGCTGAGAAAAATTAACAATTTGAAATGGCCACACCCTTTTGGTGACGTTAGCCAAAGCAAAAAAAAAAAAAAAAAAAAAAAAAGTCAAATAAGTTCGGCAGATGCGTTTAAGACTGCCTATGAGAGAGAGAGTGCGAAAGCATTTTATGACGAGTCATGACTACGCACAGTGCTTGTATGTACTCTAAACCTTAACAATATGCTATTTGTGCCGAGTAATGGTACGTTGAACAATGTATATGGGTCATGACTATATAGAATGTTGCGTTCCATCATTCATGGCAATATATATGTCTTCTTACATATGTTGTAGAGGTGAAACGAAGAGGCGTCATGTGCTGTGCGATGCCAGCGCATGTTAAAGATCCCCAGGTGGTCGAAATTCGTCTCTCTTTCTCTCCCACCATCCTTCCTCCCTTTATGGCGCGGTTCAGGTGTCCACATAGCAAGTGTGACAGATACTTCACCTTTCCTTTCCTGTGAACCAATTATTATTATTATTATTTTTACATATGTCGTGGCATTGACATGGTGACGTCATCCAAATTTCGTGCCTTGGATGCTACTGAATTTCATACATGGATGCCACATCATTAGTTTGAGTGCTAATGGCATATGCAATGCTTTTGCATTGATATATACTACACCAGCTAGTTAGATGACAAACAGGGCACAACAAGCTCAAAAATAAAATGGTGGCTGGCTAGTCTCACCATAATCAGTTTGAGCTGAGAAGTTAAGAAAGTTATTCCTCTTCTGGGACTCTACTCTGGCTTGGCCTGTATTGCTCTCACACTGCGTTTCGCCTTCGTGTTACGCTTACCTATACGTAGCAACAACCAGCGACCAACTCGTATCACAAGTGCAATCATTACGTACACGCATACAACCCAACATTGCACAAGCATGGGCACCAGCAAGCAGACCTTTCCCATAGCAAGCAGGATGTTGGCAGGCTTCCTAATGATGACACCAGCCCTTATTTCTCCACCTCTGCATGCATAACAGTTCCACATTGTGTTATTCCATAAAACATATGTCACCCAGCATACAGCACTGAGAAATATAAATGTGCAATATAAGTAGAAACCTTGACTTGTCATATAACTTCAATTTCGTCTAAAATGAACCAGTCGAGACAACTGAGTTCTAAATATATCTAAAGACAGTCACTATACTCACACATAATCTTGGAATATGTGGAATATGATTTAGCAATACATTCAGGCACGTTTCCAAGGATGGTTGCGTGAGGTTCTGTATGGACTTCCAATATGCTCGTGTCTCCACAACCATTTTCAGTTGGTAGCGTGTCACAGAAACCGTGGTCAGCGAGCCAGTTCTCCAGTGTCTCAAATTGGTCTCCGCCAGCTACTTTTGGCTCTCTCTTGCAAGCCTCACTTTTGTGTCTGGTCTTGCACTCTTCTCCGCTGTCACTTTCCGAAGAATGTTTGGATACCAGTGGCAATAAAGCGGGGTTACTGGTTGGAGACGACATCAGCTCACCATCAATCCCATCATCCCCAGAAGGTACTTCAATGACCTCCCCATCAGAATCCAACGCCCCATCTGCCACCTCGAGTATTGAAGCGGGTTCGTTGGTACAAACAGCAGCTTCATTCCCGGACTTGGCTTCTGTGCTTTCTGCACTGCCGTCCTCTGCGGTACAATCACCTTCATTCGTGATTGTCGCAACAGTGTCAGGATAGAGGATGCTGCTCAGCTGGGAGTCGGAGGCATGACCAAAGACGTTGCGCTGCACACCTCTGCCGTATGTCCCGGAGGCCTCGCAGTAGAGGCCCGTGGCCTGTTTCGTTGGCTCTGCAACGTGGTCGCCAGACTTGCCAGTTACTCTCATGTGTGTGCCAGTGGTCACCGAGTAAAGCAGGTCTTCCTGTGGCTGGACGAATGGTGCTACATGCAGAGGGGTTGAAGCAGCCTCAGAGCTAGGCGAGAACAGCCTGGCGGTGTTTGCACTGGGGGATCTGCACAAACAGGAAAAATCGAAGCAGGCACATTTCGAATCACTAGTAATCGCAATAATCTATACACGCTTGCTTAGAAGCACTGTTAAAGACGCCAGGTTTGCCTCGGCTATCAGAGAGCCTTAGTCTGCAAGGTCTGGCGGTCAACAAACAAAATTTGGTCATAAAACTGCACCAAAGAAAAATCGTAAAAACAAATTGTTATAGCACTAACCGTTCTTGGTGCACAGGTTCCCATGGATATAAGCCACTTTGTGCTGCCTTTACTGGCAATAATTTTGTGAAATCTTCTTGCAACAGCTGAACATACAGTTCATTATTTCATCCATCTCTCTGCATAGCTGTGTAGACTAGTAGGAATTGCTTTGTAGCTTCCATAATTTTGTTGCGAAAGCAACACTACGCCAGCCAGCTCGGCTCGTCGCATACGCTCCTATGCCGTAGCTGCAAATGGCAAGGCTGCCAACTTGGGTCTCTCGTCTCACATGGGATGGTTGTCAGAATCAGCCTGCTAGGATCCTGGCATTTACGTTACCCCTATAGGCCACTAAGGCACGCTTATACGGCTTGGTTAAAGCGGGGTTTGATATGTGGGCTGGTAGCCTATGCTATCGCGTCATACCCTTAAAGGCGGGAGTTAAGTGTCCCCCATATTTAGGTGCAATAAACGCCTTTACCACTACCAACTAGAATGCCGGTGAAATTTGATGCGTTCAACGGAAAGCTGGTTGTGTTCGATGCAACGCTTGGTCGCCCGCAGCAAAAGCTTTCGATCCATACTCATATGCCGTATGGATGAAGAGCGCGCGCTGCAAATCTCAAGAAAATAAGAAAGAGGGCTTTGGACGGTTCGATCGTTGAGCCTGGAGACGTTGAAGGTGGTCGGTTCACAGACTTTGCACACAGAGTGGGCGAGCATGAGTCGGCCACGCGAGAGTTTCACCACCGCTTCATGAACAACCCCTTTGCAAGTGTGTGTTCTGTGTGCGACCAGCTGTGGCATAAAAATGATCTAACACCGGTGAGTGAGCTTATGCATCCAACTCTTCATTTGGCCACAAGCATAGCCATGCACCTGTTGCTTTCGCAATTCAACTAGGGTTAACCATAGCTAAACCACAGACAACTTTTTAATTTCATTGGTGCCAAGATTGAAGGCTATGTTTGCCTGACTGACTACATTGCCAGTTCAAATTACCTTAAACATTGAATAACTACTACTACTAGTTACTATACTTTGAAAAGTGGTAGATCGGCCCAGATGCCAACTCAAAGGTCATGTCAAGGTCATGTCCAAGATAGTGGGTAAGCTATGTACAGCCTTTGTCAAAAGTGTAGAGCCCAGGGGGTCTGCTTCCAAGCCGTGTAGTGGCGCTGATTTAGCATTAATAGAGGTCTTTCCTATTGGAGGGGGTAGGGCAAAAAATCTTCTAACCATAAAAATATTATGAAACACTGGAGATCCATTACAAGCTGCACGAAGTGGCCCAGAACCAGACCCCTTGGGCTCTACATTTTTGACTACACCAGATTATACCTTACTGTCACTTGGAGCTACTCTGCTCCTATGCTGTGCTTCTTAAGGTTGAATCAAGATCAAAGCAGACATCCCGGTGAGCTACCGTTTGTGTTAAGTAAAGCTATCGCTCTAAATATTCTCCTCAGAACCTGTTTCACGTGTCCTTTGGTTAAGACTAATATTTGGCAGCAGCCGCAATCCACAGTGGCCCCGTGCAACAGCACTCTCTGGGCATATGTGCGGCACTATCATCAAGGAAATAAAAAATATATAAAATGCTTCTATGGCAAGAAACCGCACTTCGACAAGATAACGTCCACATTCCACCACGTAAAACTTTCATGTAACATATATATAGACATACCTACCATGCTCACATAGTATCTTTTTTAGCAGCACTTCTGTTAAAACCAACTTCTGATAAAGCGTACAAATATTCTGGTCCCTTCAAGCTTGTCTACTGTGTATGGGTACTTGCTATTCAATTTGAAGTGCCCAATACCGCATGTGCCACCTAGAGATACCAGTACATATTAACCTTGCTTATGGATGACTGTAGGACAAGTAGGTTGCACACAGTATGAGGCAAGATGAAGGAAAAATGAAGCACAACACAAAGCAGTACATACAGAGTGCACAATCAGTACGTTTTAAATAGAGTGAAAACAATTTATTCAACACAAGCAGTCTGCAATGCTTGCCAAAGATACGTACCGAGGAATAACAAAAGGCAGGCGACTTTTAGCGCTGGCTTGCTCCTCTTGCGCTCTGATCCAGTCCTGTGGTACTAGAAAAAACAAAAACAAAGAGCCTCTCACACTGTGCAGCTACTGACAAATGCACGGTAAAATATATATATTTTTCTTTACCGGAGAAAATTATTTTGAACAATCAATTGCACAATTATTGGAAAATAATGCTGCATCATTGCCATTTGTTCCTTCCTGTGTCGCAAATGCACAGCGCGGACTTCTCTGAATACCTCGGAGACAGAACCCTTGAACAAGGCCGTGGAACTGGTTGGCCATCTTAAACCCTTTGAGTGGTTTTGCCGTATGGATACCTTGGCCGAATTCTGTACCACGGGGTTTTTGCCGTATGCGCTGAGCGTGCGTTTGAAATTAGAAGTATATTGACTATGCTAACATCTTGCGGAGGTAAAGAAAACTCATCGTGCCCGTCGTGTTGCGCTCTCTTTGCAGCGGTGCACCCTCGCGATTTCGGTTTCTCTGCACGATTGCAACAGACGTAAAAACTTTGATTTTGATCTTTGCTAGGATGCTAGTGGAAGCCCATGAAGACCTTCTAGGACTTGTGTTGTAAAATTTGTTTATGCTACCATCTTGCAACAGCAACAACAAAAAAAAAAAAAAAAACTAAAAAAACTAAAAACCAACTGTGATCTTCGGTGCTACATGTGGTTTGCGGCAACTCACCCCAATCGTTTCATTTTTGCGTGATCGCAACAGAAAAGCGAAAGCCGATCTCTATGCTTGTTGGGACGCTGGCGGAGGACCGTGAACGCTGACTTTTATCCCTGTTTGCTTTCTCGGCTTGTCGACACTCATGAGGTGCCATTGCTCTCCAATTTAGTTTCATTAATGCTATGACTAATACTTTTCCTCCATACTTTCCCCCCTATTTCTCTGGACTATCACAATTTCGTTTGTTTAAAATCAGCAATGAGAAAATTTGACACCGGGGGTAAATTTTTTTTTCAAAAATGATTGACACTCAAGAGATTAAATCACCTTCCACATGGGGGGAGATAAGGCCTAGGGAGGGCTCGGGCAGGGGTGCCAGGTTCAGCTCCCGCTCCAGAGCGAGGGTGTAGCGCTCGGCCGAGGCCTCAATCTCCTCCAACTGACGGCTGCCAAAGGCCAGTGTGAGCAGGGGGCGCCGGTGTTGGGTCCACAGGACAGGTGTCTGTGTCACCAAAGACATCTTGGATGTAATCAGCTGGTACGGTATGGTGTACATCACCTCACAGCACGGCGTCCATGTTTCCGGAGGCCGGTTTTCACACTTTTTCCCTCGAGGCATATACATAGCCCTGCTTTCAGAAAATCAGTGAAGGTACTTTACTGCACAATGTTTCACAGTCCTTCACTGCTCACGATGGCCAATGTGAAGTAATTTCAAGCACAAACAAGAATGGAGTAAAGTAAGCCAGACTGGCTGAATCTACCCAAGCCGCAGTGAAGAACAGCTTAAAACCGCAAGGTTAATGACATGGCAAGAACGGGTCCAAGGAGTTTAGGAGTAAAGTGTCTCTGTGTCCGTTTATAACTGGTTCAGACACTATGCTTTTCAAGGTTTCACAGCTGCCTCTCGTCTGAATGGAGACTACTCGTTACCTTAGGCTTGCAGACCTTAAGCAGCATAGCTGTCTTGGCACTGGTGAAGACGTCTTCAAGCAAGTGGGCAACAAACGGAGCCGCCGTGACCAAAAGCATGAATCCATTTTCCCAGAAGTGTTCATCTAGAAGAAAAGAAAAACAAGCACTAGTACCATAATATGGCAACCCCTAGCAGGGCCAGGTAGAACAGAGACAGCAGCCCTTTTTTTTCCCCCCTCGTGACGCCGACCAGGAAGCTCACCCCGCATTTCCACTTGCTCACGGTTGATCTGGATGGGGAACTCTCGGTGTGGGTCGTTGAAGCGTCCCTCGTACAGCCACTCCTTCAGAAACCTGAAAGACGGGAAAATGCCCATCAAAAAAGGCACCGCAGCCAGGCCCCGGGTAGAGCGTTCTATCAATGGGCCATTCCAGAGCACACTACGAACACAGGGCCCCGCTCTCGTTGTTGGTCATTGTTGTCTTCCCATATAGGGCGTAAAAAATTTGAATTTTTTTTCCCCTCGCATATCAACACACCACCAATATTACCACCGCGACAGTCGTCTGCTAGTAGTAGCAAGTGCCATCTTTGGAGCGCTGCTGAACCTAGCTGGCCTAGTTGTGTGCGCGCGCTACCAGGCAGCAATAGCGTGCTTGGGTAGATCATCATCATCATCATAGGTTATGCTAGTAGTCGTTGCCATGTTGAGAGGTGTCTCCGCGTCTTGTTGTCACTGTTCCTTCGTTATGTCCGTGTTACCTGCTTTGTTCCACTGTCTACCGTGTTCTTGGTGCCGCATCGTGATGGGGCATTACGCAAGCTGTACAGTTGCTTTTAAGCTGAAAGCTTTTGAGTATGGGCTACAGCATGGCAACCGCGCTGCCAGCAGGCACTTCGGCATCAACGAGTTCTGCATAGTACATTACTGGAGACCGATTGCAGGGTCAACACAGACTCAGATCAAGTCTCTGATCAAGAGTAGAACTGTACGGTCTGCTGTGAACATTATACCATGAAACGCGGGGAGTGATGATGAGGCTGCGTGCAGCAAATAAAGTGCTTTTGGTGACCCTGCACTTTTATAACAAAGGTGAATTCTGCTTGAAAGTAATGTTTTCGTTATATTGTTACGTGGCGGCAAGCGATGACAACAGGAGAACAGAGGACAGAGAGAAGATGCTCGATGGTCGTGAGATGACATTTTATGAACCTGTGTGCGGGCCTAGCGCGCGCGCTCCTGCCCGCGCCACAGCCCTCTTTTTCCTCCTTCGTCCGTAACATGACCCGAGGCCACCGAGCGATCATCCTGATTGTAGACGAGGAAGTTTACCGATGATAATTCCATGGCATGATGATGGGCGTGTCTGGATGCTTGAAGGAGAGGAAGAAGTAAGAATAGAAAGGCTTGCCGGATGTCTGATGCGTGGATGATCCGCCTCCCCTGAAGCTCTCAACCATCTGTCACCAGAGTCCATGGGACCGATGGCTCGAGGTCACGTCGGACGGCTTGGGCGGAGGTTGCGTGTTCGTGTTCATCGGTTCCTTCGGGTCGTTCGGGTTCTTCGTCTCGGTTCTGGTTGGTGTGTCTGTTCTTGTCTTCAGGTCCGGGCTGGGGGCTGGGCAGTGGTAGTTGGTCAGGTCTGGGCTTGAAGAGCTGGGGCGAAGCTGCTCAGCGATGTCCCTGGGCCCTCGGTCGATGGTCCCGGCTTACAGATGGCGTCGATGCTCCAAGGCGAGGATGGGGATGACGTACGCCGCACCTCCAAGTAAATGTTACGTGGCAGCAAGCGTTGACAACAGGAGAACAGAGGACAGAGAGAAGATGCTCGATGGCCGTGAGATGACGTTTTATGAACCTGTGTGCGGGCCTAGCGTGCGCGCTCCTGCCCGCGCCACAGCCCTCTTCTTCCTCCTTTATCCGTAACAATATTTACAAAAGCTGACCTAAGATTCCTGATTCACACCTATTTAAATTTGCTTTTAGCGCTCCAAAACATTTGCTCGAAAATTTTCCCTGCATAATTATCGCATCCCCCAACTTCGCATCAATTTTCCACGAAAAGAAGTGTGAGCATTACGCTAGTAAATACGGTAATAATAACAATAATAATAATAATTGGTTCACAGGAAGCAAAATGCACAGTATATGTTACACTTCCTCTGTGGACACCTAAACTGTGCCATAATGAAAGGGAGGGAAAGTGGAAAGAAAGAAAGAGGAGCCATAATGGAAGGCTACGGCTTCTCTTTCTCTCTTTACCCTTTCAAGCTAATGTCAGTTCTATAGTAGAGCCGTGCTTGGAAGTCTATGTGACTATAAGGACACTGCGGTGCCGCGTGAACACTTTTACGGCAGGCAAAAGACATGCTCACCTGAGGTAAGGTTGGCAGGTATGCCAAAGCAGGAAGGTTGCAGTAGATGCCTCCTCCTGACCCCAAGATCTCTCGGCATACCGCTGGAGAGTGTGCAGCAGTTCCATGCTCTGGGGTACACAAAGGAAAAGTGCACCCAGTTTGAAGCAGTTCCCCTCTGAAGCTTGTGACATGTGCCTCAAAAACCTCTCCCTTTGGAGGCGGGATCGGTGAACACACCGATCTTATCACCTGTTACTGAGCCCACACAACACTGGCCCAGAGGAAGCCAGTAGGTGCTGCGGACATCAGTCGACACCAAACGGCAACTGTGGCTAGAAATGCAGGCTTCAAAAGCAAACAACGGGTTTGGTGACCAAAGACAGCGCACATATATATAACCCCCTTCTTGAAGAAGTTTCACCTTGACCGGAAAAAACCTTGTGCAAGACTTGTCCTCCCATCTAGCTCCCGCAAAATACTCGCCAAATGTGACGCATTTGTAACTTACAGGGCAGTCTCTTGAGACTTGTGGCACAAAGAACATCTGGGAAGAGTGCTGACAAATTAAACTCTCCAATAAAACGAAGGGTTTCTCCTTATAAGCAGGCATCTGTGGCCCATGGCATCTGTCTAAAATTAGCCTCAAGCCTAAGTAAAAGACAGTGTACTTTATGATATTACAGTAAAACCTCATTTATCTGGATCTCTGTAACTCAGAAATTCGGTTAACTCGGACTCGCTGCGTGGTCCCGGCAAGACTATGCATAGTTCAATGGCGGAAGATGCTTATTATCTCGGAGGCATTTAGCCCGTACATCGGTTAACTCGGAGTAGGATGAGGGCTACCAACTTCCCTGCGTTACCGTGCGATACAGCATGGATGTGCATCCACAGCGGGTGGGCAATGGGAAACCTACGTGAGGCGAGTCGGTCTGCGCACTGTTTAATAAAAACGAAATACAGGGGGGGGAAAGGCTGAAGGGCACGAAATGTGGTGATGATGATAGCGGATTATATGAGCAGTGGCTAGGTGGCACCGGTGAGAGTGCGCTTCAAAGGGAGAAGCCTTATCATCATCGTCAGGGTGGCGAGACTCTGTATTTTGCTGCTAAATGACTGCCACTGCTGTCCCGTGGCTGCGATGGCTGCACTGACTGCACGTCTTGATTTCTTTGTCCCGATTGCTTGTGATATGATGGTGACGGTGCGCAAATCATGAAAATAAGCGCCTGTTGCTCTGTTCGACTATGTTTGGGGCCTATTGCCGTTGCGCTCCACAACGATGGCGACCGCCACTCCAGTGGAGAAACGACAATGTTGCCATCGTTGACATGTTGACCATGACGACACGTTATCGGAAGTTCTCGATGAAGACGGACATTGTTCAGGAGATGAAAGTCATGAGCAGCCGCTGCCGCGATGTCGCACTGTGCAAGAGGCCGCCGAGGCTCTCGCTGTACTGGGGGAGTTATGCGTCGGATCACGCGACAATGAGCGTGCGCACCACAACTTGATGGGACTGAAAAAAATTATCGCGCAAATTCCGATGAAGAAACAAACAAAAATAACGCAGTTTTTCATGAAATAAAGGTACAGTTGAAGCCGGATATATCGAACTCGAAGGGGATCGCGAAATAGTTCGTTATATCGATAATTCAATATACAGAAATCAGTTTGTGACGGCACTTACGATGCGGAAAAACGATACCGTATTTGTCGCGTAACCAACCCACTCGCATAATGAACCCACCCTCCACTTTTGCACCAGAGAATTTGAAAAAAAAAAATCGTTAAGGCCAGCTCGCCCACATGCAAGCGATTCAGCAATCTCAGCGATGAGCGGCAGCGACAGAGTGGCCGCTTGAGCCACCGCGACAGCTCAAAACGAGGTTTCTGTGTCGCCGCGGCAGAAATCGCGAGCGTTTTCGCTTGCATGTCGATGGCGCGCGTCACTCCATTTCGGTCGTCTCATCTACAGCTCATTTCTTGGCAGCGTGCCAAGATGCTGCGCAGCGATAACATCCGGGTGCGTTTATCTTTTGATAGCTCCTGCGGTGGCCAGGAGCGAACTTGGCAGAGTGCCCGTGATGGCTTGATTGCACAAGCCTGGTTCGATTTATCACATGCTTATCAGCGTGCTTACGTTGATTCATACATGCAAAGATAAACGACTCCCGCCAAAAAAAAAAAAAAGGAACCTGCCGCTTCTTAACGTCCGAACATCACAACGATAAGAAAGGATAACTCACAAAAAAAAAAAAAGAGAGAGAGCTGCCGCTTCTTAACGTCCGCGGGCGCCGTAGCCACGTCAGCCGCCGTGCGCAGAGGGTTCACAACAGACGCTGGAGAAAGCGTCCAACGTCTGTCTGATAACGGGCTGAGCTGGCCTGGCGTATGCGTAGCGCGTGCTGAAGGAGAGCTCGGCAAAAGAATGGGCACACCCACGCACATGGCTTGCAAACGTCATGTGTTGGCGCGCGGGAAACGACAAATGCAGATGTGCGCGCCTTTGGGGAATGGGCGCGGCGCTGCCCAGACCAGCCGTCGCCGAACTGTCCCCTCTCATTCCTTCCGTGCGTGGCTTGAAAATGTCACGCGGCAAACGGCCAAGGGTGATGCAATATCATCTTTGGGGAAGGCAAACTTTCCAGTGCGTGGTGCGGAGTTCGATATATCGAACGACCGGTAAAATTAAGTTCGATATATGAAACGGCTTTCCTATACTTTTACATGGGATTTTCAAGGGGATATTCCGTGAGTTCGATATAACCAAAATTCGATATATCCGGGTTCGACTGTATGTGCGTGCCCAGTAAATTGTTTTCATTGTAAATTCGATAATCCGGAATTCGGTTAACTCAGACATTTTTGCCGGTCCCTTGCGATCCGGATTAACGAGGTTTTATTGTATTTTGTCTTACGACCCAATGACTTTCATCTTGGTCGGATTGGGAGATCAATTACTACTTGAGATCAACTGCTCGTAGTCAACACAACAGGACATAAAATAAAGTCTACCACCACACATAAAACTTCAGCAAAAAGAATGCGGCCACCGCTGATAGGCATTGAAATGCAAGAGTGTAAGCTGTTATCCATCGTAATGTCATTCTGCATAGATCTTGCGAGACGAACCGTTTGATACCATCCGCACGTCTGTATCTAAGACCAGTGGTTTGCCAGATACGCGCTCCCCAGCAAACGCGAACTCTGACCGTTTTGGAGAGTCAAAGGTCAATGGTGCGACTCTCCCATCAAAAGGAGAATAGATTTATAATTGCAGTTTTAAGCGCACAAACCCTACTAATCGTTAGACACCACTCCGAAGTCTCTGCCACCATCCATAGGGCCATAATTTCAGCGTAATGACATATTTATATATAAATTTGAGCGCACCACCGATTGGCGTTTGATTGAAGAGCATTAGCTGTCCAAAGCGGTTTCCCACTCAGTGGTAGGCATGTTTGAATTTCACTCCTAGATTCCATATTCGGGTATGAACATGTTAAACACGTAATGACTATTTATATTGTACCACCCGCGTCCTCCTGCTGCTACTGATTCGCCCGCCACACCCGCCACGGTGGCTTAGTGGTTAAAGTGCCTGGCCCCTGAATCGAAGTACCTGGGTTCGATCCCGGCCGCAGTGGCTGCATTTTTATGGAGGCGAAATGCAAAGGCGTCCATGTTCTCTGCAATGTCAGCGCATGATAAAGACTCCCAGGTGGTCGAAATTGTTCTGAAGCCCTCCCATGCGGCACCTCTTCCTCTCTTTCTTATTTGATGCCCACCTTCCTGCCTTCCCTTACAGTGCAGTTCAGGTGTCCACAGAAACAAGTGTGACAGATACTGCGCCTTTCCCTTCCTGTGAATCAGTTTAACAATTTATCACTATGGCCTATGGAAGTTAGACCCCATTACAGTTGCAATGACCAGAGGTCGCCGGTATGACTACGTAAAACATTTTAAAGCTCGATTTGACTAACATTTTTGTGTGCATTGATCCAACGAACCGTTAGCTCTGGTCCGAACCTCAGACACTGGGCTGGACACCATCTTAGATTGCTAAGGTGGCACACCGCCATGATGAACACTGCTTCGGACTTGGAGAAAATTGAAGCCACGGACAAACCAACAGGAATCGGCAAATGTGAAAAGCAAGAGCTTACGCTCTTAAAGTGTTCCTTCAGATATAACGACGATTCCAGTGCAGAGGCCACAATACCTGCATTTCTTGTGAGGAACTGCTCTGAATCTTCACTGCACCCCGGCTAATGCTGGCAATGCACCTGCAGGGAGAGTGGCACAAAAAGAAAAGCTGAGTTAGCTAGGTAATCATGCACGCTACATCATCACTGCATGCTTCTCTTTTCTCATATGATCGACAGCTACGTACGACTCAAACATTCGTAAACCCTTGACTTTGCAAAAATGTGGTTTACCGAACGCTTGCCAATACTCTAACTGCACAAGAACATGGCCAACTAAAGTCAGATGATTTTTACTAACACATAATCCACTGACAAACCAGTGCCCGAAAGACCAATGTTTTAACAGCATTAATTCCTTCCGAAAAAAAAAAAAAAGAAAAGAAAAAAAAAACACGAACTGTAAAGCTAGAAAACATAGACATAACCAGGTGAGAAAACTGCCAATCCTGACCATATAGGGAAAAAGAAAATTTCGAGGACACTTTGGCGACTAAAGTGATGAAAGGCGAAAGACTGAGTGCTAAATTCTGCTACGCGACTGTTGCGCATGTAGCGATGAATGCTGTTACGAGTAAATCAAGCGACTACTCTTTCACATTCTGTGAGTGCATTTATTCAGTGAATTCTCCTTGGCATGCGACAAGATTGCACTCCTTGTATCTTCGCAATAGTTCTACGTTTACTGTTGTGTGGTTGATTTACTGGGTGTGTGACATTAATTAGCAATGAACTAATTATACAACTGACACTAATTAGTAATTATTAATTATTGGGGCATTGATTAGTAATCAGTAATAAGTCCTGAATTAGTAATTATATAGTAAACATTACTAATTTATTAGTCATTAGTAGTTAACTATTTATTTATTAAGGAATTAGTAATTGATCATTGATTGGCATATGGCCATATAAGGTACGCATTCGCGCATACTGTGGTAGTGCTCTGTGATTGGTCGAGACCTCCATGACGTCATCCCGTCTCGACCAATCAGAGCTGCCGCAAAAGGGTGACACTTTTGCTGACGAGGCAACAAAGGCTTTCGCCTTAAAAAAAAAAGGACCTGTGATAGTTTTTTAATATCCTATTAACCTCTCAATTATACTTTTTGGGGCATCGATTGAAGGTGGAAGCTTTTCTTTACAGCAGGACAGTGCAGCTCACCTCGCATGGTCCACGAGGTAGCTCACAGTGTGGGACAGCTCGAGCACGGAAAGTGTGTCAGCGCGACTCGCCGCGTGCACAACACAGCCGTAGAAGAAGTGCACGTAACGTCTCAGCCCGCCCACAAAGGCCTGCCATGTCAGGGCTGAAAAGATAACGTCATGACTGTTGACTTCTTTTTTTTTTTTTGATCATTTAGTTTCTCTCAACGATATTAAAAGCCGGCATTTTATCGGAGAACCCCCATGAATCATCCTGCTCTGGTTGCTCAAGGCACACCAGAGACGGCATCGCCATGGTTGAATGCACGCACATACATACTTCTGCAAATGACTTTCTAAAAATGAGATTTCACATGAGACTGAACAATGAGCAAGTGCGCACTAGTTAAACTTAGAGAAAACTCTTTCCTGAGCGAATGCTGAGTGTCCCAATATTTTTTGTGCAGCACGCCATCTACTTTCTCAATACACACGTAAACCAACGACTAGTCACAAAAGTGAAGAGAGCTTTCGTATCAACCGCAAATCATTCAATACTGCTACTCCTCAACCGGGGAACAAAACAGGCAGGCTGTCCAGAGCCTGACACTGTTCATGCTGACGAAAAAAAGACCCTCGTGCATATATGAATACACGTGATACAAGAAATTTCGTTTCAGAGTATTGTTAGCTTTGCATAAAAAAAGAAACATGGACTCATCTCGCCTCAATAGATCCTTTGCAATACTCTGGAAGTCAGCTTCTCTGCAGAATGAGAAAACCTCTCACAATGGTGGACAAACCCGGTTTTGGGAAACAAGTTTGCTGAAGTATTGGTTCTTTTGTGACAGTCATGGGCAGTATCGAAGATACATGTATCTTCGATACTATCTTTAGATACATTTTGTGTATCAGTATTAGGTATCGTGTGCTGAAAATGAAGATACAGCCGAACCCGGATATATCGAACTCGAAGGAGATCGCGAAATAGTTCGATATATCGATAATTCGATATACAGAAATCGGCTTGAGACGCCCCTTGGGATCGTGAAAAATGATACGGTATTTGTCGCGTAATCAACCCAGTCGCAATATGAACCCACCCCCCACTTTTGCCCCCGAGAATAGAAAAAAAAAAAGGGAACGCTCGAAGGCGTGTCCCTTCGTTTCGACCGTCGCATCCACAGCTCATTTATCGGCAGCACGCCAAGATGCTATGCAGCGATACCGTCACGGTGTGTTCATCTTTTGACTATACTTTTGATGGATCCTGCTGTGTCAGGGAGCGAACTTGGCAGAGTGCCCGTGATGGCTTGATTGCACAAGCCTGGTTCGATTTATCATGCTGCGCTTATCATGCCGCGCTGCCACTGGCTGAGCTGGATTGTCCGCGCATGTATAGTGCGTGCTGCTGCGAACGAAGACCGGGTAAGAGAGAGGAAGCGGAGAGATAAAGCTGGGCAGAAGAGTGGGCACATCCTTGCGCTTCGCTCTATCGCGTTTTTCCCCTCTCCTGAACACTACTGCATTGGCTCCCTCTCGTTCCTTCAGGCACATGTCTTGCAAACGTCACATGCTGGCGCGTAGCAGCGATCACCGCAGATGCGGGCGCCTTTGGGGAAAGGACGCGGCGCTGCCCTAGACCAGTCGTCGCCAAACTGTGCCCTCTCGTTGCTTCCGCGCGTGGCTTGAAAACGTCACGCGACAAACAGCCGATGATGCGATCGTCTTTGGGAAAAGAGCGCCGTTCAATGCGTGATGCGGAGTTCGATATATCGCACGACCGCTGAAATTGAGTTCGATATACAATGCAGCTTTCCTATACTTTTATATGGGATTTTCAAGGGGATATTCCGTGAGTTCGATATAACCAAAATTCGAAATATCTGGGTTCGACTGTATTGGAGTATCGGTATCGAAAACATTTTTAAAGTATCGTGTATTTTAAAGAAAGATGATATCAAAAAAAACTTCAAATATTGAAACCACTGTGAGACTTCGGGTTTACAGCGCTCGCTCAGACGAGTACAGGCCCTGAGACAGCTCGGCTTGTAGTACCACGTGAGTTCCCTACAAATGCCCCGACCCCTCAATGTTAACCACATTTCCAGATTCTCTTATCTTAAAAACTGAAGGGGGCAATGGTAAGTAGGTGCTAACGAGGTGCTTTACTTTTGAGCACAGAGTGCGTACCACGAAGTTGCGAAGCCGTTAACAGACACACAGAAAGATATGAACAAAGCAACGCAAGGAAGGCAAACGCAGTAGGGGTCATGCACACTGCTGTACCCCTGGCCGCTCTTCCACCCTTTGCCATCACCCTCCTCCCCCCTCTGTCCGTCCGTCTCTGCGGCATCTGGTTATCGTCAGGCAGCGTCCTCAGTGTGCTGTCGGACGCAGTAACTTATGCCCAACCCTTCCCCAAACCCCTGGGCTCCGTGTGCCGGCTCTGCTTGGCGCCAAGAACACAAGCTTCTAAGGCCTCAGTCTGCCATGATGCAGTCGGCTAACCACCGTTCTTGCAGTTACTGCGTTTGACTGAAAACAAATCCATCTTTTGTAACTGCGCAGGGAAGAGGCTTCCACTAGACTGTCTTTTGTGGAAAAAATATTACGTCATAATGTTTTGAAATGCACGACGTGAATGCTATGAATGCAATTTTTCAGCACAGTTTGAATAAGAAATTATATATTGTCAACCATTTCCTTGAATAAAACTTGTAAAGATACTACCTCTGTCTCAAAAAAAAAAAGAAAAAAAAAAGCCTTACTTTTTGAAATGCGAATTGATTGACACTATATTAGTCGCTTTCTGTTAAAAAAAAAAAAAAAAAAAAAAGACCTATTTTTTCTACAACCAGCAACAGTTCTCCAGCGACGCTAGTGAACCTCGAATTTCCTGACTACCTCCAGGATGCTTGAGTCAACACAGCTATGGTTCACTCTTACACGCTGATAAAAGGCATCTTCATCTAATCACTGCAGTGTGTTCGTGTGCATTTGTAGAGAGGGTTTTCTCATTTGCGTCACTTTTAGCACGCCCACATTGCGCTCTTCCAGGACTAAATAACGTTCAGCAATTTTATTTTTCTTGTTTTCTTTCTAGCTTTTAACAATATGCAGAGCTTCAAAAGTTTGTTATCGCACTAATGACGATATAACTGCTCAGTTCTGCAAACACAGGCAGGTTGCACGTTTTAGCACAGAAAATTTACGCAGGGGTCACCGTGTAAATAATGTGTAGTATGAAATGAAAAGCAACAGAATTAACAAAAAAAAAATTCAGATGTATTTGTATGTATAGCCAAGTGCTCACAGGTCGGTTCGCATCAACAGCATTAGTTCAAAGATATTTTTCGCTAGGTTGCTTATGGAAGCAATCGCTTCATTGCAACCATGGCTTCAATTCAATGTGAAGTTCTGACAAGGACAGCTGCCCAAACAGAGGAGCTTCACCAACTCCTAGCTGGCGTATTCGTTTAAACCCTTTCAGAAAAACTACGCTATAGCAGGGCTCTAAAAATTCCAGAAAGCATGGTACAATTTCCTGATGTCGCTAATCGTATTACCACTTTTATTATGTTGGGACTGTATCGAAGTATCGACGACACAGTACCGAGTATCTGTATCGAAACTTGATTTCGATTCTGTATCTTGTATCAGCATCAAAAATACAATTTTTCAGGGTATTGAGTATCTGTATCGAAGATACTTTTTACAAGTATCTTGCCCAGCCCTGTTTTGTGACAACAATGCCTTGTCCATGCCCTACTTTGCCTGTTCAGTCGAGCTGCAAGGAATGAAGACTCACTGGGCTTGATGTTCGTTGGGAGAGCATTGGAGACCAGGTCTTCTAAAAAGCGCATGTCACTGCCGCACTCCAGGAGGCGCGACAGCAACGCGGCGAGAGCCTCCGACGACATGCCTTTCAGCCGCGTCCCATCTCTGATGCTGAACTGCCGCGACACCTGAAAACGATTTTCATTTCATCCACTTGACCACACGTCACCATACTGGCGGATTGCACACACTACGAAACTATGCAGCTGCTCCCGTGACGACTATTCCCGCAGCACCAGAACAGAGTGATCACATGTGCTCACAGAGTGACCACATCCCCGGCACGACGTTCACATGTCCCTAACATGTCCTTTCCATGTCCCCAACTGTCAGTACTGGAGCTTACCTAAAGGGTAGGATTGTGCGAATATTTGAAATTTTGAATATGGATTGAATATCTTGTTATTCGAATCGTATTTGAAGAACTATTATTTGGAATTTTCAAATATTCCAAAATATTTCCGAATACACCGAAAAGTTTTTGAATTCACCGCAGTTGCACCGCGCTGCGCGTTCCGCCGCAACGCTTGAATGCATGGACTGTGCAGTGAAGCACCTTCAAAGCACAACGGGGCCATTTTGTGAGGAGGGAACTTCCCTTTTGTGGGGAGGGCCTTCCCGACAGTGTACGCAGACTGAAGCACTTGAAGAAACTGGGAAAGAATTGGCAGTGGTTCAGCTCCGGTTAAACCTAGTTGAGTTGTGAAAGCAACTGCTGCATGGTAACACTAGCTCTCTTACTCTCATTCCTTCTGTTATCGGCAGCCACCAACCAGGCAACCACCTCGGGATCGAATGAGTTTAACTTCTCTGCTCTTCTGCACCGCTGAACAGTGGCTGGGCTCTCCTCCATAGTTGGTCGATTCTGGCCGGGCGCTCCTAGCTATATATACACCACACACACCTCTCCTCTGCACAACAAACGGAGAGAGTGATGCGCAGCTGGCGCTGGCTGTGGTTATGACGTCACTTCTACGGCACCATTGAAGCGCGGCCGCGACGGCAGCTCCGACACACCAGCTGCTGCCTCTGATGTCATGCAGCTCCTTGCGCATGAGCAGCTTGGCCCACGCTGTGCCATGCGAAATGCCTCGACGACTAGCGTAGTGTTAAAAAACATCGCTCTCACTTGGATTTCATTCCAAATGCAGACGACCGTCGTGCAGGTGTTCATCACATAAAATTACTGAGATGCTAATGATTTTCAACAGATTTTTTTTCAAGCCCATTCGATAATTTGAGCTTTAAATTAATTGAAACGATTTTTCTGGTCCCTTGAATTAGTGAGGGTCTACTGTAATCAGCAGTAATCTGACAGTGCCCCCCGATTTCATGCAGGTCCATCCTATGCAGAAAGCCACTAAACGGAATCTTGTATGAAATGTATATACTGCATTTTTCAGTAGGGAGTATGCCGCTGTGCAATTCGTTTCATTTTGTTTCAAAATACTAAGTAAATTTTGAAATAAAAAATTAACAATGTTTGCTATTAATTTTCCATTCTTTTCAATTCAGTATTCGATTCGATATTCAAAAGCATTTTTTTGCCAAATTCGTATTCAATTCATATTTGAAAATTTCAATATTCACGCATCCCTACTAATGAGTAATACACACCCTGAGGTGCTTGCAAGAATATCCAGAGTCATAATCTAAACAAAATGCTGACTGAATAAAAAACGAGCTGCGATGAAAAGATAACAGTGGTACTACACTCGAACCCAGATAATTCGAATTTTGGTTATATAGAACTCGCGAAATATCCTCTCAAAAATCCCATGTAAAAGTATAGGAAAGCTGTGTCGTATATCGAACTCAATTTCACTGGTCGTTCGATATATCGGACTCCGTACCACGCATTAGATGGTGCACCTTCCCCAAAGGCGCCCACATCGGCCGTTTGCCGCATGACTTTTTCAAGCCACGCATGGAAGGAACGAGAGAGCACAGTTCGGCGACGGCTAGTGTAGGGCAGCACCATGCCCTTTCCCCAAAGGTGCCCACATCTGCCGTGATCGTTGCCGTGCGTCAGCACATAACATTCAGAAGCCAAGTGCGTGAAGGAACAAGAAGGAACCAATGCAGCCGTGGTGTTCGGGAGAGGAAAAAAATGCGATAGAGCGAAGCGCAAGGGTGTGCCCACTCTTCTGCCGAGCTTTATCTCTCCCGTTCCTTCCTCTCTCTTTCCTAAGTCTTCGTTCGCAGTAGCACGAACTACGCATGCGCGGACAAGCTAGCTCAGCCCGTGGCAGACTCTTTCTCCAGTGTTTGTTGTGAACGCTCGGTGCGCTGCGACTGACGTGCGATGCGCGGCTCATGTCGTTATGCTGCACGTGCGTAAGCTACGGCGGCTGCGGACGCTAAGCGGCAGTTTTTCGTTCTTTTTTGCAGGAGTCGTTTATTTCTACCGTCGTGCTGAACGTGCGGCGCAGCGTAAGCCATGCGGCTGGAAGTGGCAGGCTTTTTTTTTTGCGGGAGTCGTCCATTCTTACATCTATAAATCAACGAAAGCACGCAGTCAGCTGCAATCATGACACCGACTTTTAGCATTGTTCGCTTCAAACGGCATTTGCAGCTATCACGCTTTCAATGATTTTGTGGACTACGCCCGCCCCAAGCGCAACGTGATAAATCGAACCAGGCTTTTGCAATCAAGCCATCACGGGCACACTGCCAAGTTCGCTCCCTGCCACCGCAGGATTGCAAAAGCCGTGACGCTATCACTGTGTAGCATCTTAGCGCAATCAGCTGTGGATGTGAGGGTCGAAACGGAAGGACGCACCCCCGAATGCCTTTTTTTTTTTTTTTTCGAATTATTGTGTTCAAAAGTGGGGGGTGGTTCACTATGCGAGTGGGCTAATTACGCAACAAATATGGTATCATTTTTCACGATCGCAAATGGCGTCTCTAGCCGATTTATTTATATCGAATTATTGATACATATATCGAACTATTTTGCGATCTCTTTCGAGTTTGATATATGTATCCAGGTTCGACTGCTGTGGTTCAAAGGTTGAAGTTGGCTTTAAATAATGTGCAGCATGGCAACTAACACATGCAGGTTTTGTAAATACAGTCAAACCTCGATATAATGAACACGCATGTTATGAATTATTGAATATATCGAACTCTTCCGAAATTATTTTGTCAAACACATGTATTTTTAACTTCCCATAGCGAACGCAGTTCGGCATAAAACGGATATTACGAACTTCGCAACGCCAAGCACTACCTCACTTTAATAGCAGGAGGCAGGCTTCGTTGTATTATATGTGTGTTGTGCGGCGCAGCAAAGGTTCAGGACTACCTCACAGGCGCTGACAGCGCCACAGATGCCACGACGGCATTGGGAGTTGACAGCCAAAGAAATCTATGGCCTCCGAGATTACCCCCGCGCGCCTGTTTGTGCGCATGGAGGTGACCTCGAAGGCCATAAGAAATCGTTCGCATCTCACAATCGCTGGCAGCGGCGCTTCAGCAGCGGCGGCAGTGGCGCTATCGAAGGTTGCTTTTGCCTTTTTGGTTTTTGCATCTTTCGCGTTTTTAGTGTTAGTAGCGCTGTCGTGGTGTGGCCGTCGTAGCGTTCGGCGGAGGCTGCGTCGGTCGTCGTGTCGAGTGGGGTGCGCGGGTGTGCGTAGTGCTGTGATGGCAGTGAACATGAAAAAAAAAGAGCAGCACTGACGTTAAAGACCAAGCTCAAGATAAAATCACGGCCTTCAAGGCAGTTTACAAGAGGAGACTGATTGACACACTTCTCGTGAAGCTTCTTATGAAGCAGGACTTGGAGATCGACTTGCTGGGAGTATTGAAGCGGCATTGGACAGCGTGAAAGGCGAAACGATTGCCAACTACTTTCGGCACGCAGGTTTTGTTCCAGCAGAGGCCCGTGCATCAAGTGACGATGGGGACGATCCCGACGAAGCAGAAGCAGAGCTCCGTGAGCTCGATGAGCCTGGAACGATTTTTCGCGTTTTGTTGGTGACATGCCCGCAACAATGACTGTAGAGGACTTTGTAGGCGGCGACGACATCGCGGCGACCACGGCTGTACTGACGGACGCCGAAATCGCTGCGGAAGTTTCTGAACATCCCGCAGATGAAGCTCAGGCTGACCCTGCAGACGATGAGAACATTCCGACTTCAGCTTGCTGCGTTTGAATTTACTGCACCGCCACTGCAGTGCTATTGAGAGCAATGGGTTTGCCCTTGTTGAGAGTTTGCAAACGGTGGAACAGGGCGTGTCGTGATACGGAACGCGATCAACACAAAAAAGCAAGCCGCGATAACGCAGTTCTTTGCGTGTAAATAAATGGACGTGACCCAAGTAGGCACCCTCCGAGTTGCTGTGCCTTCTCTGATTGAATTTCGCTTCTCTTGCGTGTATTTTCTATAAAATTTTATATTACGAATTATGGATAGAGCGAACTATTTTCCGATTTTTTAACTGTTCGTTATAATGAGGTTTAACTGTATCAACCATTGTACAGCTCAATGGGTCACCAATGTATCTGGCAATTTTCTTTACTGCTTACAGATTTTATATTTTACAAGCTACGAGTGACACTTCGGTGCGGTCTGTGCAGCAAGCTGGACGTTATGCATGTCACAGAACCTAATGTACAAATGATTAATTAACTAAACACCTTTTATATCTTCTATGTTTAGGAGCAGTAATAATTATAAAACTGAAGGCCATCAACATAAAAGCTGATTTCACTTTTTATATTTTCTTAAACAGCAAAGTAAAAATAGAAAAGTTAAATAAGCTAATTTCAGGTAAATAATTGTTTAATTATAAAGCTCTATAACACACATAACGCCTACTTTGCTGCACAGCACATCTACACAGACCATACTGAAGTATATCTCCCGTAGTTCTCAAAACCTAAGTCTGCAAACAGTTAAAAAAAAAAAAAAATCACTTGGTATATACACCACCCTTCCACAGAAGACAGCAGAATAAACAGCAAAGCACGACAGCACGGCTCAGTCTAGGCAGAAATGTTTGGCAGCTAACTGCGGCCAGTCAAAACATGAGCGAAAAACTCAATTTTTTGCTAGCACACCTGATTATCTTCCATTTTATACGATAGTTACTGGCAAACATGAAAGAATGAATGCCACAAGTACAACAGCCAAAAATAACATTATGGTAGCTTCATCTTTCCACGTCTGCTTTGATTGACTTTTGTGGATGTTCGACCCGGTTAAAGTAAGTGTGGCCACTCCATTTTTACTGAACCGGGAAAACTTGACGCCAAGCATAACTGGATACTACAATCACAACAGTAGGCCTTGTTTTTCGGCCTTTTATCAAGTTGAAAAGTTCCGGATGAGGCAGCAGAGGAAGCGACCATAGCACTCACAATTACAGAGGAAAACACTGAAAGACAGGCCCTAACAATTCTCACAAACTCCAAGCAAGCATGTACAAATTACATGCGGAGAAGAGTTAGTAAACTCGCCAAGAGAATACCAGCATTTGTTGCGCACACCTCAGGTGCAATTAAGGTGAAGAATTTCTAGTTGCGTCCCACATTCCACATTTTCCTTTTAAATTGCTTGTTTTCCCCGAGTCTTCGTTAATTTGCCCAAAAACGCTTTTGTGAGTAGCACTGTCGAATGTTTCTGTCCAAAGGAACATAAACACTAATGAAACAAACACAAGAGAGCAGAATGCCTTACAAGTCCTCCACAGATGCTTTAGCTCTCCTTTCAGCCTTGCAGCTTATGGCAGGCATAGCTTGTTATGGGCCCAATACACATTCGCCGCAATACTAAATAAGCATCGGCTCAGCGTTAACAAGATGTGGGTCGATCAAACACATGCACAAGGTTTCTTTGTTCCCTGTCGGCAACATTCTATATATGAGGTCTGAAAGCAACTTACTGAATCATAAGGAAAGCAGTCCGATGGGACGCCAACCAGTAGCAGCAGCATCTTCCTCACCAGCTCCTTTTGCACGACAAACGAAGCAGCGGCTTGTTTGCCCCCCGTGAGACAAGTGAAGCTCTGAGTCCGGAGTTGGCACACAATTTCTGCTACATCTACGCCAGCCTCAGTCACGTACGGTTTCTCTTTCGGGCTCGAAACGCTGCATGTCAGAACACAGCCACAGAGTGGGAAACAAAGCTTGAGTTTGCACATATAAAAGCCACGAGAAATCCACGAGAAAGTTGTCCCTTTGAAGCACACATTTCAGACAGCTAAAGTTGTCAGTGATGAGATCCCAGATTTATTCACTTCTTTTTGATATCTATGCTGTCTAGGAGTCGCATAATTACTCAGGTGCAGCCAGTGCTAAGTATTAATTACTGCAATAAATAGTTATACTTATTTTAATCAGGTAGATCAATAATTAGCCTATATAGCTAATTGGTAGAGACAGCTAAAGTTGTCAGTGATGAGATCAGACAGTTTTATTCACTTCTTGGCGATATCTATGCTGTCTAGGAGTCACATAATTACTCTGGTGCAGCCAGCGCTAAGTATTAATTACTGCAATAAATAGTTATACTTATTTTAATCAGGTAGATCAATAATTAGGCTATATACTTAATTGGTAGAGACAGCTAAAGTTGTCAGTGATGAGATCAGACAGTTTTATTCACTTGTTGGCGATATCTATACTGACAAGGAGTCACAATTACTTTGGTGCAGCCACTAGTAAGTACTAATGATTGAAATAATTATTTTTATATTAATTTTAATTAGGTAAATCAAATAAATAGGCTATATAGTTAACAGAGTACAGACACGAACATTTTCTGTTTCGGGATTTTCGCTTTAAACAATCCACGATGGTTCAAAACAGAGGGACTGCGACCTAAAAAGCCCTAACACTCCTCAATTAATTAATTATCAGGGCATTTATCAGGACCAGTTTCGGTTTTGAGCTCTCCGAGGCCGAGCGCAATGACGTCAAAGATGCAAACGAGCGCCACACGAGCGCCTCCTGCTGGCAAGACTGGCGACACGTAAACACGCAATCTAATAACCCACATGAGTAGCGTTTTTCGTCTGCTTGCAATCACATGTGCAAGGAAATATAGTTGTCGAGTAGTGTTTCAGCGTAGCATAATTAGTTTTCCAATGTTGCTTCGCCCGAAGGCGCGGATGTTATTGACATTGCCGAGCACGTTGATTTCGACCCGCTCGCCAGCGACTCAAGTGAAAAAGCAGGAACCAACATCAGCTACGAAAGCTTGGGGGTTGGCGTGCTGGAAATGTGTGCTGGTTATACATGTTGAGCAAAGGTACTGGTTACTGTGAAGATGCTGCTCTCTCAGTCTAGTTTGCCAGCTCTGCGAGCTCCAATCTGGCGTCTTAAAGAAAAAATTGTTTTAGCAGTAAAAAAAGCATGGCCCGATCATACATCAGCCACCGTGACTAGCGCGACTCCCATGCTTCCCATGCTCACGCGATGATTGATCCCGACGCAGCAGGCCTTAGTGGTGCCGTCCAAGCATGTGGCGCCATCTGGCGCTGTAAAAGCAACCTGGACATGCAAAGCCGTGGCCGCCGCGACCGGCTCCGATAGCCTCCGCTATCGGTAATCTCTCGCGGATCACTGTTTATTCGCATGCATAACAGCTCCATACAAAAGACTATGAGTAACCAATGAACTGGGAGGATTGTTTGACCAATACTAAGGTACTGGTAGAGTGATTACAGCGATACAAGTGAGCTTTTTTTCTACATCCACTTTGCTGCTGCTGTCCGGTGCGACTTGCCTGGCGTCTGCTAGCTCCGCTGCTGAAGGTGTCTTGCGAATCAAGAATGCTGAAGGTGTCTTCCGAATCAAGAATGTATCTTTGTATAGGCTTCTTAGTAAAGCGGCACGAAAGTCATTTATTACAGCGTTAACCCATTCCAAAGCGCCGTCCACTGCCACTTCAACATGAAACCAGCTAGGCCAAGTGACGTCTAGGGCAGGCGGGGAGCGGCAACAGTTCACGTCTCCGGCGTGCTAGCGGGCGGCGCCGCTGCCGAAAGCTGTACACTTGTGCAGGAATGCTGGTGGGACCCGAGTACATCAGGCAGCTTTAATGTACGCCAGGTTCAAGTTGCACGAGTCGGCATCAATGAAGCAGGTAAATAAATTGTACTTCCCCTTTTCGGAGTTCGATCTATGTGTCCATGCAAGCGCACAAAGTATACCCAAGCATTGAAAAGCACGCCAACTGTGAAATCGATGCCAAGTGAAGTAATTGTAACATGCAGCAATAAAGACAGTGTGAAAAGCCATTGAGTCAAGCGAGCAGAAGCGCAGAGCTTTCCCCTGGGGTGCCCAGTCGATACGGACAGGGCAGACACGGTGAGCTATCCTGTGTCGTCACCGCTCTTTGCTCTGCTGACTCCACGTCACAGTTGTTTGATGACGTCATGTTGTTTACCTATGTACACGCTTTCGTCACGAAGGTGTCACTGTCACTGGGTTTTGAAAAATGGAGTCTCTGCCTAGCTAGTATTTAAAATCAAATTAAAGGTCCCCAGAAAGGGGTCACAAAGAAGAGTAAACAACGCCATAACACTGATAGTTATTGAACCACCCATCATTCTCCCGCAAAAATTTTCGATCTAGCTTCTGCAACACCAGAGATATCGGCGATTAAAAATGACCCTTCCAATTTTCCCTCTCAACTCGTATGCTGAAGGGAGCCATAAAAAAACAAAGAATACAAGCAAGTTCAAAGCTCCGCCCAGACATACGTCACTTCGACGAACTTCCGGTTGCCGCGCGCTCGCTCGCTGGCGTACTCGCGCCAACCCCCACCCGTCCTCCCTCGCACACGCCCGAGGAGTTCGCCAGTTCGCGCAGCGACAGTTAGTGTAACCGCGAACCCGTGGTTATCCTATGTTACACGGCGGACCAAACCATGGTTGCACCACTAACCGCGGTTACCGCGGTTAACCGAGGTTATGACGGCGTCTGTTGACGGAAGCTACTCGTCGGCGCCCGAGTGCGCGAAACGTACGAGCAGGTCTGCTTCACAAAGTTATTCATTTGCCCACTGTATCACTTTTAAAGATCGATGTATAGATTATGATGCCGCCCGACGTCTTCGATTACGGCCGACAGCGCAGCGACTGCGTACTGAAGCCTTGTCTTGCCTACAGTATCGTTTGAACGGCTTGTTGCTGAGCAGAACGTCAAAAAATACGCGGCCTTAGCTATGAAAGTACACGAGTTTGCAACGCTTGCAGCACGGGATGCCGCGAGCAGGCTGAGGTACGTTGCACAATTACCGCGGGGTGGAACGTGCGAGCGCGGCGAACGCCGGCGCCGTGCGTGACCGTCCCTAGTCGTCGCTAGGCCTACTGTTTCGCTTCGAAGCCGCGGCGGTCGACGCTTTGGAACATGATCAACGCTGTTGTAAATCGTCTACTTATGAAACTGCCTTATAGTCATTCCTATCCTGCCATAGTAAAATAATTATAGGATTAACTCTGCCGACGCATTAATCGCAGAGCTAGTACGAGCAGATTGGATCAGCCGAAATGCACCAGCGGCAGCTGGCTTGAGCAGAAACTAGCTTGTATCACGGCTATCGCTCTTACCAGCAATTTGCTGCTGGTCAGCGATCCTCACGAGGGCTTCATACTTGATATTCGGCTCAGTATTCCAGACGCCAACAAATTTTAGCACGCTTTATTTCGGACATCGGTGCTAACGATCCACCGTGGCGTTCGCGAACGGTATGTGGGAGGAGGGGCCACAACGGCGGTGTTTACGGCGGTCGAGGAGGTGCTGCCATCGTGCGGTGCTTGACCGTGCTGTTGACGCCTCGTCGGACGACACTCCGATACTCCTGAAACCACGTTATATAAATAAGATATTTGTAAATGCAGCTTCGTTCTGCCGATCCCTGCGTCGCTTCGGTTGTTGCACTTAATGGGCAATGGCCACCTAACCGATAAGGGCGGCGAGCTGTGTAACAGCCCGCACAGAGTTCGAGCAGCGCACGAGCAGACGACTTTCGCAGCTACCGGAAGTGCGTCCGTGACGTCATGGTTGCAGTGGCCGCAGCGAATGGCAGCTTCTAGCAAGCCTTGCCAGTCAACCGACCCGTGACGTCACGGGACTAGGAAATAGTTCCATGCGACACCGCCAAGCGACAATCTCTCTGCCCGCGAATTTCAAAAAACGCTGTTTTTAAAAATTAATAATAAATCGCTGGCTTTGTTCCAAGGAGTTATACTTTGCGTTTGCGTTAAAAAGGATGTGTTCTACACACTGAACACGTTTATCAGTGGTTTCTTGGGGGCAGTTTCCGTGGACCTTTAAAATATGTTCGCGGCAAACTGAGAGTTTGGGATTACTTGGGGAGCATCTCTGTATAGCCAGGAAAGCAACCATATTCCTTCCGACGCTTCGAAAATTGGTCTATACTCCTTTAATTGGTAGACAACCTGTTGTCAGGAGGCTTGTGAAAGGGCCACTGATTTGTTCATAGGCAAATTTACTTCTCTCACTCCTCCTCTCTGCGGACGACGTCACGTCAACGCCGAGACTCAAGGCACTAACAGCTGTCGCTGTACGACCAGCACACAGGGGAATCCCTCAATGTAAAGCTAAAAGAAGTCAGCAGGAGGATGTCAAGCTGAATCCAGCGAGAATGCGAGCTGAAAAACGGGTGGAGAAAAGACAGCACTCACCGGCCAATGCTCTCCCAGGTGAAATACCTCCTCTTGTCTGCATGTATGGCATGCAGCCAATCATCCAAAGTTGGTGCGTTAGGAAGCGCAGTGCTCTGAGATAGCTGCTGAGCAGGCTGGGATTTGACCTGCTTGGATGTTCGAGCAGTCACGGACAAGGGCTGCAAAGCGTTAGCCAAATAGCTTCAGGCCCTACCCCCAACACAAGGCAGGAGAAAGGTGCATTAGGCACAATGAAATGCACATTTCTTTTTTCTTTTTTTCTCTCCAGCTACAAAATTTGCTCTGAATAAGCAAGGTGCTGCAAATGCAGTAGCCATTAAAGCCAGTACAACATTTTGAATTTGTTCCGGAGGAGCCAATGTTAATTCCTCATGAAGCAGTTTCACAGGCAAACATGAAGGGTATGTTGGGCCAAGCTATTACAAAAAAATGATATATGTATTTAAAAAAAAGAAGCTTTTTCGATAACCACCAACTTCTCGGAAATAGTCTTGACAAACCAGCAAGATTACATGTTTCACTATAGAGACTGCTCCTATTTCTGGTGTATATAATGATGCAGCATCGGATGACCTTAACCTGAGTCAGAGTTCATAAGACTTCCAACATAAACTATAACTGTTGCATTGCTCAAAGAAAAATGAAAAAAAAAAAAAAAGCCTCGGCCTAACCACTCACTTTTTGGGCCCAAATTTAACAACAGAGATAGTATTTAGTGGTGATACACCTGTTTTAAATTATGTTTGGTTGGGAGAGCAACTTGACTGATACGGTTAGAATCAATAAATAAACCTTCCGCAGCCCATGCGATAGCAGACCAAAGCGACAAACTTTTGCAGTAGTACTGATAATGTCATCTCGCACAGATAAAGAAAACAATTTCGTTTATTCGTAATGCAACAGAGAGGCCTGATCTTCCCGTCTTAGTACACACTCGGTCTCCACGGTGGACCACTAAGATTACAAATCTGCACACTTACAGGCACAGTCAACATGCGACACCCAGTAAAGTGCGCCTAATTAGAACAAAAGCTCTTTGAGAGGAAAGCTAGATGTCAAAGTTTCACTGGATCAGCTGAACCACACCGCAGTCAGGTCATGAGTAAGAGGAGAGAGAAACGGCCATTTAAATAGGAACAGAAAGGGAGGAAATGGGTTCAAAGAAGTACACAGCCTGGTGTCGGGCCTTAACTGTTTGCCCGCGCATGAGCTGCCAACTGTTGCCCAATCGCCTGCCAATGAACGGCTCTATGCCACTTGCCAGGCATTGGCAAACGTAGCAGTTGGCCTACCATGGCCCAGAGCTGGCCTGTATTAGTTTGGCCGAGCACGTCGGCTGCCGATTCAAAATCGGCGACTTGCCAGCCACCGGCCGTCGACCAATTCCCCTTGGGAAGGTGCGTACACCAGGAGCCTTCTGGCAAGCAACTCAGCTCTGAAGTACTGCCATGTTCACAACACCGTGGGAAGCTTTTCAATGAGCATGTCAGAGGAATGCTTACCTCAAGCTTGGCTGGGCCCCTGGACAGCTTGGTGAGGAGCCTGCACAGATAGGAGCAGATACCCCAAAACATGCCCATTCAAACCAACACGAAGAATGCACACATAATGCACTCGTGTACGCTTAACAGAGTGGATTCACAGTAAAGTGCAATCTCATTGATTCATTCTCGTTGGGCAAGTAAATATTAAGATGAATTATCTGAAAATCATATTATCCAAAACCGGCCCAAAAATGTCAATAATGAAACATACCCGGCACAGAACTTTCATCTACTAACGCGCTTTGAATAACCTGTCGTGTTGCTTTGGACATTTTGTTTGTCTGCAATGTCTGCTCTGAAACTAGTAGAAATGAGTTGAGTCGCAGTTTCATCGCTTAGTTCCACACCTCTGCCACTTGGCGCTCTGCCAACTTCACTGAGAGGGTCGCCCCCACGGGAGATCCTATCAAAAGATGCAGGCTGCCAAGGTCAGTTCTGCAGACTGCCACAGCGAGATTGCAAAAACTGAGGGACTCGGTACGAAAATTTAAAAAAGAAAAGTAAATTCTCAACGACACAAGTGGGAGGGTTCAGTAAGCGAGAATATAATACTGAAACATCAGCCACAGGAGTTGGTGTAACTGCAGCGACTTCATTTGAGTAACCTGGGCACAGACTTCAACGTACAATATCGCGAGAGAAGCCAAGCAACTGAGTCCTGACCTGTCCCTCGTGAATGCATTCAGTGAAGGCACTTTTGGTGGACCACCGTCCGAGAGTGGCCGGGGACGGGAAGGTCCAGGTGGACTTCTCTGGCCACCAAGGCTGAACAGGGGGTTCCCATTGAGGTCGAATCCCGGTTCAGCTTTGTATGACTGCGAGAAGCAAATAGCATTCACATTCGCAGGTTAGGAAATGGGAACTTACAATGTTTGGCACGGTCTCCCAATGAATAAGAAACCATCCCTGACATACTATGACTCCGTTTTGCCTTAAAAGTCTGCTTAGCTAAATATTTAAGGCAGCACCAAGTGGTGACAAAATGTAAAAGAGCAGATGACATGGAACAGTTGAAGCACTAACCAACAGGCACGTTTACTGCGGAACAAATATCAAATGAAAAAGAAAAAATTCCGCAGGGTGAAAACAAGCAAAGTAACCGACTAAGGGCAGTATGTACTAGTAGCTCACCAAAATTTGTGGTGATAGAATTTAAACCTCAGAGAGAATGAAACATACACTTTTCAATCAAACCATACAACTGCTTTTAACTACACAGAAAAAATTCGACACAAAGTTTCTACTGCAAATAATAAGTCTGGCCCAGTTATGCTGGTTCACTTGTGCATGTGTGCACAAAAGTAACATGAAAAGAAAAAGGGCCATAAACTACAGCTACAGCTCTGTGCAAGCACTATGTCCTTTTATGTTTTGATGTGCATCCTTGTCCCATTCACTGAGAAAAACTGAAAACGCTGCAGTAGAGTACGAACAACTCTGCAATACTACCTGTCCTATAGATGAATCACAAACATAAACACCCCTAAAATAGCTTCAAGCAGGCAATGCACTCACTCCTAGCAGAGGATATGGGCTGCCTTGATCGTCCGAAGCCTCCAAGTCACTGTCTATGCACTCAAAGGACTCCCTGCAAGAGATAAATTAAATTTACAGCAACAACAGCATGCTGTTGAACACAGGTGGCTCTAAACCTGAGATGGAGGCAAATAAAGAAAAAAAAAAAACACTGCAGATGACGGCCTGAAGTGTGCTGGGATTGAGTGTGTCCACCGCATGCTGGTGTATAATTCTGAGAGATACACAAACTTTCCCAATCCTTAAGACCTCCGCACTGCAACACTTAGTGTAGATAAGCTTACACCTTTCCTCTCCAAGTTTTTCTCCACGAAGATGTCTGCCGCTATTCTCTCCCGAGACACCACTCTAACAACTATTTACCACTCCACTATAAGAAATCTTAAAATCTAATTTTGGCATTAAGAGCTCAAAGTCTTCACAAGGACATTAGAGTGGCTATGTCTGACCCAGGACAGGGATTACTGGGCGTGGCGACCTCGATAAACCACTGTTGCACAGCGACAATGTGGATTCTCGGGACGAATACCTGGTGCTTTTACTACTGGAAGGAAAGATGGACAAAACCCAATATCTTCCTAATAATGTGACTTCTTTTGACAGGGTTCATTCTCCCAGATCGCTGCTTCTGAGGCGAAAAATCCGAATGTCACCCTTTACTCCAGATCACAGAGCAAAGGAAAGTACCTAATTGCCCAAACTAAGAAAAATATATATATATCCTGAAAGAAAACCGTAAGCGAAGTCATGGATTATTGTAGGCTGGTAAAAGTATGCTAAGGACTCCGTTAAAAACGGGTTACTGAACACATAGTTTGTGCGACACTCTGTTCATACACTGTAAAATTTTAGGGGACATTTTTATCCCATTACGTGTTAGAAATGTGACAGCGGCTGAGTGTGAAGTCCGCTCAGCCTGCTTTTCCTTCTCAGTCGTTTGCTACTCGCTGAATATGCTGCTCGGCTGCCGATATTCCATCTTCAGTGACATGATTCCGTGGTGGCCCCTTTGCAAATTTTAAGACTACCTATGCTGCATTCCTTCTGTGATGAGGTATCTAATGCTGCAGCATCAAGGAGTGATTTCAATTCTGCTGCCCACAAATAAAGATATATAAGGTCTCTGATTTCTTTTGCTCCCACACTCCCCTACCCACCATATGGAAAATCAGTGTCTAAAAAAAAGGCACATGGGATCTTCTTGACTCTCGGTAAATTAGAGAAAAACTTGGCGAATTGAGCAAAAATAAAACTGTATGACCTCGCAAGCAGTTGGCGACACCATGTGCTGATACTATATTATGGATACACGGCTCTACAACAGTGTGCACCACACGTACCTTCCAAATTACAAGTTGCTATGCACAATCGTCATACTGGCTGTGTAGGCAGCATTCAAAGGCAGCAGCTCTTTAGACCACCATGTTCATCGGCACACAATACGCTTATCCTACCGCAGCAGAACTAACACGTCAAACCAGTGTTGCAAAGTGATTAACCAATCATGGCTGGAGAAGAATGCACACGAAAGAGCCCAATCACCCTCAATATGCATAGGGTGTCCCTGCAAGTCTCAGTCTTGTATGACTTCCTGGCTTAAAAAGGCTTTTTTCTAAGTAAAATTGACCTAGCTGCTATCTTGAAACAGTGATGTATTTCACTTGACTATGTATTCATACGTATAAACCCATCAGGCACTGGTGTTAGGCAGCAATGCTCTTGTCTTGTACTTTAAATTTTTTAAGAGAAGCAAATATCCTAAACAAACTGTAGATCGGAACAATTTCAACACATAAATACAAAAAAATAGATATTTCATCTCGTGTTTGGTGTACGATAGCCTCAGTTGCTTATGTGCCATTAAAACCAACACAACACATGTATAAAACATGTATCTTTTTAACAAACTGGCACCCAAACCTAGCCTGTCTGGCTCTTTTAACCTCGCGCAAACATGAAATGAGGCGGTTTGAAGCCCATGTTTACCGTTCACTAAGCAGGGCGCAAAGATAGCTCCTTCAAAAGCATGAGGCACGGCTGCTAGTGTAGACTTTCTCAGCTCACCTTGAGTATTCTGGAAAAGCAGGGACACCAGGAACTAGACATACTGGAATCAGGCCCTGGAGAAAGCAAAAAAAAGAAAAGAGAGAAAAACAAGAAAGCAACTGTCCCGATCAGACTCCAAACAACTTGAACAAGAGAACAAGAAAATTGTCTGGTTAGGTACAGAATTTAATTTCAGTCAGAAAATAAGGTCCAATCAGGGCCCCTTACAATTTCCAGTATCTCAACCGCAGCGGTGGCGCCAGAATATTTGCAGTGAGGTGGAGTGGACAACAGGGGGTCTGCTGCTCTCATTGTTTAAAATAGGTATGTTGTATTGCCCCCGATAAAGGTAAATGAAACAAAGTTTAAAATGTGGCAGTGAAAGCTTCACGTTGTTGTTCACAAGCAAAATCACCTAGTATAAGCCACACTATCAGAAAAAGTTTTTCTCTCAGTGTCAGAAATCAGCACATTGCATAAAACTGGCATCACTCAAACAATGTTTGTAGTGATGCCCTCCCCTTGTTCATCCCTACTTGCCAGTTGTTACAAACCAATGTTGCATTCACAGGCTGTTTAAGAATGCTAGGCAAGTCTCCTGTCCATTAATTTTCAAGCTTACCATGGTGCTTTGCCTCTTTAGATCCTAAATCACACTTTGCAGTTCACTTTCTCACTTATTTATCAGAATGGTACCATTTGAAAATTCAGTAGCCCCATGTTCGTTACCCTAATGGCCTAGTGGTTAGAGCGCCCATCTCGGCTGCAGGAGGTGGTTAGTTCGAAACTGACTACCAAACACCCACCGGTAAAAATGGGTACAAGCGTCCCCCTGCCTGGCGTCCGGCTCTCCTAGGGGTGTGCGCTTGGGAGGAGCTCCGTAAACTCCGCTGTGCCCCTCGCGGGCCAAACCCAGTTTCGAACACCTCGCAGCCCACAAAGGTGGCTCACGTTCGCCTTGGCTCTCCCTTTGAGCCTCGGTAATAGCAACAGCAGCAGTTCCAGAAAGAAAGGGCCACATAATGGGCATTTGCCATGCGGTTCGGGCTTATTGTTTTCTGATAGTGGAACGAATCACTGTTCCACTGGCGCAACTATTCGGTACCTGTAACCCCTTTCCCAAGCATTCACTCCAAAGAGCTGAGCACCAAGCCGGGGAAAATCTTGTACACAATGAAAAAGTCATGGTACCTTGTGGCACCAGGGATCAAACCTGGTACCTCCCGAATGCTGCTGAATGTGGCCACATGGGGCCCCATTCAGCAGCCCCACGTAGCCCTGTCCCTAGAGACCCTTTGCAACTTTACGCCCGGTTGCTTCTGCCATTTCTCATGAGCAAGGAGAGCCTGTGTTAAGAGCTTGGTCATCCAGCCGACTGTTCAATCAAGTATGTGCAACTCAGAACTGACAAGAATAATACAGTAAAAGCTCATTAATTCGAACTTCACGGGACAGAAGAAAAGTTCGAATTATTGAAAGGCCTCGAAAAACTTGACAAGAACCATTTGCACTACGGCAAATTTACTGCATTCACTTGCGTAATGAACCCAAGCGCATAAACTCAACCCCACTTTTGCCGCTAAGAATTAAAGAAAAAAAAATATGGCCGATTTGCATATGTTACCAAATGCGAAATAGGTGGGTAGGACTGCTCATTTCCGCTATAACTTTCCATCGCTTGCAGTCGCGCAGCCCGTTGTCCTGGAGTTTCTACCGCACGTTTGTTCCTCTTCGCATACTCGGCATGTTCCCTCATTCTTCGTGCTTCTAGATTCTTGCACCGTTTAGCTGCAATATCAGAATCAGTAGACTCATGATCCCGCTGCCTTCGTAACAGTTGTACTTCAGCCCGCCGAGCACGGCGAAGCTGCACCGCAGTGCCAAACGGTCCGGCTTTATCCATTGCGACGCGAAGTAAACGCAAGGCACACGTCCTCAGCTTTCCTTACACCATCATCAGAAATGAGCGAAAACAGCCACAATGTACCCCTTTACAATGCACTGCTCTGCGGAGGTCTGGGGTGGGATCATAGGGGGAGAAAAAGAGAGGAGAGAAAGGGAAATGCACCTTAAAGGCAAGCGCCAGTTAAGTCGTGAAGGTGAGCACAAGCTGCTTCACGACGCGGCGAGCAGCTCGAAGCCGAGATCGAGGGAGCACCGAGCGTGAACGCCTGCTGTCCGTGAAGGCTGAGGTGTGACTGATGCGAGGGAAGAGATACCGAAGTTGAGGCGCGCAAGCGACACACGACTGCTCAGTCCAGAGTAACACACGCTTGTGCAATGCTGCTCAGTGACAGCCGCCATGCCTGCAATAGACAAGCCCCTCTCTCAGTGTGTTACTCTCTCACTGGGAGCATCTATGCAGCCGCTCCGCGCCCTCAATGTTAAGTCGTGTGATGTGGGCGTCGAAACTTTCCCTTCCTCCTCTTCAGGTTCACGGAGGGAAGGATGGACAGAGAGAAAGAGAGTGGCTTCTGCTGCAGCAGTGCGGCCGCTCTGCCTCCTCAATGCTGAGCCAGGCGACGTGTGTGTGCCGCCATCTTCTCTTTCTTCACTTCAAGTTCACAAAAAGAGAGAGAGTGAGCGACTTTGGACAGACATCGGCGAAATCCGTGATTGCGGCTAGTAGTGCTACGCACTAAAAAAACTAAGCGTTAGTCATTAGTGCGTCTCTCTGTTTCATGTCATCGCTGCCTATAGCTCAATTCTTGTCACCGCGGCAAGGTGCTGCACAGCGATATCATCACAGAGCGTGTATCTTTTGACGGTAGCTCTCGCGGTTGTGTGTATATGTACGTGTGTCTTCACTGCACGACGCGCTGTGAATGGCACTTGACGAGCGCACATTTTGGAGCAGCAGAAGAACCACGATAGAGGCGCATAGAAAACCTGCTATCTGAAATGCCGAGCAACTACGATCGGTTAGCTGGCTGGTGCGCTGTTACTGCGGGCTGGCACAGACGTCGCGAAGCTTGTAAAAGCGAAATTGAAACGCAGTCGACCTATTAAGGTAGTGTTCGATGAGGCCGTTTGTATTTCGTTATACAGTACAACCTCGATAATTCGAACTCAGTTAATTCGAAATCCCGGATAATTCGAAGGTTTTCTGCGGTCCCGTATTTTCCAATGTAAATTTGGCCGGATAATTCGAACAGGCGGCCTGCGCCAGCCCGGTTAATTCGAAAATTTGGACTGCTATGCGGCAATGCCTGATCCATGTTTCGCCGCAAACCCGGCGAAACGGAGCCGCGAGGCAAAGCCACATAGTAATGGTGATGATTTATAGGCGAAGCGCCCCAGCCGGAGCACTCTCTGCACAAAAATCGGTCCACAGTGTGCCTCGCACACCGCCGAAACACGCGCCTGCAGAGGAGAAGACGTGCTTCACTGCAACACGGCGGGCATACCGGTTTATCACGTGACCTCGTCCCCACTCCATCCCTTGGTGTGCTTCGCCCACTCTTCCCCCGTGCCTCCGACGCTGCAAGTACGCCACCACCACCGCCGCGCCGGTCTCGCCTGCGCCATTTCTTTGTGTTGTGCGCTGTGGTTAGGGGTCGGCTACTGTGCCGTTTTTTTGGGCGGGACTGTGCAGAAGTGCTAGCTTTGTGACCGTAGCAGTGCAGTAAACACAAGCTGCCGCTACTGGTCGTCGGGAAGACGGGGAAGCCTCGCTGCTTCAAAAATGCGCGGCTGCCGCCAAAGGATGAACTCGTCTAGAGGCACAATAAGAAAGCCTGGATGACAGGTGCAATATTTGAAGAGTACGTGCCGCAACTTGACCGCAAGTTCGCGGCCACGGGCAGGAATGTCCTATTTGTCGTCGACAACTGCCCGGCACATGGCGACATCCCACATCTCCAGGCCATCAGGATGGTATTTTTACCTCCGAACACCACTTCCATCTCACAGCCGATGGACCAAGGCGTCATTCACCACACTAGGAAGATTTATCGGTACCACCTGCTCAAGCGCATGCTCCTTTGCTACGACAATGGCAAGGAGTACTCCATCGACCTCCTCGGAGCCATATGTCTCATGGTGTACGCTTGGAAACAAGTGGAGCCCACATTGATCAGGCGGTGTTTTGAACACGCTGGTTTTTCCAGTGAAAGCACTGTTGATGCCGATGCAGACCACCCATGTACTACTACTCTTGACGAAGAAGGAGCAGAGTATTGCGACCGCATCAATGCGCTCTGCGCAGAGGATGAGTCCAACGCAGTCGGCTTCGCCGAGTATATCAACATTGAGAGCGAAGAGCAGACTGGCTACTCTGACTTGGAGAGTGAGATCACTGCTGGTACGAACATGCGCGATGACAGCGACGATAGCGACGACGACACCGACGAGCGTCCCCGAGCACCTGCTCTTGGTGAAGTTATCGGATCGCTGAACGTTATCCGCAGTTTTGTTGAGTGCCGCGGTGGAAGTTCAGAAATGTTTCGTCTATTTGACCAACTCGAGAGCATGACCTTAGGAGCCGCAAACTACCGGACGCGGCAAACCAGCATCTCTGATTACTTTCAGTAGTAATTCAAAATATGCCGAATAAAGGTAACACGTTTCTGCAACGAATTTTTTTGCCTAAGTCTTATTTCTTGGTGTGTTCGGTTAATTCGAAAACCCGCTTATATAGAAGATTTCTCGCGGTCCCGATGACTTCGAATTAACGAGGTTGTACTGTACTTGCCACTGCAAGCATGTCACGCTTCAGGAGTGCTAGTTTGACTATAGCTTACAGTACCATGCAATTGTAACCGGACGTGACAGACATACTTATCTGTATTTCCGAATTAACGAGGGTCAAATAATGAGCATTGATTTGCAAGTTTCGGAGGTCAAGTGATACAGACAGCTAGCAGCTACTGCCACGGCCGTCATCCCCCTACCCTTCGCCGCCGCGCCGGTCATGGGTTAGGCTTTACCCACTCTTCTATAGTTTTACCTGGTTGTATGTTTGTCCCCGTTTCGGACGCGCGCAGTCACTTAATTATGCCCCCTTATTGCGGAGATGTTTCTTTGGCTACGTGCTGTGCCGCTGTGCTGCGTAGTTCAAATTATCTGTAATGGAACCAACTTGCTTTCGAATTAATGAGCTTTTTTGTACACAGACGTCTACAGAACTTGGCTGGACCAAGCAGTGTAGTCTGAATTATCCAAAAATTCGAATGATCGAGGTTCGGATTCACGAGCTTTCACTGTAGTTAATTTCAATGATTATCACAAGAAACCTCCACATAGGTGTCCCATGTCTTCATGAAGATGCACATACAGACACCAGAATCACGAAGATATACTCACCTGTGTGCTTCCAGAGTGGATGGGAGGCAGCTCAAAGAGGCGACGTTTCGCTTCACGCCTGCCGGGGCCAGAATCAGCCATGTGAAGGAGGAACTCGAGGCAAGCTTGAACATCCACTGAGAAAAAGGAAACATGAGTGACCCAGCCGCCTTGTGTCACACTCCGCTAGTACACTATACTAACATATGAAAAACTGGGCTGCTTTCTATGTTTTGGGAGCAAGGAACAAGAGCCGATGAAAGCTATGAGGGACGCATTCAATGCCATGCCGCTACACTCACAGTCAAAGGAATAGATGAAAATACCAGTGCCCAAATATACTTAGTACAGTTGAACCCGGATATATATAACTCGAAGCGAATCATCAAGTGGTTCGATATATTGATAATTTGATATACAGAAATTGGCTCTAGACCTCTCACGATCGTGACAAATACCATATTTACTCGTGTAATAGATCCACTCGCATAACGAACCCATTCCCCTTTTTTGCCCGAGAATTGGAGAAAAAAACAAAAAAGCTAAACATTACTTGAGCGTCCCTCTGTTTCGCGCCGTCATCACAATCAACAGCACATACCCTGGCAGTGCGCCAAGATGCTGTGTGGCGATAACATACGCGCGTTTTAGCTCCTGTGGTGTTTGTGTAGAGGGTGGGGGGATGAGAGGGGAAGAGACGAACTTGGCAGAGTGCCAGTGTCCTTGATATGAGTACTCGTGGTGGCTTGCTTGGCTTGTCCAGTCCAGTCGCACAAGCCTGGTTTTGAGTATGTTCTCATTATCATGCTGCGATTTGGGCGGGCACAACATACGCTCCCTTTCTCTATGCACTAGAGAAAGCATCCTATGTTCTGTCTGCTACATGCCGAGCTGGCTTTTCGGCACAGGAGCAGCGCGTGCTGCTGCTTGCGAAGGCAGGAAAAGAGGGAGGAAGGGGGGAGAGTTATGCACATGGCTTGCAAACGTTATCTTTGGTGCCGCACGCCAAATGAATACGGCAGAGGCACACGTCTTTGGAGAAAGCATACTTACCAAGGTGCAGCGCTAGCGGTGCTGCTCTAGGCCAGCCATCACCGAACCGATTTTCTCTCATTCCTTCCGCACGCGGCTTGAAAGCGTCATGCGATGCCACGCGACAAACGACCAAGGTTGACGCAATCACCATTGGGGAAGGTGCATTTTCCAGTGCGGGGTCCGGAGTTCGATATATCGAACGACTAGTGACATTGGAGTTCAATATACGACACAACTTTCTTATACATTTACACGGGGGAATTTTCAGGCTCAATTCGATATAACCAAAATTCGAAATAACCGGGTTCGACTGTATTCAGGTCAGCATGCGAAGGCTCATCACTATCACCAGCCCGACAGCATTCACTGAAGGACAAATGCCTCTTCTACCACGCTCCAATTAGTAACCCTGCACTATGCCAGATGCTACCACCAGCAGGAAATTTACAAGTCTCACTTTCCCACCTGGCTCTCTGTGAACCCTTGCAATACTTGACTTCTCTCGGAATCCAGTTCCCTCTACTAGCCCTGCCCAATGGGAAGACCAGCTACTAAAAAGGGACGCGTCTTTCAGCAAAAGATTTACAGTGAAGCTTTTAGCCACCAATTTGTGGCTTGAGCAGCGTTGCTGATGGCATAATCTATAGGGTGTCAGAGGGGTGCAATATTCTGCACGGACTTCCAGAACCTGCCATTGCTATCTGGAACACAGACGCCTGGACAGCCTGGTGAATGCCAGCATGGGATCCTGACGGGCCCCTTAACACAATAGCTATTGTGTCTGTAGTGTGTCTAGTGAAAACTTCAAAGTGGAAAAAAAACATTCTCAAGCAAATGAGTGGCAGAAAGCAAAACACACACCAAATGCACAGCTATTACACTCACTGGAGCAGCGTGGATGATTTCCCCTGAGCTCATCGAGGCAAGCCCTGAGTCGCAGTGCATCCTGGTGTCTCGCCTGCAGCTGCATCTCAAAGGCCTTGGCCACAATGCGATCTTCCACGGCAGCGTTCCAAACATCACTCCCTGAAGCCAAAACATAGCAGATATGGGTTTTCAAGGAATCTTTAGCACAAGTGTCAGAGCAGGTCCAGAGATTGAGGAGACCTGGCAACCAGAATGGGGAGGGTGTTTATTAGAATACATATCCTCGTCAGACCCTGAATAAAGTGAAAAACACATTAGTGCGAAGTGTCAGTGGAAGTTTGAAAGTACTCATTATGCTCGTTGTTGTCAAGAGCTGCGCGGAATGTAGGGGTACTCTGAGCAGCCAACCAAGTTTGTTGCTTAATTTAAATCAGTTTCCTAATGCCAGGGGCCAGAAAGCTCCCAAATTTCTTGCTCTGCAACATGAACTTATTTGCAATTGTTATTTAAAATATCTATTCTGCTGTCTATGATTAACAAAATATGCACCACAAAAAGCTGCTGCATGTTTCTGGAGTCATGGAGAGCCATAATAGCAGAAGACAGTATGGGGAATGGTCTCTGAGAAAGAACTGTTGAAATCCCAAGTACAAAATGTTTTTTCTTATCAGATAAAAAGATAAACCATTGATAATGATTTTTTTTTATAACCACTGACAAAATGAGCTTTTGCTCAGTTCCAAAGAGGATACATGAGAAGCAAGCATCACCGAAGGGCAATACTATTAATGTGAAAGCATTACTTCACAATGTTCACAGATTTCTGTCCGCAGATCACGCCTGCAGGCGCGTCCGCAGACTGTGTCAGCAAAATTGTGTCCGCAGCAGTTGTGAGTAATTGAGAAGTGATAGAGGTTAATGAGTGGTCTCAGTCGACAGAGGGTGACGTAATGTTGTTGACAAAAAAATAATTAGGCTAATAACTTAATTAGGTAATTAATTACAGAATAAAAAAGTTTTAAGTTATCTACAGCAGTTGTGAGTAATTGAGAAGTGGTAGAGGTTAATGAGTGGTGTTAATCAATAGAGAGTGACGTAATGATGTGTCGGAAAAAATAATTAGGCCAATACATTAAATGGGTAATAATTAGAGGCAAAAAATTTAAAAGTAAAGGCAAAAATGGTCTCATTAGCCAATGGCTTGGCACCACATTTGAATGTATCAAATATTAAAATAGTTAATTACCAAGGATGTGGCGTCACACAACCTGAAAGTACCAAAGACTAAAGTAGTTAACAAAGGCAGTCAATTAAGAGTGACGTCAAGGATGTGATGTCACGCAACCGGAAGTAGAGCCAAAAAAGGGCATAGGAAGGGATTGGCACACATTTTGAAAGTACCGAAGACTAAAATAGGTAAACAATAAGTGAATTAATGTGACGTCAAGGATGTAATGTCACGCAATCGGAGGCAGAGCCGAAAAAGGGCATAGGAAGGGATTGGCGCAATTTGAAAGTACCAAAGACTGAAATGAGTAAACAAAAAATGAATTAATGAGACGTCAAGGATGTGACACCACAGAATTGGAAGTAGAGCTGAAAAAGGGCACAAGAAGGGATTGGCGTGCAATTTGAAAGTACCAAAGACTAAAATGGGTAAACAAGAAGTGAATTAAGCAACTAGAAGCAATCAAAAGCAACTAATAGCAGCACCCATGCTTTTGCATTACTCTAATGCAGATCCTGCAGTGCTCTTTTTACTATTACTTTACACGTTAACTTTAAAATCCCCATTATTATGGGGAGTCTCTGGCATTGGCAGCATTGTTTATTTTTTATTTTCAGTACACCCTGCAGCGCCGATGCATTATAGCAGGGGAGTGGGTACAACATTAAAGTGACGAGCAGATAAACAAAAGTAATCACACGAGAGAAAGAACAAAAAAAAAGGGGGGGGGGTGTAGACAAAGGAGTAATGAATAAAAAAAAAATACAAGAGGAACAACAGAGCATTTGGTCGACAATAATAGTTTGAAGGAACTGTAAAATCACAAATAATTGAATATCCGTAAAAATACATCTCGATCTACACTCACAACATCAGCTGGCAACTTGTTCCATTCAGAAATAGTACATGGGAAAAATGAGTTCTCTTTGTAGTTCATTTTACACGCCATTTCCCGTATTTTAAAACTGTAGTCTGTCCTGGTAGAAATATAGTGGGCTGTTTTAAGGTACTTTTCCTTATCAATGCCTGTTGTGTCGGTGTATATTGAGTGCACAAGTTCGAGCCTTTGCTTCTGGTGCCTTATCTGTAGCAGTTCCAGTTCTATGTGTTTCTTTATGTGTGTTATGCTGGCATGTCTGGAATACTGCCTTGATATAAATCTGGTTGCGCGGTTTTGTATAGCTTCTAATTTATCAATCAGGTACCGCTGATGCGGATCCCAAACTGCAGACGCATTATCTAGTTGAGGCCTTACCAGTGACTTGTAGGCAGTACTTTTAAGAATCTGAAGAGCAGTTCCAAGGGTCCGTATAAGTAGGTTGAGCATTTCTCCAGATTTTTTGACGGTCATATCAATATGATTTGAAAAGGACAGATCAGCAGTTAGTAGAACTCCTAGATATTTCACTTCATTTGTCGCGATGAGAGTGGTATCACCTAGTTTGTAGGTAGGTTATTAGGAATCGTAGACTTGGTAAATGTTACCTGGTAACATTTGCTGGTGTTCAGGCCAAGTTGCCAGGTTTGGCACCAGGAGGCTATGCTGTTCAGGTCCTGCTGCAGGGCATCTACATCTTGCACATTACGGATCGGTATATAAACAATGCAGTCGTCTGTGAATATTCTTATTTGTGAAGATACGTTTCAAAGGATATCATTGATATAGATTAGGAAGAGTAGTGGTCCCAGCACCGAGCCCTGCGGCACCCTAGAAGTGACATCAACAAAGCTAGAATTTTAGCCTCCAATTACCACACATTGCATTATTTCACTCAAGTAGTCTTTTATTACTCTCATAACTTTATCGTCCAGGTTAAAAGTTCTCATTTTATACTTTAGTAGTTCATGTGAGACAGAATAAAATGCTTTGCGATAGTCGAGAAAAATTGCATCGGTACGGAACCTTTTTGAGCAGTATCCGCTAGCTCATAAAAAAAGTTCAACCAGCTGACTGCTGCAAGACACGCCTTTGCGGAAACCACGACTGGCTTTATTACTTGGCGACCTGTTCACCGCCGCCGCCTCCTCCATAGCCCCCGATTTGTTGTTGCTTGTCTAGTTCACCCGAGCACCGCTGCCCTTCGTGGCGCCACAACTTAACCCCACCTACGGTGCCTCGATGTGCACGCTCCCATCGAGGCACCCCACCCCTCGCCATCGTCGATCACGTGTTATTATGCTGCTGTTGCAATAGTGCCTATTCTTGTGTGTGCATGTGTGCCTTCGCAACATGTTTTTGGCTAATAGCCTAAAAAAAAAAGGCAAAAGCCTTTCTACAGCTCATGGAATGAAATCCAGTGCGCGAGAGCTGTGCGCTGATGTGTCGCTTATCGATCATCCTGATGACATTATCAGAAAAACAAAAATCCTGTC